>NC_073708.1:29008757-29309590 GCF_023634085.1 Falco cherrug | reverse complement strand
TTTTTTCTCCCAGCACTTGGTAAGAAGAAGGTGGGACTAATGAGCCTTTTTGTCTTGTTTTTTTGGAAAAGCATATGGAAGTACAAGTTACAGAACAAAACTCTTATAACTGTAGAAGAGCTCTTTCAGGTTTGAATCATCTTTTGTATAATAAAACTTTTTTCAAAAATTCATCTTGCCTTCTTTTAATATCACTTACAAATGAGAAAGTGTCAGTTCTTATTTTACGTAAGACTCTGACATTTGAGATTGTCAGAGTTACTTTGCCATTCGGATCCTTCACTGCTTTTCACATATTCTTTCCCTACCCCTTTCTGTTAAAGGGCTGTGAGGAGAGATTTACATAGATACTTAGTGTGCCTAAGTGTTTCATAAATTTAGTTGATAACACTTTTAGTGCAGATGAAGTGTGTACTTTAAGAGTAAGAAACAGATGTGCCCAGGAATAAAACATGCTACTTTTCTTGTAAGGTGGAAGTACTCCTTCAGAGTCGAATGGGTGTGCAGAAAGACATTGTTAAGACACAAATACTGCTTGAAAAGCTAGCAGCTTGGATTTTATCTTTAAGGTGACCTAGGGAACTAAGTTCTAATCTGTGCTGAAACATATAGGAAACATTACTGCATTTAGTAAAACTCCCAAGTAATGACGTTAATTAAAAGTTTAGGTCGACAGTTTTCTGTTGAGGGGGATAGGAAGGATATTTGCAGCATATTTAAAATAATATACATTATTTGTAGCTTCTGGTGAAAAATGACACTTTTTAAAGCATTTTTTTTAAAGCTCTTTATCTGGAAGTAAACCTGTCTAAATTGTTTGAAAATTAACTACTCTGTTTTTAAACTGACTCCAGTTATTGTGGTATCTACACTAGAAAACATGTATTGGAGTATGAAGAGCTTAGATGTAGCTGCAGTATGTTACTGTAATATCCTTGAAAGAACAGTATGCTAAGTAGTCTTGCAAATTAATTTACTGTGATAAGGGGAAAGAAAATTGGGATAATTTTCTTTCCATTCTCTTCAGTGTTGTTAGTCCTATGGTTTTGGGTTGTTTTTGATAGAGTACCTAAGATCTGAAGATGACCAGCGTGCCAGTTATGTTGGTGTGATGAAATGATCAGCTGACAGTGAGTGGTTGTATAGTAATAATTCTCTAGGGGGCCTGTGAGGTTTGGGTAAAAGAGAAAACCCCAAATCTACAGAGGCCTGTATCTTGCTTTCCTCAGTACCAGAGCCACGTAATTTTCTTGTAATGCAGACACTGCATGTGTTAGATTTTATAGTGAAAATTTGAACTATATTGTTCCTTTTGCATTGAGATGGCTCACAGCAAACAGTGTAAGGTGATGGACAGCCTTTCATTCTGTTTAAAGGTTAAGCACAAAGACTTTTAAAGCTTCCCCAGGCTTAACTTCTACCACAGGTTTGACTATTATGTCAGTCTCTTGCTTGCCTGCCTTATTAAATAATTTAATTTGCTGATTTTCTGGTGTTGCAATATCCACCTGGAGTTAAAATGGTGCTTTAGCTAATACCTCAGGTGTAACTGTTGACCCAAGTAATTCAGCCAAAAGTTTCCAATAAATTTTTCATGCATTTAAACAGGTGCAGTTATTTTTTTTTATTGCTCTGGTATTTTCTGCAACACTGCCACAACTATAAGCTGTAAGTTGTAATTAACAGTGTTATGGCTGTCAGCAGCAGGCTTAAAATGTAGACTTCTTTTTGATGCCTAAGTGCTTGAGGTCTGTCCTCCTTGTGTTGCAGTAGAGATTTGCACATGACATCTGCTAATGTGTGTGTGATTCATGGCATTCTCTGTGCATGACAGAAGAGCTTTCAAAGCTGATTGCTTTGTGGTTTCTTTAAAAGCTCCAATTCTTAAAGAGCTGTAAACTTTAAGCATTTACTTAAAAGTGCATCTTTAAGTGTGTCTTGTGCTGGTGAATATAAGTTTACAAGAATATGAAGCGTATGTTGGGTGCCCTCTGAAGATGTGGTAACTCGGTGCACAACTCAAACAGGGATACCATCTTATTCTAGTTTTGGCTTTGGGAATAATTATATTCCTCTGGCAAACTGCTGGTGTTTCAAGTCCTCTTATGTACTTCTGTCTTAACATAAAAATAATCAGTCTGTGAAGCTTCAGTGAGGTATGGGAAGAGTCAAGTTCATTTCTGCATTCTGGGCGAGGGAAAAAATAAAGCCTTTTTACAGTTGGTTTTTATGTAACTGCAGTTAAATTTGAGCCCTCAAGCCTGATTAATATTTCTTATCTGTTTAATCATCTCAAAGCTGAGCTGCATCTTCTTGCTGGATTGCCTATCACATGTACAAGTGAAGCTGACAGTGTGCTGGTAACCTTGTGAACTACCTGCCTCTCCCAACAGGTCAGCTGTAGTCAAGACTTATCTGAAATGATTTCCACTGCAGCTGCAGAAGGGTGTGCAGTTGATGGTTCAGGTCTGTTTTCCTGTTGCAATGGAGTAATGAAATAGAAGCTTTAACTCTTAAATATGTAAATACAGAAAAAATACCCTGTCCTGCTTAATACTGAGATGTAACTTTTAAAATTTGGGCTGTGCGTGGACAAATGCAGTGGCCCCGGTCCTTGGAATTACTGCACACTGCTGTACCCGAGGGAGCTGGGCAGGAGCACTTTGCCACTTTGGAGAATTGTCTTGATGCCAAATACAGCTCAGGGCTTGAATACACCCTTGAAATGAAGTGGTTTCGATTCTGTTGCTGCTTACTTTGAACAGAGGCTGTATTGTGTGTATTGCACTTGGTGTCTTCGGGCCTCCAGCAGCCATCTTCCCACCTACTGAGATACACGTACGGCTCTGAGGACAAGGCACGCACCCCTGCAGATGCATCCAGCTGCAACTATGGAAGTATCAATCTCTTGCTGATGAATTTGCTGGTACCTGTTCGGTCACAGGCAAGTTGTGTAATCAGTGGGCTATGGGCTCACCAGACCTCCCCCCCCAGCTGCTGGAACTGGCTGTGTGTGAGACCTGATGCTCTGCCCGGGGGCGGGGGTGGGGGGTTGGGTATATGTGAGTCCATGTGAGGTGGCCCTAGGAGCACCCTTGGCTGCGGAGGCTCTTCTTGCTATGCGCATTCCCCAGGGGATAAGTGGTGGCAGCTTGCAGTGCTTGCATGTTCAGGCAAGCATTTCATAGCTGCAGGGCTTGGCACGCTGATGGCAGCCTTGCTCCTACCACTCCCAACACCACCTTTCTACAAAGATGCAATAAAAAGGTGAAGGTCTGGGTGGAATCATCACAGATGCTGCAAGCCCAGGACCCTCTCCCACAACCCATACTCCCATTTTCCCCTATGGTCTTGGTATTTTCCATCACCAGTACTGTGTTAATGTTATTTGCTATGTGGATCAAATGCATCTGGGTGCTGTGGATGTACCTGAAATGTTGTTTGCCAAGCTCTTGTGTTTTAACGGGATGTTCTCACATCAGAACTGTTGCTTTCCCTTGCTGCAGACTCATGGTAGAGAATTGCATCTGGCATATCTGCTTTGGACAAACCTGTAGTACAAACAAACCGTGCAGCTCCCTTGTGTCCAAGAGAACAGCCTGAGAGCAAAACCTACACCATACTCTGTTTTCAGGAGACAAAAAAATAAATTAGAGAAGACCTCACCTTTCTGCCCTTGTTAAAATCTTGGGACTACAGAAGAGCTAGTTAGTAGAAAAATGAACATAGTGTCTCTGGAGCCTGCCATGAGATCAAAACACAAATTCGAGGGGGAGCAGTTTCTTGGGTGGCCTGCTGGATATGCTAGCTGATTCCTCTAATAGGTGATGATGGCATAGGAGTTCTCTCTCTTTTTTCTGTGTTTTTTTTTTTAATCCCCCTAAAGATTCAGCTCCTGATGTAGGAAGAATTTCAGAGAAAACTGTGGCCTAAAACGTGTACTCATCAAGGGAACCAAGTGCTGAGCGTATAGTGAGTTTGCCTCCCTCCCCTGCCCCAAACACACAGAAAATACAGGCTTTGCCCTTTGCTTCTTAAATAACTTTTAATTCCGACTATTAAAACACAGTGATGGGGCAAGCTGTTGTATTTAACTGCATCTTGTCTGGAAAGGCATGGTGAAGAGCCCTGGAGTGAATTTTTAAGGAATGGGGAGTGGGACTATATAGCCGCCTGTGAGTCAAAGATTGTTACAGGTTGTGTGTAAGCATCATTCGCCACTCTACTAAGCCCACAGCTGGAGCTTGCTGAGCAAATGTTGGATGTTTTGGATCAAGAGGCCGGCAGGGTGCCTACTCCAGGGCAAGCTTTGAGGACCAGGTAGATGGGGTAACAGCTCTGTAAACCACTGGGTTCCCTGTCAGTTTACCAGCAGAGATCACTGCTCAAAGCAGGTTTGGGGAAGCGCTGGGCTGCGGATCTTGTTGTCAGTGGTGGTACAAAGTTTGAGCACAGGGCTGCAGCTCACCGTTAGATACAGGAGGGAGCTGCTGCCTTTGCAGACCCTGGCAGTCAGGTCTGGGGAAGGCTTCATCAGCAACCACAACGAGTGCTGTAGGGAGAGAAAGCCCAGTCTCAGTGCAAGTTGAACCCTGCCAGGGAGAAATGGGTTTGTCCTTGCCTCTATCACAGAGATCCTGTGCAGCTCTTCACGGGTGGCCACTCTTTGCAAGTCTCCTGGTTTCTGCATGCTCTGTTTGGGAGACCAAGAGTTGAGTTTAACTGGTGGGACTGGAAATGTGTTCTACCACATACAATGAAGAGAAGTGCTAAATAACCTGGAGTGAGGGAAGCAGTCAGTCTTTGTCACAAGTTTAGCACTCAGACTGAAGCTTTTGGCTTGTGGGTCTCCGTTGTAAAATGGGGCTTAGTCTAACTCCACCCTCCCTCACCTCCGATGAGGGTAACACAGTATTTGTTTGCAAATTGGTAGGCCTCTGCAGTGATGGACACCAAAGAAATGCCCTGGAGTAAACTAACAGTTCTGTATTTTGCACAGGGTTTCGTTGATGTGCAGTAAATATAATTCAATATGTGGTCCAGACACCAATAAAGAGAGAACAGAAGAGCATCTAGCTGCACATTCAGCAGTCACTATCTTCAGTGCAGTGGATATATGGATCCCCAGGCAAAATAACTGTGGGAACATGTTATAATGCTAGTACTGTAACTCATTTATAGTAGATGTGAATCAAGGTTGTACCAGCAGTTCTAGACCTGGCATGTCCCAGTGCTGAGGACTGGATTTTACAAGCTGAACATTTTTAAGTTGTGCTGTCCTGGGTTTTTTGTTTGTTTATTTACAAGTTAAGTTTATTTTACTACCTCTGTTGTGCATGCATGGTGTGAGAGATGAATCTGTTTATGGACTGATGCTGAGAAATAGTACAGATGAACTTCTGAAGAAGCTAACTGCAGGTGTAAACAACCATATCCTGAATGGAGGCTGGTCAAACCCTTCTTTAGATGTTGTTTTCCTGAGAGTTGTCTAGAAAGATCTGCCCATTAACTGGAGAGGCAGGAGGGAGGGACACATCTGTAGTGTTGCAAGACTACAAGAAATGACGAGCATCTCCAAAAGCCACTGTAAGAAAGACGAAGGTGGATTCAAGATTACCGTATGATTTTTCCAAAATGTGCTAGCTATTGAAAAGACACTTGTTTTTAAAAGATAAGTCACAGTGAGGAATTTCTTTTTTCTAACTACAAGAGCTATAAACAAATCTGTAAGTTATGAGGCAATAGTTGAGGGCATTGCTAGATAATGTGTGGTCAGTTTGACCCTGCTGTCTTAATTTAGGAGGTCATTTTAAAACCACTATAAAGAGGGACTTTGTGCTGCCTTAAAGGGATATAGGCAATCTCTAAGAAGCGGGCATACTTATGGAGACAATCCCTTTGACTCAGTTTTTGTTTGGTTGTTTCTTTTTTACTATCTGTGGTGCAGTAAATTAAAACAAAAACAAGTCTGGACTTGGCATACCTTTGTAAATAAACTGCTGTGTGTGAATCGACAGCTTGTTTGCAACCAGGTTATTTATAACAAAGTTGGTTATTTCTCCCACTGGAGAGCTTGTTTTGCCCTGTATTAACAGAATGCATATGGTAACACCTCCCACCTCTGTCTATACTGCAGCAGTTAGACAAAGGCCTCACAATTCCAATTGTGTCCTTTTGAAATTTAATTTTGTTGCCTGCTGGAGTAGAAGCAGGGATTTCAGTGGGTGAACTAGAGATTTAATACTTCAACTCTGCTTGTTTGCTCTGTGCAGCTCACCTTACCTGTATCCGTTCTGCTTCATTCCTCTCCTCTCACGGAAGAACTGCTTGGGGAACTGGAGTTTTCAGCTTCTATGAGTTTCTCGAAGATCCGGTTTGTGACCAGCTATAATGCTGAGGGCAGTTACAACCGTCCATTCCTGACAAAGGTAAAGAGCACATTTTCAAGACTGGATTTGGTGAGCTGGGGTCCCCTTCACATAATGTCTTTTTCCCCTCTCCTGCTTCCCTCTCCTTTTACAGATGATCTCTCATTGTCCTCATGTGTATTCATTGCCCAGGCAGCATCATCTCAAAGCAGGACAGCTGCTCCTCTGCTTGTGCAGCTGTGACCACAGGGGCTCATGCTGGCTGGAACAAAGAGGCTGCATGTCTGCAAAAGCACCTGTAGACCCTGAGAAAATCACTGTCATGGTGATGACCTGATCTTGGCTGGTATCAGCAGGGAAAAACTGAAGTATCTAACTTGTTTCAACTTTGTTTTTCTCCTCACTGCTCTGTGAAAGGTTTGAGTTGGGCCTGGTATGATACAACCCTGTGTGTGCTCACAGCACAGTTATGCTAACTGTGCTGGTGCAGGACTGCCTGCCTTCTGTGGCTGACACATCCAGGAGGTGGTTTTGGTGTCACAGCCTTGTCCTACCATCACCAATGCCCAGAAAACTTGTAGATGTTTCAGTGCTGTCAGGCTACAAGACACCAGTTGGCAAAAGTAGCCCAGTTGTGCCAGCGACTGTCTGTGTCCTGGCTTTTTCTTAGTTGCTGTGAGGTTTGATTTCACCCCAGCCTGAGCTAGTCTTAGACTATTGTTTTCTCTTTCTTTGGTCACCAACTAAGAGTTGAATGGGTGGATGGGTAAGTCTCTGGTTACCTATCGATTGTGTCCTACTCACTTGACCCAGCAAGAGGATATTCAGGCAAGCAGTTGCATTCTTCTGGATGTTTTTTGTATCCCAGATTGCAACCTCACCTTTCATATCTGACTTGAAATGAAGCAACCCCCAGGGGTTATCTTCAGGGACTGAAGATGGCCTGTCTGCCTCAACTGGAAAGTCTGCTTTGGTGATGGTGACTTAACAGAGGGAAGAGGCAACTGGGCTAGCTGTGGGTCATGTTATGACCCCTGACCACAGCCCTTGGCAACCAGAAATGTTGAACAAAAAGGCTAATATGGAGAAATCTCTTCCCCATTCTGCTAAAGGGAGAGTATTGCTGTCATGGGGAGAGAGGCCAGTGACTGGTATTCACAAGGACACAAGGAGGGGAGACACCTGTCTAGCTCATGGATGTAGTGACAACACTGGGTGAATCAGTATTTGTTGTACAGCTTGTGCATACAGCGAAGTCATGGTGACCCAGGGCATAAAACAGTCTTAGCAGCCACGATTGCACTTGCTTGGCCTTTGTTCCAGAACCAAAACATACCAAGCGTCTTCTGATTCAGCAGGGAGAGAAGGGGAACTGCTTAACTCTTTCATCAGTACAATGATTCAAGGGGTACTTGTTCCTCCCATGTCTGTGGGCTTGCTGGAGGAGCCAAGTAATTGCTTTGGAACAGCTCTAGGCGTGGTGTGTCTATCAGGCACATCTTAGATCTGGAGGAGGATGTCCATCCACTGCCTGCTTCTCTTGCTCACACCCAGGGATGGGCACTCCCAGCCAGATACTCCCAGCAAAGACAGGGCAGCTGCCAAATGCCTCACTCAAAACTGAGGAAATGGTGGTGTAAGAGAAAGTTTGAGCCCGTGGGGCCTCATTTCCTATTGAAGGAATGTAGGAAAGCAGCTTGAGCTATGCAGTCTACATCTCTTTGAGATAATCTGCCATGGACAAATCTACCTTGCTGTGAAGGGCCTTAATCCTACACACTATTGAAGCTTGGAGCTGTGATGTGCTGCAGTCCGAAGCCTTCCTGGTTTTGTGTTTGGTTTTTTTTGTTTTGTTGTGGGTTTTTGTGTGTGTGGTTTTTTCTTTTTTCTTTTATTGGGGGGGGGGGTGTTGGTTGGTTGGTTTTGTGTGGGGTGTTTTTTTGTGTGTGTTTTTGTGGTGGTGGTTGTGGTTTTTTTTTTTTTTTTTTTTTGGGCAGCTCAGAGGGTGCCCAGAGCTCGGGGCAGGCTCTGTGCCCCCACCTGCCCGCGGAGCAGCCCAGCCCTGGGCTATTGCTGAGCGAGTGGCGGCACCTGCCGGTATTTTGCAGAATATGCCGGATAATGGTGATCAGAAGAAATAGAATTAATCAGTGTATCCGAGCAGGATGCGCCTGGCCTGAGATAGGGAATGCAGAATGATGTGGGGTAACGAGGTCAGAGCATCCGAGGTGCCGAAGCTGTCCTTTTTCCTGCTTGCTGTGGGAAGATCCCTAACCATGGAAAGAAAATCTCTCTAGGAAGTTGCACCATATATGCAAAACTATGTGTTTTCTAGGAAACCCCCTCTAGTTTAGATATTTGGGCAGTGCGTATCAATATAGTTGTAATAATTTGCACAAGATGAGCCCGTGTCCAGGATCCACCTAAACACTACTTTTTTCTTGTACAGGAAGCAGTGGGATCACCCTGGTTACACTGTGTTCTGGAATAATATTTCCTTCAGTAAATTTTACAGCCTCTTCACGTCACTGGGGTTTAGACTGTTACCACAGTGTATTTGTGTCTTAAACTGCTGTTTCTGGTAGCATTGCCAGGTGCCTTTAGCATTTCCAAATCAAAGAGAAAGAGTGGCTTGGTCCTGAGGGCCCCATAGATGGATGGGACTGGGGAATGGATGTAGGTTAGCAGAGCACTGAGACGTGTTGTGTGGCTGTAGAGAACAGCCATGCAGAGTGATAATGTATGCTGGAAACTTTTACTTTGTTTTTAATAAATCCCCAGGATATCACCCTTAAAATTAAGTGTTTGTGCCAGCTAGCTGATATTTAGTTTTGTTTCCAGTAGAGGTAAGGTGGGAATCTCTCCCTTGTAGCATTTTGCTCCCACTAACATATTCTGAGGACACTTACAGGTTTTCAACTGCATTTGTCAGAGAGCCATTACCTTCTGACAATTTAAGATGTGGCCTTAGAGAATAAAAAGACCCTATTACTGCCCTTGTTGAGGGGAAAGGCTGGCAAGCTCCTCCTTTGGTAGACCTCAGGGCATTCACTCTGGGCAGGAAGAAGGAGAGGCACTGCAAATGAGACTTCATTAGGACTGCTGCTCCCAGAACTGCTTGTTCCATCTCAAGGTCTCGTGTCTTTTGTGGAAACTTGCCTCCACAGCATTCATAGCATTTGCCAAGAAAAAGTCATGTCCTCCTGTCTTGACCGTTCCTTTACTCCACAGGGTGGCATATGTTATTAAGGGGTTGGACAGAACTGCGAGCGAGGCACTCTGTGCTGCATGTGCATTGCCAAAAGATAAAGATATCTGTCATCTAGCTGTGGGACACTACTCAGGAGGGGCGTAGCAAGATGCTAGTTCAGTAGCTGTCCCTCCTCCTGCTTGTGCTAAATCTCCCAAGCCTCTGCTGTAGGTTTGATGTGAACAGGCATGATTTCCAGCTGGAGGTAGGTCTCATTTAGACCTGTGTAAATCAGATTGTAAATCAGACAGATCTGATTTACACCTGTGGAAATCAGGGGTGACTCTCAGTCACTCCTATCTTTGAGCTGTCCTGGTGTGTTACAGAGCTGCTGTGCTGTACCTGTGCTGATGGCAGCATGTAGGGCAGCAGGGCGCAGACACCCCTGAGCCAGCAGAGAGTGGGCTGGTAAACCTCGCTGGTGCAAAGCTGCACATCATAGCTCAGCCTGCATTTGCTTGGAACCAGGCCCAAGCTAATAAACCCAGCTAGATTGCTTCCAGACCTGAGCTGGCCCAGGAGCCAGCACAAATGTCACTGCTCTGTGCTGCATGCTCTGAGCTAGCCTCATTGTCCCTGCCGGAGCGGGCCAGCTCCAGGCACCTGTGGGACAGGAAGGGAGTGATGCATGGCCACCGTATAGAGAACAGCACTGAATGCACCCCAACCTGCGTCATCCAGGAGCTGCCTTGGCCAGGTTGTACCCCCCTCTGCCACATCTCCTGCTTCCCAGGCCCTTGGCCAGGCTTTTGCGCTCTCCCGCTGCAGTTGCTGTGGCTTTTGCACAGGAGTTGTTTATAGGGTGCTGGTGGGTGGCTGGGTGTTCGCGGGGGCCCTGTGGCACCCCGTGGTGCCTGCCTGGCCTGGGGGCAGCCGGGTGCAGGTTCCCTGGGGACTGGCACTGAGACCCGCGGGGCCTGCGGGCAGAGCGGGGGAAGGGTCCGGGCCTATGGGCGGGCACGGCGAAGGTATGGGGTGCCCAGCCCGCTCCCCTTCTCCAGCTGGGCGAGGCCGTGAAGGCCGGGCCGGCGGGCAGCCCCCGCCGCGCCGCTGTCAAAGCCCCGAGGGGCGGCCCCGGCGGCACAGCCCTCCCCCTGCCCGCCCCGACTGGCCCGAGCGAAGGGCTGGCCCCGCCGCCGCGCCGGGGTAATGGCCCGGGCCGCCTTCACTCTGGCAGCCGGCCCTGCGGTGGGGGAGCGGGGCTGAGCCCATGAGCCCGGCGCGGCGGCAGGACGAGGCGCGGGGGCGGCGGGAGCCGGCGGCCGGCGCGTCCCCCCGGGCGGCCCCTCCCAGGTAGGAGCGCGGGGGCGCGGCTGTCACAGCCGCCGGGGCGCTGCCCGTTCACACGCGTCGCCGCGACCGGTGACCCAGGGGCCGCCGTGAGCCCCGGCGTGAGCGCCCGGCGTTGGCAAACACGCCCCGCACGGGGCTGTGTGCGCTGCCGCCGCGTCCGCGGTTGCCTGGGCGGCCGCTGCTTGGATGCCTCAGCTGAAAGGCACCGGCCTCCGCGCAGCCCCGGCCGTGGGCCGGGCCCCCCGCCCCTCCCAGCCCGGTTCTCCTTCACGGGAGCGGTTGGGAAAAGCCCGGCGGTGTTGCCTAGAGAGGGAGGGAAGCGGACGCGCGGCGCCAGCCTCCCTGTCCCTCACGGGCGAGCGGCCACTCGGTTCTAACGACCTCCACGGCACCCACCCCCCCCCCCCCCGGTTCTTCCCGCTCCGGCCGTGTGCGCGTGAGAGCGCGAGCGAGGCTGTAGGCGCGCTGCGCGTCCCGCGGGCGGCGGTTAACGGCCGTTGGCGGCGCGCGCGGGGCTGAGGTGAGCGGGGCTGGAGGTGAGCGGGGGCTGGAGGTGAGCGGGGCTGGAGGTGAGCGGGGCTGGAGGTGAGCGGGGCTGGAGGTGAGCGGGGCTGGAGGTGAGCGGGGCTGGAGGTGAGCGGGGCTGGAGGTGAGCGGGGCTGGAGGTGAGCGGGGCTGGAGGTGAGCGGGCTGGAGGCGGCCGGGCTGCGGCTGCCGCCGGCGCTGACACCCTGTGCCGCTCGGTGCAGGAGAGCGGCGAGGGCCCTGGCAGCCGGCGGACATGCACTGTGAGCTCTCAGGGGGTCAGAAAGCCAGCGCCGGGCCGGCCCGCTTCGAGGGGACCGATAAATGCCAGGGAGCGTCTCTGAAGGAACTGCCGCGGGTGACTCGTCCCAGCACTGGTAAAGCTCTCTTGAATCCTCAGATGTCCTTTAAAATAAGTGTCAGCAACGGCAGTGACCGTACGGAGACTCAGCAGAGCGCCCCTGAAATGTCAGCACCTCTGCTAGATTTCATCCCCAAAAGACCAAGCATATTCGAGAGGATCCCAATTCTGCCAAGGGCACAGGAGCTGCGATGTGCTAGAGGCTCTAAAGATTATTTTCAGCAGCAGAAACATCAAAGCATGAAGGGTGAGTTTAAAAATGCATGAACTGAATGCTAACACCACCAAAAAAAAATACTTACCAACCGACCAAAAACGTGTGTCGTGTTTTTAATTCCGCACACACCCGCGCCGATGTTTTCTAATTTGTTTATTTAACTGTAAGTTTTAAAACTTTTTTTCTGTGCACTTTGGAGCAGAGGATATAACAGTCTTTTTTTGCCATGAGAAGCAGAGTGTTTCTCAATATTCTTTAAAAATCCCAAGACCCGATGTTCTTTAGTTCTCCTGAGTGACTGCTACTTGGTTTGGTTGCTTCTTGGAGGCAGTTGTTTTGAGGATGGTGCTGAAGACTGGGTTAGTCTGTCCTGTGCCTGAGCGTGCGTGTGGGGTGTTTGTTTGTGAGTATGCCTGACTGACAATAAATGCCTAGTTCTTATTCAGCAGTTTCACCACGGTTGCTTGGATTTATAGTTTGTATTTCAAGGAGGTGTTACAAATGCTGGATTCAGGCAGTGGCTCCTCAGACTTGGGATTCCTGGTGCCTGGAAAGGCATGCCGTAAGGTCAAATTCTGCTAGTTAACAAATGCCTAATTTTCATCTATCCATTGTTAAAGAAGTGGCGCTGAAGTTAGGTTAGGAATTGCCCACTAAAATCTGTAAGTTATCTGTTTGAACTAGAACTTGTTAATTGGCTGGAATTTGTTAATCGAAATTTAGTTTTAAAATAATCCCTATAAGGTATCACTGGATGGGATCAGAGGGAATTCAAGCATTCCTTTATGCTACAAAGCCACTTGCAGAGACACATGTGCATCTAAGGTTATTAATTATTAAAGCAATGTTTTCTGTAACATTAAAAAGGTGGTTCTCTTTTTTTTCTTCTCAGTCCTTTCTCATTCTGTTTTAGAGATGTAGATGCTGCTATCTTGTTGGTGTAAGACAGTTCCCACCAGGATTTTTTCAGTGCATCCCTTTCTATCCATTCTTCTTAAAAATAAAAGTAGACTGCATGCCCTTGAACTAGTAACATTTTCTTTTGTGAGCTTGTTACCTAGGGCGATAGCACCTTTCATTGCCATGAAGTTATGTTAATGAACACCTCAATCTGTGCTAGGTCTGTCCAGCTAAACTGTAGGATGTGTTTGTTCATCACCAGTGAATAGAGAGTAGAGCAGCAGGTTATAAATTACCTTTTTTATTTTTCTGTTTGTTAATGCTGCAATTGTCCTCTCCTGATTTAAAAAAAAAAGGTTGTTAATGTTTGGCAAGAATGAAATGAAGGTCTGTTACACAGAACCAGGTTTGGAGGGGGGAGAAGGAGGATTCACAAAGTATGAAGGGACGGCTACGAGTCTAGTACTGCTGTGCTGCTGTGACTGCTGCTTGTAGAAGGGACTCATGAGATGTTCAAGCCCTTGTGGTACCATGAGTGAGGTTGGTGCCACTTGACTAGGGTTTGTGCCAGCTTCAAATCCTACTTGTGCATTGCCCTACTCAAGCAGACTGTTGAAGCCCTTTCCTCCACCCCCACCCCCCCTGCCCCGGCCTTTTCCCTTTGAGCTACTTAGTCCTCTCTTCATGCATATTCCTCTTGTGCAGAGGGCAGGGGTGTAGGGAGGGAAAGAAGAAAAGAGTAATTTCCATTCATTTGGGACTTTTGTAGTAGGTGTAGGTGGGTGTGGGAGAAAGTTGCTAATTCATCTTTCCTGACTGATCAATTTCCCCTTTTCACCACTGGGAAAAAAATTGTGTTCTAAGTTTTGTTGCTGTTTTTTGTTTAATGTATTTTCTGTCCAGGGTGTTACCTTGTGGTTGCTTCAGTGTATGGGTGACTTGAGTCATGGGTCTAAGTAGGAATTATCCATGGGCAGGATAGGGTTCATTTACTGAGCATGGTGATTTGATGGATAATGTTGGATTTTTCTAAAGACAGCAGCACTAGGTTTTTTTGGATGGGTTTTTTTTGTTTTCTATTTGCTTTTTGTTTCTTTTTTCACTGTGAAGATATTTTCAGAAGCTAGGGAAAGTAAAATTTTAGGCTAGAGTCTGATTTGAAATGTGTGGGCTGTGCTGCTTCTGACCTGTATGGTGTCAGCAAGTGCCTTAATGTCCGCTTGGGCATTTTGGAGTTCTCCCACTGACTGCTGCAAGCTGCCAGCCCCTGCTCAGCACCCTATGCTTCTGAGTCAGCTCCACAAAAATAACAGAAGTCACTCAATTGCTCACTCTGAGCTAACTGTAAAGTCAGAGCTCTGTGTATCTGAAGCGAGCTACGCTGCAGATGAGAGCGCTGCTGATCTTTCAAGGAGTGGTGTAAACCATCTCCCAAGAACCTTGGTTCTCTCAGGAAGATAACGAAGCAGGGACAGCTGTATGTGGATACGATATAACAAGGTATAGCTAAGAAGTGGGAATAAGGGAAATATTCAGATTTACCTAGTAAAAGATTTTGGGAAGGAAACTGATGACAGCTTGATTTCAGATCATTGTGCTGTGCATCCCCTGCTTTCCAGCCCCAGAGTACCGTGTACCCAGTAATTCCCTCTGCAATCTGGGTTAGATTACAGAATGTGCCTCCTGGTTTTGGTTTATCCACAGTTGAAAGCTGCAAATAGGGAGGGTAAAAGACGCTCTTTAACAAGAGCAAAACCAATTTTTTATAGTTGTCTGTAAAAAACCCCCTTTTTTTTCTGAACATGCCTTTACTATTTTATTTTTTTTCAAAAAGAATGAATCAAAATGATACACTACCCTACTAATAAAAAGGTCAGCTTTGAAGTGATCACAATGGGGAAAATGCATCCTGCTGTTGTAATGTCTCTGTGCTGTTACTCCACTGCTTCACAGTGTTTAAGTTATGATCCTGCAAAATGCTTCCGTGCCTGAGCAAATCTTTTTGCATGAACAGCCAAACAAAAACTTGAGGGGTGGTGGTGAGGGTTACTTCTGGGAATCAGATCATTTGGGTCTAAACTTTGCAGTATGGAGCTGTTGGTTGTTTACCAAAAATGTCAGCATTTTAGAATTGTACTTCATGTTTTGTTCTGTTGGGGAGCTGTTTAAAATAAACACTCAGTTTTCACCCAGCCTCCCCCTTCTGGTATGATTGGTTGTGATACACACCGTGCTTTTCTTGATCATTGATTTCCCTGCGTGTCACACAGCAGAGTAGTTGCACCCAAACAGTGCTTCTTAGAGGCATTTGTGGTCTGCTTGGTATAGAATAACTGTACCATAAGGTATAAAGTCCATTTTACGTTTTCCTGGGATTCTGTGGTTTTGGTTCTGTTTTGTTGAATTTCATGCTACAGTATTACCATTTTGAAAGTAACACAGGGCAAAATAATTATTGTCAACAGGAAAGAAACTTTTGGGAAAGAAAGGTTTGGTGGTGACAAGAGTGATCTATAAAGGTATCAAATATCTCAGTTTTTTAAATGACATTGATTATGGTTGTTACCAGGAAACGCTTCTCCTTTTCATTCTTTTCCAGTTTCGTTCAGTGTACCTAATTTGTGACTCAGTAGAAATGACGAGATTTATCCTGTTAGTTGTGCCACTGGGAAATCATCCAAATGGCCCAGACCTTTGCAGTAACCACTTCAGATATTAACTTACAGTGGGCAAAACAATAAGCTGTTTGGGTTGCAGTACTTGGATATTTTCTTGTTGAGAGTATTTTTTATTCAGACAAGAAGAAAGTGGGTTGGGGTTTATTTTGTGGCATTTTTTGTTGGTTTTTTTTTTTTTTCAGCTGTAGCTGCTTTTGGCAAACATACAATGTATTGAGGTGTATTAATTTTCCTCTGCTGTTGAGGAGGGTTGAATCTTGCCATTTCAACCCTCTGTGACTATTCCCTTGGTTAACAGGACAGTCCTTGGATAAGTAACAGCTTATACTGTTGGGATCTTGAGCAAAAGCATATGTTTTGATTATATGACTTATTAGGTGTATAAACTGGTCTTGGGCCTGATTCTGCCATTTGCTTTCATATACCTTGTCTGTGTTCACCTGAATTATCCCACTGGAGCAAATGGGACTGTCTAGAGTTGATAAATATTGTATGGGCTGATAAGGAGACAGGGAATGGGCTCACTGGTATGGAGATCTCTATAAACACTCTCAATTTTATATAGAGCTGTAGTTAAGAACTTTTTTTTTCTTTTCACTGTAGTTCTCTTGCTTGCTGCATTTAAACTGTTCACTATAGAAAGGAATTGGAAGGTTTATTTGAATAGAACTTGCAGTTACAGAACTCCTTTTTATTTCATGGTCTGGTTTGTTGTTTTTTTTTTTTTTTAATTTTTTTTTTTTGTAAGGGGAGAAAGGAGAAGAAACTGCAGATTGGAGAATGTGTGCATAAAGTCGTTTGGGATAAATTGTGACTGTCCTGTCCTTCCTTAAACTGGCTAAAATACTTACTTGTCTTGAAAAGGAAAATAACTTTCAGTTACTTGCTGCTGAAGGAAGTTCTAATGATTTGTGTTGCAAAATCAGAGTCACTGAATTGAAGATGACCCTTTCATGGATTTAATTTAAAAGAGGTTTAATTGTATCTAATAATTGAATTCCTTGTTATTTAAGGGTTGGTAGTAGAGAATATTTAGTAAACACAAACCAGAAGATCTGATGATTGACCTGTCATATAAAGGTATTCAGTACTTATATCATAAAAACAAAAAGCTCTCCTTTCTGCTTCAGGAAAAAATTACAGCTACTGGAAAAAATGAAGAGAATAAATATTGTATCTATCTTAGTATCATGTAGAAGTATATGTAACAACATAGATTATAGGAAATAAGTCTGATCTGTGGAAGAGATTTTATAACTTCTTGAGTTTTACTTGAAGGTAGAAGTAAAAAAAGAATTTACTTGTTCTGGCTTTAAAATGTTAGTTTAACGCATGAAATGAAAAATGAGATAATTATATACTCTGCTAAATGGGTTGTGAAGAAAAGTATCTTTTTTCTTTTAAAGTAAGAAAAAATTTAAGATCTAAATCTTTCAAGTGCCTAAGTATGCACATTACTGTGTTCCTGTCAGTAGTCTCATCAACTACAAATACTTTGGCCTTAGAATATTCTAAATTATGTATTCAACTATATCTAAATGATTATTCGTATGTAAGAGTTCAACCCCGTACACATATAAGCTGTTAAAGTGTATGCTGAGGGTTTTTAGTAGATTTAAGATTATATTCTGGAAGTACTTCAAGGTTCTGTTTAGTAAAACTGCTAAAAGTAAAGTGAGTGTCTTCTGGGAGATAGTAGTACTTCATCGCAACAAAGTGTTTTGTTTTTTGGGTTTTTTTCCACTTGCAGTGGGCAAAAATGCTTAGTATGTTGAATACGAGGGACAACATTTTACTCTAAATGATTAATATCAGTAGGAATCTTGCCACTAACTTTTAGCTGGGTCAGTATTTCAGTCTTACAGAAGTTCTTTATCCTGTGTACAGGGAAAAAAGTTGTAGAACAAATAACAAGCTTGTATTAAATCCATCTGTAAACTGGGAAGTGGAATAATATATGGACTATAAAGAGAAATTTGTAGTACTGTGAATATAATTTCCATGTTCAGTACCATGATTACCATTATTCTAGAAATGTGAACCTCTGCTGTTTAGTGATTTTAGAACTGTTGAAGATGTTGATGGCAGAGTAATTGGAGAGGGAATATAGATGTAAACCACTACATTTTGTGCTCCAGGTTTCTATCATTATATGTCAACAAGCTCGAACAAGGCATGCAATCTAGTAATCATTTCACAGTGCATGAAACTGCTTTTAATAGATTGTTTTTGTTTGCTTTTTTTTCTCAGCCACCAAATGTTGTTTCCTAGCACATTGATGTAACTCAGAGTACAGGGTTCCAAAGCAAGGGCAGTGCTCACTAACTGTGGTACAGTGTAATCTTGCCCTACAAATGTGCAAACAATAGCAAAAGTATGTGTTTCTGAATATGGCACAGCTGTTATCTTCTCCTGAGAGCAGGGAGCGTTACAATGACATAGACAGAATGACCAGCTAAAACCGCTCGTGCTGGTTTATTGCGTTTAAATGGGGCATGTAAAAAAAGCAAGGGCCAGTTCTTCCATTCAGATAACTATCAGTTCAGCCTACTGCAGTACTACCTTTCTGCACAGGCTTTGCAGAATAGGGGCAAAGAATTTTCCTTTTTTCTTCCCTTGCTATTACATTTCTGGCATCCAGTATGTGAAATCTCAGTTGGAACCTGGAACTTTCTGTTCTCAGAATCAGCGCTTCACTAGTAACCTGGAACAAGGACTTTTTTTTTTTTTTTTTTTAATTGAGGTCATTAGTTTGGATATATTAAATGATTGTTAATGATGATTATTTGTAGAAAGGAGACTACTTGAAAAACAGATGAGGCATTGCCAGAGCTGCACTAAGAAATAGATCCAAATTCTGTGTTTTAGATTATTTTAAGGTTTTGAGCATTTAGGAGTTATAAGGTTGATCTCAGTGAAATCATCACAAAGTGCTATGCTTGAGCTCAATCTTTTTCTTTCTCTTTTTTTTTTTTTTTGGCAGTCTTTTTGCTTTAATAATTATGTCTGACTTTTCTGTCATTATGTCTGAATGTATGTGTGACTATTTTGCATAGTGGATTGGTAAGGAGCACTGTAATTGAATCTACCCGATCAAATTTATTCTAAGGGTTAAATGAATGCAAACCATCTTAAACTGCATTTAATTCTGGCATTTAAGTGTGATAAGAGGGCTTTGTGAGAGCTATAGATTTGCCAGTTGTTTTAGAATGAGGGGAAAGCAAATACATTCTTATGTGTTTTTTTGCATATTTAGCCAGAGGGAAAAACGACACTAAGGCGACATCACCACATACTGTAAAACTAACTTTTTAATACAGATCTCCATTGTTGTTTTAAGTGCTTAAGGGGTTGGTGGTTTGGTTTATTTTGGAACTTGCTGAACTATATGAAGTGTGTCTCTAGGGGCCTGGTATTTTAATACCTAGTAGAAGGTTGTATAACAGTAGATGATGTATTTTGCTTGCCTTCCAATGCTGTAAATAAATTACACGTGCTGGCTTAGGAGAACATATCTGAGGTGTAAATCAAAGGCTAATATAAGAGGAAAAACCCCAATTAGTAATATCTTGTAACCAATTAGGTTTTTTTATTCATTTATCTATAATCAAGAGATATAAAAGCAGTAATGTATATAACAATGTTAACATAAGGCGCTTCCCAAGACGATGTAGAGGGTCTATGATTATTTTAAATAAAGTGCTGTGTTTCACTGCTTTTTCACAGTTTGCTGTGGTTATGTCACTTAAATACTGAAGTCAACAATCCCCTAGGCAAAAAAAGATAATATAATTTTAAGCGTATTGTAAAAATTGAAATTTGATAGCTTCCACTCTATAATCCTAACTAAGTTGTGGTTGTATTAAAAGGAAAGTAGATACATGTGTCAGTTTTGGAACATAATATTTTTTTAAGTTTAAAGAATGATAAATGTGCTTCAAACAAGCAACACAACAGTTTATTGATGTTTTGCTAAATATTACATGCTTAACACAATCTCCATTCCTTTATAATAAGTTTAAATATTAATTCTTTGGAATGCTAGATGCCTAAAGCTAGATAGTAATGCTGTGCAGTTTCAGATATCTAGGAGTGGGCTTGTGAAACAGGATATTTAACTGCAAGAGATGAGTAGCACATTTCAGAGTTATTAGGGCAGAACAACAATGCAAGAGGATGACTTAAAAGAAGTTACAAAATTTTCTGTGCATGAGGCTTAAATACCTTCGAGTTATTTATTTGAAATACAAGAGTAGATTTCCTATGTATGTAAGTTCTAGATTGCATTTACTTACTATTATTTTGTTTAACTTATTTTTAGCCGCCTGCCCCTCTCTAAAGCAGCTGGCTTTGATTTAACCTGAATCCTTCACTGAGAGCAAATGATCAGTCACTTACTGATGACTGTGTTATGCTCTTTGAGGGTACATCTCCATAGTGGAAGACACTTAAGAGAGAAGACTAAATAGGACAGGAAGGGTGCTTGAGGAATGCAGCAATTTGCATTCAGGACTCATTTCAGTCTAAAGCAGCTCTCCCTTACTGTTTGTTCCTTATGTAGGTCCTGCCTACCACCCAACCCCTGCCATCTGTGCTGGACAGAGAAGAGAGAGTTAAAGTGAGAACAGATAAAAGAGGAAATTTCTGTTTTAATACTCAGTATTTTCTGGGAAAATCCCAGAAAGGATTTAACATGAGGTTTCATAACTCTTGCTTTGCCCTGCTGCTCCTGCTGAAATTGCAGGGAGTTGTAGCATTGACTTCAGGAGGAGGCCAGTACTGAATGTTTTTGAAAGTCCTACCCATGCGCTTCTGGGGCACAGAAGAGAAGATGGAAGTGTTAAACTCTCTACCAGAGAGAAAAATGTGCCAGCAGAAGCAGCCCAGTAGCTCACATGCCATGGTCAGTCAGCATAGCACGTTCACCTTTAATTTTTCTTCCTGTTCAAGATCCTGCATGGGTCTAAAGCTGGTGTGATCTGCCATCATACATGAAACAAGCAAAAATGGTGAAGGATTGTGCCAGCAGTTGACATGGCCAAGTATGTAAATATTCTGGATGAAAAGAGTTAGGATGCTTGAATTCTGTTGTAGGCTGTACTACATTTTAGAGTAAGTCTGTGTACTGTTTGTGATATTTCTACTGCAAGAATGTAACAGAGCGTGGTGTAGAGAAAGACAAGCCAGTTTTAGAGCCAGAAACAGTGCAGTTGTTGTGGTACGCCATCAGGGCCAGCTTAATTTTTTATGCTGAGGGACAGTTTGTTAGTTCAGGTGCAGTGTTTGGGTGAGGTGGCTGTGCTCTGAGATCTGATCTGGTGTTGTTGCAGGATGCGGCACTACAACTTGTGGCTGTATCAGCCTGGGGTGGCACTTGCTTCAGCGTGGCTGCACCCCCCTTACACAATGTGCATGTGGACCAGATTTCTCTCTTTGTTATGTGAAGTATGTGGTACTTGCCCTTGTTGGTAAGTCTCCTTGAGTGTGGGTGGTGAAAAGTGCAAAATACATATTTTTTTCTTTCGGAGAGTAAGGTTTTTAATGGAACATTTTAGTCGGGCTTCTTACTGCTTGGCATCTGGTGTATGCTGCCAGTTGAAGAATTGTTGCTGAGGAACAAATTCTCCCATTTATTTTAGTGCTTGACACGCTGAGGTGAGGGAAAGGAGGCTACATTAAGAGAACTGTGTTGGAAATAGCCATTAATAAGTACCTGTTGGGAGGAAAGTCTCCCTCATGGTTTGCTGGATGAAGCAACTTCAGGGTTGCCCTTGACTTCCATCAGATGGAAAAGTCTCTTACAGCAGCTGTTCTTGAGGCAGAAATCACCTGGTAGATTGTATGCCCCGTGGGCTTGAGGTGCAGGTAGCTACTATGAGGTTCCCGAAATCATCACTCTTGCAGAACAGTTTGCACACAGCTGAGACTGTCCCCCAGGACTTGAAGAAAAAGCACCACTAAATTCCTCCTTTCTGGATATCTGATTGTTACAATGTTTAGTTTCCTTAAAGTCATCAGAGCTGGTTTATGTTCAACTGAAATGGAGCTGGCCTGATTCCATTATCCCTAGCTCTGGTGCAAATCTGAAGTGACGCCATTTTAAAACCAAGATGTGGATAAAAAGGAGGCAGCCTTGAGCCTTCCAGGGCTCAATGCGTATAAGTTTTTCCTGTAAATATGGACTCTGTTCACTTGGCAAAAGAAAAAGATGTCTCACATTTTTAATCTGAACAGTTTTGCTTCTTATTTTTCCTCTTGCCAGCTCGCCACAAATTGGCTTATATTCTTTTTGTTTGAGTTCTTGAGTTATTCGATAAGGTTTGCTGACTTGACATATTTTTGTGGGGATAAGCTACAGAGTATGTGTGTGAATGGTTCTCTTTTCAAAACAAAGATCCCCATGCATTTCAGCATCTCTCTGATTTGAATGGGCGTGCAGGAAATTTAAGGGGATGTTTACCCTTAGAGCCCACTTGCTCTTTCCTTGCCCATGAGTCTCAATAAATTTTTCTTCCTACTCTCTTAGCCTCCTGCCTCTGTCTTTTAGTTTGCGCAACTTTGCTGTTGGCTTATTTTTAAATATATGTAAAGGATTGTAACTTGTATTGTGGGCTAAATATGTGGAAGTATGGCAACTGGTGTAAATAGCTTTTGGTCTGTTGAATGTGTAAATACTCAAAATCTGCCAGGGTGATTTGGCTAGCTTTTATTGGAAACATTATTCATATGAGATCTCCTTTCTCTTACTGCATCCTGTCAGAAGCGGTTAGGCAGAGATTACTGGCATATATACTCAGGCTGCTTTGTCAAAATTTGCTTTTATGCCTATTTGCTTGTAAGTTTGCTGCCTCCACAAATGCTTTTACATTTGTGTAAATTTTGCAAGATTAGTTGTAGAAAGCCAATATATAAAGGGGACCAAAATCTAGAAAGTGAGGGCAAACTGCTGGAATGACTAATCGTCAACAGTGTTTTGAACCCAAGTCTATTAGTGTCATTAGCTACAGGTACAGTTTATTTGGAAAGTTTGAGTGAAAACACTGGTGATTTGCAGAGGCTTGCTGCTTCAGTGGTACCCAGGTTAAGTTTCTCAAAATGGGACTAACCTGCTTGGGGAACTTTTCTTGCTAAGCGTTAGTGTTAATGCCAACAATAGAGTTTTTATTAGCTGCTGGAGAAGTTGCTGGGAGACTTGAAAATTAAGAACAGTAAACATTAGAGGTGATAAAGATGTTTTATGCATGGGGTAGATGTTTCGGCAGCAAGCAGTCACTCTGAAGTGACACAGAGGCAGTTTCAGAGCCTGGATAATCTAAGACTTGAGAGGAAACTTGGTGAAAAATAGCCTCACAACCAACTAACATTTAGGTAAAAATGAATTATGATACTAATTACCGCCAGAGAAAACAATCTGTAAGATGTGATATGGCTTCTAGCATGAAGGCTCCTAACTACAGCATTTGCTAGTTTTATGAGCAACCGAGGTTTAGAATCTAAGCTAGATACGAGAAAGACCTTCTAAACATGGAATCCACCAATTTATAGATCAGAGTTGTAATTCACATGCATGGTGCCCACACATCCTTCAGATGCATCAGTCTTGTTCTGCTGGCATGGGAGAAAAATCTCCTTTCTGAAGCCGAGTGTGGCTGTACGTTTTCCCTGTTGCTACCGAGTGTGAAATGCACCTGGTATTCAGCACATTCTCTCTCTTCTACATTGGTTTATTCTTCCACAGGGATTATGTGGGCACAACACTAGGAAGGATATTAACTAGGAGTATGCTTAGCTTTTGACATGGTGCCCAAGCAGCCTGTGGGTTGTTTGTCACTGGAGTTTTTAAAGACAGGCTGGATGGAAATCCTACTGTGGGACGTAACTGTTTGGGCCTGACCATCTCTTTCCTGTGACATTTTTAATTCCCACACTCAACTGCTTCGGCACTACAAAGAGTTACAAGATGTCTCAAACTGCGATGCTCCAGCCTTCTGTCATCTCTGACTTACTGAACAAAGTTCAAATCCCTCCTTGTCTAACACTGGTGTTTCTGGCCACTCATTTGTTTGTCAAGAAAACGAGAAAGCATACAATAAAAACCAGACTGAGTGAAGGGCTCTAAGAGCAGCAGTTGGGAGAGCCAGTGGTGGGACAACTGGGCATGGAAAATGATTGATTTTTATGTGCAAAGCAGTTGTGAAACATTCTGTGGCATTCTGGGGACATGCCATTGCTAGCAAATGATTGCCTGTTGGGGATAGAAAATGCCAACCATTGTTCAGAAGAAGGAAATAGCCTTATTGATACTGAATTAGGCTCACATTGAATTATTATCATTATTACTCATTCACAATGCATCCTGTTTTCCAAATACAAAAATTAACTGACCATGCTGAAGTCCTCCAGCATTATCGGCCTTTAAGTTGTTCGTCATATCTGCATCCTTATGGTCCATGTGGAGTTTAGACTGCTTAGAACTGGGGATGTATTGTGGTGGAAATCTGTATTAACAGAGCAGCTGAAATAAGCTTGTTTGTTTCTTACAACAAGCCTGGAGTGAGGCTGGCAGAGGTAAACTTGCTGGTAGATTAGACTTAAGCTTCTGGAATATGTTTTGAATTGTCACAAGCAGTGTTGATGACAGAAAAATGGTGGTATAGAAAACAATAATGTTGCCTTTTGAATGGAGTAAAAACTGACTTATCTATAGAAATGGAGATGCGTAACAATAATGTTTTGTACAGTGACAGTATTTTGTATACAACTCTGAAAGTTTGGGTTTTGTTCCCAGTGTTATCTAATAGTTTCTACTGAAATTCTGACAGAAAATAGAAAAACACTGCCAGTAAAGTTTGTCTGTTGCTTCAGATTAAGGGAATAATGAGTAAAAATTAGGAAGTGACTGGCGTGTGGCATGGATTTCTTAAGCAATGATCAGGAACTGGACAATGAATATTTTCATATGGTCAAACACTATACCTTGGTATGGGGAGTATCAACTCTTTTTATAGATGGGAGGCTGTATTGTCCTGGAAAGCAGTGATGCTGAAGAGGATTGGGATGTCATATTCAATTGGTATGACAAAATAAATTTCTAATGGGGTAGAAGATGATATGACACTTTATTAAAAAGCATAGAGAAGTGATGTTAGCTTTCTGTTAAGCATCACTGTAGTTGCAGGAAGACAGATTAAAGCTCAAATGGCTTTGAAGTATCAAAGAATTTGTGGAAGAACTGGAAGGTTCTAACTCATATGTGGTACTGCTGAACTAATGAAAGATTAGAGGCAATGTGGTGGTCTGCTCTGGAAGCCCACCAGAGGAGAAAATATGTGATACTTGAGGGTTCTTTTGAATGCAGATAAATGCAGAACAGCATCTCATGGATGGAAACTGAGAAAGATCAAACAAGAAGGAAGACTTGTGTTTTTGACTGCAAGCATAGCAAAATGTGATAAATCCTCTGGTATTTGCAGTTGCTGATCCAGGTTTGGAAGTTCCAATGGAAGAAATGATTAATTGCAACCACGGACAGTTGCATTCAATGGTGGAATCACTAGATGAACAAGCTGGACCATCCCAACAGCTGCCACTTGCACTCTGTAAAAAATGGGATTCCAGGCCATCTCCTGCTGCCAGAACTGGCAGCATGTTTCTTCATGTGCTCTCTGCATTGCAATCTTTGGGCCTAACACCCATATTGAGACCAAATCTAGGACCTCATTCTGGGTTTCATGACAAAGAGTAGAGGGCTGGGGAAAGAGGAGCATTACTGCACCACAGTCACAGTTTTGACAGTAATTATGGTAAGGCAATCACTAGCAACTAATGTTTCCTCCAAACCCGCCCTTTCTTTCCTCTTGTTATGTCTCTCTCTTCAGCAAACAGCACCACTCCTCCTTGACTAGACTAGCCTCTATTCAGAGATCTTGTGATGGAACCTACCGTCTCATAGGACCTGGGCTGAGACCAACTAAAACCAAGTGCTGGGTTTAAAACCTGGACATGTGGGGAAAGGGTAACAGCTGTGATCTTCCTTTTCTTACTAAGCGCTGATGATTTTCAACATTAATGTCTTCCCTTTCTTTGCTTTCTGAAATGAAAACAAAGGCTCATAGCCTCCTTACTAGCATAGCAATAGTGACATACTAACACAGTTACTAGAGCAAACATTGTGGCCCTCTCTGGTCATGATGTTTTCTTTCTGTGGGGAGACTGAAATACTAACTCACAAATAATGTCTTTAGAAGTCATATTAGTCACACATTTTTAAGACATTCCAAAATCATACCAACCTCCTTCTGAGCTTGTCTGTTGCTACCAATGATTCAAAGTTTTGAAAACTCTCCTTTAGTTTTGATTTACATTTTGGTCTTGGGCACTTGTTATTTCTGGCAAATGCCAGCTCAGTTTCATTAAAGAAAAATCTGTTTTACAGCCACACGGCTCAGATCTGCTGCGCTTCTAATAATTGATGGCTGGTTTCCTTATTTCCTGCATTGTAGAAAAATAAGGACCTTGTTAGACCCAAACAAGCCTGCATAAAGTCACAGTGTGAAACATCAGGTTGGGGGTGAGCAGAGCAGCTGTGGGCAGGTTTTACAACTTCAGGCCACAGTTGATTGAGTCAGCCAAAGGAAACTGAGAGATACCCATGTGACTAAAATTCGGCTGAGTTCTTTGGCTCCCTGGCCTGAGATTTATATTTGTGACACCTTCCCCCTCTGTCAGTCCCTGGGCCAGACACAAGTCTATGTCTGTATATGTACTTAGGGCTCCGCACACCCTGTGGTGTGGCCGCTGTGCCCGTTGCTTGCCATGCCACCATGGGACATGGCTGTTTCCAGTGTTGGCTGTCTTGCTCCAACAGCCCACAACAGTATGAGTGTGTGCTTTGGAAGAAAGCAGCTGCCATGTGGTGGGGATGAAAAATCAAGAGCAAACACTTTCAGAATTTCTGCAAGTGGGCAAATTAATTTCAATCCGAACTGTCATCACAAGGGCCTTTTTTTCCTTCCCTTTTCCTTTGGGTGGTATCTTTGATTTATATTTCCAAATGGGGCAAGTGATTGCCTTTTGGTGCCCACTAAGAGCATGTGCAGTTCAATTTCTTTATAGACTATCAGTTACAGAACCCTATCCATTTCTTGCTTTATGTTAGTGTGGACAGGTTTCTTGGTGGTTTTTTGTTTCGTTTTAAGAGCCAGTGAAACGGGGGGATGCCTATGTTAACTGAAAACAATCTGTAAATTTTAACAAGCAGTTTGTGTCTGTCAGATATTCTTCGACAATGTCAGATGCCTCGTATTGTGTTGCCTCTCCATAAGCCTGGTAGTAGAGACAGGATCCTGCCTTAGAGATCCACAGGGTTGAATGGCTCCTAGGAAGCCAAGCAGTGACACCTGAACAATGTTATGAACGGTGAGCTTTTTTTCATCTACTTACCAGATCCAGTCTGTTTCCTTTGAGAACTGGATGGTTATTTTCCGGCAAGACAAGGTGGTGAGTCTCCTAGGCATTCCTTTGAAGGACTTGCTCCTCAAAGGAGGTGCTGAAGAATTTGTAGGAGCTGTAGAACTGTTGAAAAAAAACCCAAGCCTTAAAGTTTGCTCTGCTAAATGTTTGATCCAGAGAAGGGGTATTTAGGCACCTAACTCCCATTGACGTCAGTGGAAATTGGGTGCCTAAATACCTCTCTGGATCTGGTGTTTAGACTTCTGGCATTGAATGTTACATAGCTCATGCTTTCTGTGGGTCTCCTTTTATGGCGTCTTCTGTGAGTGGTGCAATAGTATTAATTTTGTATTCTTCCCATCGTGAGTTCCAGCACATGATGCAGGCAGTTGCCTAGAAAGCTATGCCATGTAATAATCTGTTCCACAAAGGAGTTGAGGCCTTGTAGGCAAGCAGTGGGGTGGGAGATCGACTTGGAGAAAATACACAGCTCTTTTATTGATTTTGTGTTACTGAGGTGGGATGACTTTGACCTTGGGGGACTTTGTTGAGGGGAGAACTGAAGTGACATACTAATTTGTTTGAATGAAAATCTAGGGAAAAATAGGAGATTTTTGTTGGCATTTCCTCTATTCAGTGCTGATCTTATCACATTGGTTTAGTAGCAGAGCTCCTTTGGCTCCTTGCCAGGTGATACCATTGGGGTCCACCTGAGATGTGCAAGATAAAAGATCTCAGGAAATTACAAGAAAAGATAAAAGACTTTCCTATCAAACTGTTCTGAAGTGTAGTTTTCTGACCCAGAAAATGAGCTTTCTTTTTAAAATTTTCTTATTGGAAAAAAAAGGAAACACAAGAGCTGAGAAGTGGAACCTGAGGTTTATATGGGCCCTGAGAGCAGCTGTAATTAATGCAGGTTTTTGGAAGAGACTTGTTCCTTTGCTAGCAAAGGACACTGGTGTTCAGCCAGGTTAGATGTAGCTTGGGAGTAAGCACTTGTGAACTGTGTACCATACACCAATTATGTGTCTGGCACTGAGAACATGAAGTGTCCTCTCACTGAACATATAAGATAAAATACTTCATGTACTCCCAGTGTGTTCTGTGAGACGCTTCAGAGGTCTGAGTTGCTGCCCAGCCATTTCAGCTGGTTTCTAAACTCTGACTTGTGATGAAGGGCTGCATCGGGGTGCTGTGAGAGTTCCTCTGCTGGGTGCTGTGATGATTATCACCCTGCTGTCTTGTGGGTGCTGTCTTGTGGTACTGTGTAATTTACAGTTTTAATATGGGCCCACAGGTCTGATAGTACTGCCAATTGAGCAATGGGAGAGTAGTTCCTGTGGTGACAGGAATATCCTTTGTCAGCCCCTTCCTTGCAGAGACTCACAATAGTGGGCTGTCAATCTGTTTTGATTATTTTCAGGTAAATTCAGTAGTGATGCTGAGCAATACTACAGGAATTTTGTGATGCTGGAATGCCTTTATGGCTTTGCATGAGATGCCAGCCACATCAGCATCACTGGCTGAATGTGAGATTTGCTTGCCCAACTCCTCCTCCCTTGCCTGTATCTGCTGTCATTGTCGTCTTCATGTGTTTTAATCACATGGCCTCTTCCCATCCCCACAACACCCAGTCACAGCTTTGGCTGACCTACGCTGGGACTGACCTGCCTGGTACCAGGAAGCCATGATTGGGAAACTGGAGGAACCCATAAGAAGGTGTATATCCCAGGTGCAACTTCAGACCGGCAGTGCTGTGAGTGCAGCAGAAGCTGAGGTTTGCTTGCTGCCCTGCACAGGTAAGCACAGTGTCATAAGGCACATGGATGTTCTTTGGGCAGTTTTAGTTGGAACAAGGGAAGTGGACACTCCTGCGACAAGATGTAATTCTGGCAGATTATTTAACAAAACACGGTTGGCAGAGATTTGGGTAAGTGAATGTTAGACCCTGGTAACTATATAGAGAAGTGCTGTACCTTACCAGTTCCTGACTAATAGTATTACCCTGTAATTCCAAATGCAGTGGTAGAGGAATCAGAGAGTTACTCAGATTGTAGATATACAGCTCCCATTTTTCAAAGGTGAATGTTTGAGAAAGGAATGAAACCTAGAAAACTCTGTGTGAGGACTTGCATAAAACTGTTTGACATTAACTTCAGCTGTTCCCCACAGGAGTGAATGCTCCAACTGCAGAGTTGGGCAGGGAGAGGCAATGTGTTGACCCATTTCCTTCTGAAAGGTGAATGATGAGCAGGTCAGGACACCCAGACAATCTGTGTACATTGTACATGATCTGTTGGTGGCTGAAGGGTTGGGAGAAGTTGAAGGTGGGATTGGACATGGGAGGGAGGGAACGCTGGGAAAAGGCAGGAGGAACAGGAAGAGTTAGAAGCCAATGGAGATCAACCACTGTGGACATGAGTATAGATCCATCTGCACAAAGAGGTCAAACTGGACCTGCAGGAAGTAGGTGTGTGTGTGATCAAAGTAGTCATTAAGGAAAAAAACAGATATTCTTTATTTTCTTTTTAAAGCTTCAAAATTGCACTATTGATTTGTAGGCCGCTTGTTCCTCAGATTTCACAGTGCATGAGAGGAAAATGTTTGACTTCTATTCTCAAGGACTCTAGAGCTGTTGACAGTCCAGTTTCCCTGGTTTTAGCCAGGAATCCATTCACAACTTTCTAGATCCTGCAGAAGTCAGTGAGACCTCAGGAAAAGAATTTTGTTTCAGGCAGAGCTAAATTGAGTGAGCCACCTAGCAAGCTGGCTGGCTCTAGAGCACAATGGGCAGCATACTGCACAGAAAGGTGCTGGGGGATGGACAGGCACCCCAGTGAAAACTCTGGCCCTTCTCATTGTGCTGCTCTAGAGCAGAAGGATAGGCAAGGAAGTTGTCTAATCCAAAGCCCACTGGGTTGGTAGGAGCAAGGGGCTGTCTGTCCCACCACCCACCAGCCACAAAGCACTCCCCAACAGCCTGTAACAAACTGACATCATTAGTGGAAAATACCAAAAGCCACAAACTGCTGTGTGCCATAAAGAGAGGAGAGGCTGGAAGCACTGACCATGGCCTGCAACTCTGGAAAGGTTGGGAATTTCCTTAAATAAAATTCCCAGATGACCTAAACATCAAATTTGATCATTGGTGTAAGTACCAAAACTGAGTACTTCATGTTACTTGCATACTTGGAAAATCAGAGGAAAGGTGACAAACTGGTGCCCACCAGTGCTGGAGTGGAGGGGCCCCGAGGAGAGCTCACAGGGATCCTGTGTGTGCTGTCTGGACTCACTGGTGTTTACAGCAACCACATTTCTATCCAGCGCACAAGAGAAGGTGCTTTCTCCTCCTTCCCCCCCAACTCCTTTCCCTTTCTTCCCCTCTCTCTTTTAATAACTGAACCCAATGGCTCCTCTGAGTTATGAGGGATTTTTACAGCAGAGTCGCATGGTGGAGAGACCTGGTTTTCATTGTGCAGTCCGGGATATCAGTTTTAACCCAGAGGCAGTGATGTTATTTAACAGGTGCCTTAAAGGCATAGTGCTTATTTAATCACCGTCTCCATATCAACATTATGTAAATTGAAATTGCTTAGGTATGCAATTAATTGTGAATGCTTTAGACATTTTTAAAGGCATAAGACAATACCTGAAGTTCCATTTTAAGAATATCCAGGTCAAAGGACACACATGTTTTTATTTTCTTATTTGAGGTATAATGTGTTCAAGGCAGATTTATGGCACAACCTTTGTTTATTGACTTGTACTTTTCCACATGAAACTAATGGAACATGACAGATGATATTTATGAGGCATGTGTTCTTGATTAAATCATGTTAGACATTAAAACCTGATAAAAGAACGTATTTTAAAGGGTGGATTAATAGAAAAGGAGGCAGCATTGATTGGGGAGTTTACACGGAACAAGACACGTTGGTCTTAGACTGAGTATTTATAGGTGAGATATGTGGTTATAAAACTTTAGAAGCTGAACAGAAAAAGATTAATAAGCTTTTGCTCTTTGGAAACTTTGAGTTTTGTTTTTCTCCCTTTGTGAGCCACCGGCTACCTCGTATTTCTGGTCTTTCAAGTGAATTTATTCAGTTCTGTTTAAGAACTTGTGACCCTTTATGGCCTACTGATTTTACTGTTGGCCCTACATGTGTTCTGTATGCTTCAGGATTCGCAGTCAGAAGATCTGTGCAAGCAGCCTTTGATATTGCTACAAACTTCTCTGTAAACATGCTCTAAATTCAGTTTATACGGGTGCAAACTGGGTAAATCAGCAAGAGTCAGATGGAACTGCTTGTCCCCACCTTGATATCTGGGGCTTTGCACAGAGTTCTTGCTAATAGGTTAGTAGGGAATCACCCTGTCTAGTATTTTGCATGTCAGTGTAAGAGTACCCTTGAAGTATTTCCCATGGAGAGCAATTAGAGGATTTTTGGTGAACATAAGAATTGGGAACAGCTTGAATTTGTTTTCTTGTCTTAACTGGATATTACGTCTAAAGGGAAAGCAGATACCTGCATTCTGCTTTCAGTTACACAGGTGCAAACCTGGAATATTTCCACCGATTAAAACTACACAGATATATCTAAGGACACATTCTGGCTTGGTGCAGCATTTTCACTCCTGAGCTTTAGCCTTCTGTGGCTGAATTTGTGCTAACCTGGATCCTCCTCAAAGCTGCATCTTCTCTAGGACAGAGAAATGGCTGCATGAGAAGATAACCGTGAGTTCATAAGTTGGTTTCTATAGCATTTTTACTTCCCATCAGCTTAGACTTTTAGAAGCACCATTCACTACAAATATAAGAACATTTTAAGTATAGTTTTTATGACAACAAATTAAAATTACATGTTGATGTGCAATATTCACCTCCTTCCTGTAACCTCCTTTTCATAACTGAAAGACTTGTGCCAAATTAATAGCTGTTTACTTTTCATCTAAAAGCAGTATCTTTTCTGAATGAGATGGTAAAAATGTGTTAAAATTATAGGTTTCAAGTATTTAAATGAAAAAAATGCTTCAATGTCTTCTACAGGAAGGAATGCAAATTATAGGCACATGTATGATTTGCTTTCGCTTGGACTTATCAGGGTAGATAACTAAAAATATTTGCAAAATAAGAAAGCTATATAAGAAATAGTTTTCAGTGAATAGAGATGTTTTTATAAACTGTGCAATTTAATTGAGTTAAAGCAAGACCTTACACCTAGTATCATCAGAGCAAGTTGTATTTGAAAATGTTAGCTAAAGTACACTCCTGCTTTCCAACAAATCCAGTGGGAATTCTTCTTTGCCCCCCCTCCAGCTTGCTCACTAAAACATCGCTACCTATGTGAGACTTTAGAATAAGCCTTCTTTCCCTTTAGAAAGTTAAAATCTTCATAATGCGGATGTTTCTCTATAGAGATTTCGGCCCTCCTTCCCTTACCATATGGCATAAGCCAAAACAACAGATGTTAGAGAAGAAAAAGAAGAGAATATAAAATAGTACTGGAAGTAATACAATGTTGTTATATTAATATTTTTCCTCCTAAAGGATTTAGCAGAATTTAAAGGGCTTCAAAGATGGGTTGAATACTAGATCAGAGACAAAAAAAAAAAAAAAGAAAGAAGCTGAAAAGGATGGGAATGATTTTGTTGGGAATTGATAGAGATTAGAGATGCACAATGTTGGTGGGAAAAAAAAAAGCCCGGGGGGGGGGGGGGGGGGGGGAGGCGAAAATGTAGCTTAATACTGAACAAAATGTAGCTTAGTCCCTTAGTCCTACATAAAATGGAAAAATGTATCACTTTTAGGAAGATGGTAACTTCAAATAGGAAACTGGATACTCAATGGAAAGGGCAGGTAGAAGAGTATTTCTTGTGTTTTGGCTTGTACTAGTAATGATACCCCTAAGTTTTGCGAGGACATCACAACTCTCTGCCCTTGTAGCTGGGTTGTCAGGTTCTCCTGGAAAATAGCACTTTCAGTCACCAGTGAAAATGGCTGGTGATGATGGCCAAAACTGTAGAGACAATAGACATCCTCCTTTCCGCAGCCACAATCAATGCTCCCCACACCATTTCTGGTAGATCTTTGCCAAGTCAATTCTTACATGCCGTGAAGAACAGAGATTCTCCATCCCCTCTATCTTAATGCTTATCTGTCTTTCACAGCCCTCTCCTTGATGTTTAAATTGTCTCATCTGCGAAGCTTGACTTCTGTCAGCAAAATTCATTTTGAGTTTTACATAGTGGTGCAAGTGATAGGACAGAAACTGGATCCAGAAATCCTCATCTTGACTTAGATTTTTCTATGTCTGTAAGTTGAAGGAAACCCAAGTTCCTCCAGCACCAACAGATACTGCTTTACTAGGAAAACTAGTTGCACTAGTTTTCATGTCTCATAAAAGAACTGTCCTTGGAGTCAAAGTGTTGGTACCAGGCTGCCAGGCAGGAAACCCTACCTCTCAACATGGATTCCTACTGGAAATGCTCTTGCTGGCTCCCCTAGCTGTCTACTTCCTTTGCTTTGTCCTGCCATACTTTGCCAGAGCATTGTTCCTCTTTGACCTGTTACTTTTCCTTTGCATAATTTTTTTTGTTTACTGCTGATTCATGTTTCTGCATGTCCTTGCTGTGAAGGATGCAGAATGATGGTGCTGGGGCATTGCTGAAAGAATCTAAACAGGCTGGGCAGGAAGCCTTTAGAAGATGCCTGTAAAGCCAAATCATACATCAGGATCTCCCTGGATGGTGCTTGGGAAGCAAGGATGACCTATTGGCTGTGGTGGTGTGTCCTTGTACAGAGAGGGTTCTTGTAAGAAGAGGACAGCTCCAAGGAAACCCAGCTGGTATGCAGACAGAGACAGTCACAGGGGGTGCTGTGCTGCAGGATAACTGAGCAGTGGCTATCACTGAGGTAAAGTCCATGTCTAACATGCATCACTGTCTTCTGTGGTGTGTTCTAGATTGTAAGAAACAGCCCTATTGGAGTCCTTGTTATCAAGCATGTTCAAGGCACTATGTTAGAGAGAGATGTATACATAAATATATACATAAGTACATATACATATAGCACTAGCATTATCCCAGCTGTCTGTGCTGCTGGGAGGCAACACTGCCTGATTTCCCACCATTAGAGCTTACTGGATCAAAGAGAACAAGGGAAAAATACAAAATCCAGAGGTTGTAAGAAGTTTGTGTTTGATCTGCATTTCTACTATAAACGGAAAGAAAAATACATTATCAGCTTATACTGATTAATTATATCCTTGTGCTAGTGGCCAAGAATGGAGAGTATCATGCCATATAGAGTATATACAGCGTGTTTTTTTTATGAATTGGCCAGGGAAGGCATCCAAGTTCTTTCAGTAGGTAGGGTAAAGGGTTTGGCTAATTTTCAGATTTTGAAGCCATCTGGAAAAATGTAACCAAAATTATCTGCCTTGTCCCAAGATAAGTAGTTTTCCTACTTACACAATTTTCTTCATTAAGCTGGTTAGGTTAGGGCTGATTAAACCATGGTAGTATAACTCAGGCTCTTATAGAGCATTTTGTAGATACAGTTTTGGTGGTGAGAGTGATGAGCCCCATTTGAGAAAAAAAACCAGGAAAAATAGTTTCATGGAGTGGAATAAACACTCCATGAAACAGAAACAATTCTGTTCCGCTCTGTGTGGTTTAAGACATTGTCCTTTCTGACAAACCTTTTATCTGAACAGTTCAGTGTATACTGTAGTACATGTTTATATACTTACATATTTAAATGTACTAAATATGTGTAATACAAATAACCTTTTTTGTGAATAAAAGATACAGAAGTATCCTACATGTTGTTGCAACAGTAACAATTTTGATAAGCAACAGCAGATAATTCTCTTAAAAAAGGGGCTTCATTATATTCTTTGTCTCTTCTCTGCATTCTGAAGTAACTGAGAAGCAGAGGGAGAAGGAAGATAAAATGTGAATACTGTTCTTTTTTAAATTTTAAGTGAAAAGTAGTTGACGAACCTGATGCTGTGTATGCTGTAATGCTGTGTAAATGGAGACATAATTCAGTGGATATGAAATGTTCTTACATTTAATAATTCACTGTGCTACTCTTTATTTCCAGAATGTTTTCTAAAATTTTCTTTTACAAGGGCGTGTAGTAATAGGACAAAGGGTAATGGCCTTAAGCTAGAAAGAGGGTAGCTTTAGATCAGATATTAGGAATAAATTCTTTACTGTGAGGGTGATGAGACACTAGAAAAGGTCACCCAGAGAAGCTGTGGGTGCCCCATTCCTGGCAGTGTTCAAGGCCAGGTTGGACAGGGCTTTGAGCAACCTGATATAGTAGAAGGTGTCCCTGTGCATGGCAGGGCATTGGAACTAGATGGTTGTTAAGGTCCCTTCCAAGCCAAACTATTCTATGATTCTATGAAATCAGTTATTTCAGTTTTGGAAAGATCAGTCTCATACTCCAGTACATTCATTGTCCTTATATACTTGAGTAGTATTGCTGACTTCAAAGGTCTGCTTGCACAAGTGTGTTATTAGTGAGCTTGGATTTACAGATCAGGGACATCCTTGGGAATGGCTCAGAGTCAGTGTTTACAAGATTGAATCCTTAATTTAGCATTTTCATTTTGCCAACAAAGGTGATATATGTTGCATCCTAAGTCCAGTAAAATTTATTATGTATGCATGGTATATAACCCAACTGAATGACATCTGTCTCTGTTTACAGTGCTGAAGTCTAGTCATGTGGCTGTGTGTCAGATCTGAGTTTGGGGCCCAACTGTACCTCGTCGTTACAATCTCAAATGAGTTGGGCTTCTCCATACCTTGGGCTTGCTGCTTATAGAATGATGCAGGTGATACTTACCAGCTTTTGCAAAGTGCTTACTGACTGAGGATAGAAAATGTGGTCCAAGAGCACTGCATATAAGTAAATACTGTAACCCAGAAATCCTTAGAGCTCCACTTTTTTAGAAGAGTGCTCAAAAGTAGAATTTCACTTAATGTGAAACTGATGAAGCTATTCAATGCAGCAGCCTGTAAGTGCAACCAAAACTATGTGCAGGGAGAAAGAAACTTCTGGTGCCCATTTCTGTTGATGTCAACCACTATCCATCCTTCCTTTTATTTATTTTTTTTTTAACTTTGTTATTCTTCTCCTTTGGAATGAGGTTTTTGAATGCTCAGAATTACTCAAAGCTCATAAAACGCAGGGCTTGAAGCTACAGTAAGTAGTGTTTCCAGGACACCCATTATCACTGAAGATGATGGTGGTGTGTGGGGGCACGTGTGTCATTGTAAAATACTAGGGAGTCTTACCAGATGGAAGAGTTCTCTGAAGCAAAGCTAAGCTGGTTGACACACACTCACTTCAGGCATGTACTTTAAACATCTGCTAACACTTTAAAACTTAATTTTTTTGTTACATTTGTGCCTTAGGATCTGTATCCTAATGCAATTCCTCTGAAATGGGAAGACAGACTCTTCTCAGTGCTGTTTATGCTTTCATAAAGAAAAAGAAACAGAGCCAACCCCCTTTTGAATTGGGCTAACAATCTTTTTACAGGTTTGGAGACTTAACACTTACTTTCTTAGTTGATTTGCCATTTTTTTTGAACAGAGGTGATGCATTGAGCAGATTCTCTGAATCTTTGTGGGGCAGGTTCTGTAACAATGTTAGGGTTACATTGTGTAGGAGGTTCGCAACCCAGGTGGCATGAGAAGGATGTTTCTCATTGAAATGTCTGTCCCTGGTGGTGACAGTAAATGAGATCAAGTATGCCTCCTGTCTAGGATGAATAGCTGCAAGTCCAAGGCACAGGACAGGCCATAGTGACTGGTAGAAGAACCCTGAAGAAGCTGTATGGTGAAAGCAGAACCCCCAGCTTGCAGTCTTTTTGGGTTCAACCTGGGGTTAGTTTCTGAGCTAAGTCTCATAGCTCTTAAAAAAAAAAAACCAAACCCATATATATATTTGATTGAATTAGAGGGTTTCTCATCTCCTTTTAGTCCAGCAGACACTTTGAAAGTTCACCTCATTTTACCCTTTTAATCCCACTTTGATTGCACTTCAAGATACAGATTCTTTCTCTTGCCTGAGATCCCTTGATGTGATGGTTTCATTTCCACTGCATGTTTGTTTGTACATTATCTAGTTCTTTCATGTAAGTGCAATCTTGCAGATGCTTCTAAATTACTCTGTAGGCTTGAGAAGCTGCTGTTATGCTCATAGAGCCTTCTGGTACCTGTGTGTAACTGCCATCCAGATTGCATAAAAACATTTAGAAGAGGCTGCATCTGTTCACACAACACCTGCTGCTGAAAGACTGATCTTGACCAGACCCTATACAGCTTCTCTAATAGTAGATTAAGTAGAGTGCCAGATCGTTAAAATTGCAGTTTTGGGGTTGTTTCTTTCATTCCACATAGGTTATTCAGGGTCTGATTTAGAAATCAGACTCTGATATTTTAATACTCATGTCTAAATGCTTACTGAACTCTCCCTTCCTTGTAACATAATCCCTTTCTTGTCTGCTGCTAGTACTTCTTTGTTAAAGTGGGCTGAGAAGTTATTTGCATTTGGAAGGGAATAAATAAAAACAAACTAATGTTAAGGTGTGGTTGCAAAATATTGCAGGCCCTTTGAATGCTGGCTGTCTGCTTATTTTGGAGTGTTTGCTGGGCTAAACATAACATGAATTTGTCTGTGATGTGTCATAGACTTATCAAAGCCAAATTACTCATTAAAACAATGCTGAATTGGAAACGTAATGCAGTAAACTAGCATATAAATAAAAGGTTAGCAGAAAGGTAACTTGATATATGAAACCATAAAAGAGATTTCAGAATTAATGAGGGAGACAATATTTCTCCTGTAGAGACTTTAAGATTTGCTTGAAACAGCGTAACAGCAACACATTATTTATTTCTCATGTTGCTTTATTCTTAGGCCCGTGGGACCAGACAGGAAGGAATTAGAGAGCCCTATATTACAATTTAATTGCTTGAAGGAAAAATATTATTTTTTATTGTTAACCATTAGCTGCTTCTAGTTTTATTAAAGTCATAATGTCCATGCTGTAGCACCAACGTTTGCAGCGTGCAGTCAGGGCTAAGAAAGTTGTTCATTCACTATAAACTCAGCTTTGTGGGGAAGGAAAAAAAAAAAAGAAAAGAAAAGATGGAGAGTTGGAACTAGACCAGTGGCTGTTCAGGTTTTAAATGTCAGAGAGCTGCATTTTCTTCCGTTTAGAGCAGAGTTGTGAAGAACTAGTCCTGATCTTTCAATGAGGAAGGGTTCATGTGCTACACCCACAATGTTCATGGAGTTGAGCCACTGGGAGCATCTTGTGCTCTTTGTTTTTTGTTTTCTCTTCTTCATGTCAGCTTGGAATTTCGTATAATGTAATGTATTTTTGTCACTTAAATTGATCAATTTTTTAACCACAGGTTAAAATTGTGACTTTAATTGGCCAGAGACATCCCTGTTTAATATACAAGTTTGGTTTTTTGACAAATATGGGCTTTTTTTGCAGGGACAGGGGACAATGAAAGTCTTCTGCTTTTGTAACTGTTGTTCATTTTTGCAAAATGAAAATTCTTATGTGCCAGCTACACTGATGACTGTCCCCTACTGTGCTCTTGGCCTGTGGAAATGGGGAGACAATGCAACTTAGTTTGGCTTACCATAGAAAAAATACTTGAGAGGAATGATCTCACACCTGCTTCAGGCTAAAAATGCTTACTCTATGAACAGACAGAATGGCTCAGCTGTTAAGCTGTGGTGATTTGACCACATGGACAGATAAGCAAAGCTGAGATGTGTCTGTAATGCACAAAGCAGCCTGGTAATGGCAGTATAGCAGTTCGGTCTGCCATGTATCCACACAGAAGGTCTGACAGATCAATGCAGTAATCCATTGCATTTTTGCATAGACTCGGAGAATTTTGTTTCCCTCCTAGAAGTAGATTTCTTCCCATGAATGTTTCAATCCCTGATCCTTTGCTTTGGCTCCCAACAGCAACGTTGACTTATGATGTAGTGAACTGGGTCCTTTCATGGAGGTCACCAGTTAGAAAGGGACCATAGTATTTCACCAACTGGTTCCTCTTCAAGGACAGGTTTGTCTCTGAGGTAGGCTTAGTTCCTCTGATGACTGAGAATGGAATGACTTTCCAACCCATAGGTAACATACCTACAGGAGTATCCGCAGAAGTGTTGTGCTTTCTTGTAAGTTCAGAAAATTATGGTTGTCTGTCTTCCATTTCACTGTTAAATTCACCCTCATGGAGAGGTATTTTTAGCATCTGTGGGTAAACTGCAGTGTGAAAGGAGCTGGCTAGATTACTGAGCTCATGGAACTGTTGCAGCTCAATGCTGGTGACTGCTGATACTACCTGCAGCTGGCTTGGATTCTGTTTTAAACCAAGAGAATCTTCCAATCCAAGAGTATCTTGTATGTACTTGAATACAAATCATTCCCTTGTTATTACAGTGAAAGACAACAACAAAATTGAAGACCATCTCAAGATCTTTCAGTGACCTGTAGATCCCGAGGTCAGTAGGTCAATTGTGGTAAGAAGCCACTATCTACTGTTCCAGCAGTGAAACAGGGCTGTAGTATTTACTCTGTCTTAGAATTGGGTTTTGTGGGCTTCGGCTCATGTTGGCAACCCATTGTATATACGTAGGTCTCCTGAAAGCCTTGAAAGTTTACGCTAGGTATTTCTGTATGTATATATATGGATATATGTAAAACTTGCAGGGGTTCATTTCTCCTTAAAGAGCTTTTTTTGAAGCCCTGTGAGCTAACACTTTAAGTTGTTTAGGAAACATGATCTGCCTGACCTTGTGAAGCATGGTTGAAATTTGAAATATATTGTGGACATTGTGACTGTAATTTTTTTTTTTTCTGAGCTAGAGTTAGCTTGTTGATTACCAGGGTCAGCTCTGCTTTTCTATGCTCTTACAAACATTCAGTGGGGAAGGTGCACTACTTCTGATGAATACTTCCATTGTTTGCCATGGACTCTGGGCAATAACTTTGGCCTTACTGGGAAAGATTCCCATTCTTTGATGCTCCGATTCTTCAGCCAACTCCATTCTGTTGAATATAATTTTTAATCAAGTTTTCCTTTTAACTTGTAATGTAACAAGTCCCTAAATGTGTTACTATCCACCAAAAAGGGTTTCTTGGCAGAATTTCCAAACAAAAACAAAACAAAAAACCTCTATTCAGCCAAAATAATCTTAACAGATGAAGAAACAATTACTTGTGGCTTTGTGAAAATAGACTATATATTGAATATATTGTGGAGCAAGAGACCACGATGTGTGTAGTGATGATTTGAGGTATCAGGAAATTAAGTGATCCATCAGTATTGATGCTTGGTGCTAAGTATTTAGTTCAATGCTCCAATTTTCTACGCAACTGAAAATGGAAGTAGGGTTTTCAGGAAAGAGGGTCTAGTGGTTAATGAACTAAGCTGGACCTTGGTAAGTCTGGCTTTAATTCCCAAGTCTCACCAGGTTTCTGTACAACTGCGAACACGTTACTTGAACTCCCTGTGCCTCAGTTTTCCTCTTTCCCTCTCTCAGACTTTTTTTTTTTTTTTTTTAAAGTTCCTTTGGGAGGAACTGTCTTTAAGCCTTGCATATGTTATCTAAACAAAGGGTACTGCATCTCAATAGGGGCCTGGAGATACTTTGACCATAGAAAGATTTGTAAGTGTTCTGACAGTTACAAAACTGTCACGTACATACGCATGTAAGGCAAGCTGAGTTACGTATGCAGTAACGGGAAAAATTAGCAAGCAGAAATGTCAACCATTACAACTCCATGTTTTCATTTGAACATCTTGATTATGTGACTATTCAGACCAACTGCACCCATCCCTGCCCTGGTCTGTAGCAGTACTGTTCCCCCTTTGCACATGTTTGGATGAAGAGGTATACTTCCTTAGGAACGAAATTGTCTCATCCTTTCTGTTCAGAAACCCTCCTGGATAGTTCAGAAAGCATTCTGAGGCATAACACAAGGAGAGGCAGCTAGAGAAGACTGTGAACTTGAGGGAGAGCATTATTCTGAACACAGTCCTACAACCTGTCCTGGACTGATTTACTGAGTCTCCTTCTTCCAGTCCATCATCTGTAAAAGGCAGGAAGTTATATCTATCCTGATACTACCCTGAACTCTGTGCAGATTTGTTGATGTCTCTAGAGAGCATTGAATTCTGACTTAATACTAGCTGTTGTATTCAGTGGAAGTTGGGGGCTTGAATAATAAAGGCCTCCGGTTGGGTCATTACTGAAGTGCATTTGCAGAAGTTACTTCAACCAAGTTACACCAGCCTAAGGACAGCAGGCCAGGGCTAGGGTTCTTCAGCAAAGCTTGAAGCTGGGGAGGAAGCTCCTAGAGGTCTTCTCTGCTCTGCTTCTTCAGAGGTTTTGGCTCAGTGAGAGTAGGGAGTAGAGCTGTATTGGTCTGACAGAAAGAGAATGAATGTGAATCAGTGCTCTTCCTGCCATCTTCTGTTTTCTACTTTTAAATGCACGTTCTGTAATCCTATAATAGCTGTTTCTGAGGATAAGTCCTATAACATTTCCCAGTATGAGAGCACCACTTCTTCATCTATGCTAATTTTGGCTGTTGGAATAGGTAAGGAAGCCGTTTCCTATGAGTATCTAATTCAACATTACAGCTTAATAAAGTCAGACCTCCTTTCTGAACACAAGTGACACAACAGACAGATTAGCTAACTTCATTCAAGCTAAGGATTAACTTTTGGAATTAATTTTGTCATCATTAAAATGGTGGCAGTAACTACTTTGCAAGGCAATATTTCACACTCAGCCAGTGGGAAGGCAGGATTGAGTGTCATGTTTTGTTTTCATTAGCAGAATATTTTGTCATTGGACCTAGGCCTGAACAAGGCAATGATAGGAGAGCTGTTTATCTACAAGTAGGTTAGACATGCCTTGCTGAACATATGCATACCGTACGCCATGCAATTGCAGAAGAGTTTGAAAGTTGCTCTATATCTAGTGTTCAAACAAAGATTTGGCTGCTGGGGTCTAGACCAAATTACATGTGCTTGGAAGGCAGCCATTTAAGATCCCACTGGCAGACACCTGTGGAGCTAAGGCGATTAGGCTGCCTATGGTTACTTCCACTACAGAAGGGAGAGTTTTGTTTTGTTTTCAACAATGGGTAATAAGATCTCTTGTGGTGACTCCTGTTTCTGGAGATCTGAGTGAGCAGCACAACAGTGACCATTCATGAAGATCACATGAAAGTCTTTAAAAAAATAACCTGACAATCTTAAACCAGACTAGCTGTATAAACAAATTGTATGATGCTGGAGTGAGCTTTATTGTCCTTCCGTAAGGAGGACCTTTCTGATCTACTGATGGACTTTTACTATAGATCATCAGCTCAGTCCTTGTCTCTGAAGCATAAAGAAATCTCCAGGTTAGACCCACTCATAGTTTGTTCTCCCACCTACCTCTCATGGTAGAGTTAAATGACATTTTGGTCCATAGAAGGCATGGTAATATCACAAAGAAGGAAAGAGATGGAAAGCAGTGTTTTGTTGGACTTTCATGTCTTGATAATTGCAGCAATTCCTAGCTAGCGATCATCTTTGTATTTTATTCAGATGTGCAAGAAAGTAGATATACAAGCCCCATTAAGGAGGAATGAGATTTTAAGGTGTTCTAGGACTTCTTTCTAAAGGTGGAGTCCATGAGGATTATGGAAAACCTACTTTTCTAGAACGATATTGTACCAGCAGCCACAGTAATGCATACTACTTGCTGCCTGAATTTAAAAATGATAACTTGCAAATAAATACTTTAAATTACTGCTAGCATATTAAGGGTGGGAATAGAAGAAATAGATGTTTTGCAAAGTAAACATTTGCATGATCTTTTTTCAGATGCAGACTCAGAATCTGCTTTTTATGTGTGTATACGTTTTTGCCAACAAACGTCTGTAAGATTTTAGAATGGTCAATTTACTTCTTGTTTTTTAAATCTCTGTGGGAGTTATCTTGATTTCCAGCCAATAGGATCTGTCTGGCCCACAAGACTCTTCCTGACGGACAAGAGTGCTACTGTTTGCTTATAGCTGCTGAAAGAATTGTGGAATTGGAAAAAATACTTCGTGACAGAACTTTCATCTGCTCTTGTTTGACGCTTCAGTTAATGAATGTCTCATGTCTAGCCATGCAAAGAAGTGATGTTTGAAAGCCTAACCCAAACGCTGCATAAAGTTTTTCACAATTAAGGCAAAAGCATTATCTCATTGAGGACTGAATCTTCACACCTTGAAGGCCAAGTATGATGTCAGGAGTGTAGCCAGTTTGCTCATGTAAATACCCTAACTAGACTTCTACATCCTCAAATACTCAGTTTTCATCTGCATCTGACACACAGACAGGTGTGTGAATACAGTGACACATTTTGTGCATGGCCCCCAGTTTTGTCCTTTGAAAGCCCAGCTTTGAATCTGACCTTGTATGAGAGAGACTCAAACTGAAGCTTTTTGAATTGAAGGTACCTTATAGCAGAGGAGTGGTCCACCTCTCTGAAAACTCCTAGACTGTTGGATATTACAGATGGGTCAGGTGTCATGAACCAGATGGTATGAAATTTTTCCATTGTGCTGTAGTTCTTCAAAGCCAGCAGCACCAGCACAGTTATGTGCCGTACAGATGTTTTTGGGTGGTTGAAAGCACCTGATCTGTACCTTGGGTAATGCCTGATTTAAACACATTTCAAATGGCAGGTTATGGCACCAGCTCAGTCTGTAGCTAGGGATGTATAGACTGGGTTTTTTGGCAGGAGCTGTCTAACTTTTGTCTGTAATACATAATAAGTCTTTATAGTGTTCAAGACACATAAATCTTATCTCCCCCCAAGCTGTCAGTAGTTCATTTCCTTCGGGGATGGGGGAAGGGGGAAGTCCAGGTAGATGGAAGGACAATTTGAAGAAGAGAAAGATCCTGTGAAATCATTTGCGCATGAAATGTTGGATTTAAACAATGAAGTAGCTTCCTTTCCTATTCTATTTATCATTTTAATTGCTTAAAGCATATTTCTTAGAAATAGTCAAAATACAGACTCAGACATATTTATATTTTATGCATCCCTGCTGTTACGTTTTTTTGGATGTAAAATGGATCAGCAAAGCCCATGGAGATGTTTATACAGAAAACATAATATAATGAAAGTCTTACTGTGAATTTTGTGTTGATAGCATTTGTAATAAATCAGGAGAGTCAATTACTTTACTCTGTTATATGCACAGTAACTACTGTCACATTGCATGAAAACATTACTTATCTACTCACTGTAAAGATGCCAACTGTCTCTGGATCAAACTGTGCTGAACTATGAAGTCAGACTTCTTATAAGGAAGGAAGACTTGCAAATCATAGGAATATATGTGCTGGTGATAAAGCCAAGGCTTTCTGACAAACTGCTTTATGAGGATTTTTCTTATTTGTTGTTTTCTGTACTAAAATGGGAGAGGGAACACAAATCAGTTCCTTCAGTTGTTTATGTTGAAGTAGTTCCTATGGGACACAGAGGGATCAGGCATTATATATCTTAAATATTTACTGTTTGGCAAGCAGAGTCAAGGCATCAGTCTAGCAGGATGTCCTACAGGGAGAGAAATACTGGGTAGGTAATGGACACTCTTATTTTTGAAACTCTGGCCTTTTCTCAAAGTTTCCTCTGGTGTCAGGCTGAGCAGGGAATGAGGGACTCAAGACCAGTATTTTTAAACAAAAATGTCATGAAAGATGTTCTCATCTCAGCTTTTGAGCAGTCGTTGTAGTTCTAAAAATAGTAATACATGGCCTATAGACCAAATTGAGTATCTCAATGCAAAATTCAGGCTGTTAATTGTAGCTTTTATAAGAATTGAGGAAATGTCCCTTTCACAGTATGTGTGAACTTTAAATGCTTTAGCTGTAGAATAGAACCAGCATAGGCACGAATAATTTGAGGTTCTGAGGCCTTTAATTGTTTCAGAAAAAGGATTATGATTATAACCTAAGGAAATGCCGAGTTTGGAAGGGAAAGCTGTCTGTCTCGATAGGGAAGGGACTAGCCCTTTATAGCTCAAGATAGTAATTTGAGAGCCTGTTAATTTAGTGAAGACACTTTACCTGTCCCACTTACACAGGCGATAAATAGGGGAATGTGAAGAAAATGCTTGAAGACATTGTTGGAAGAAGGGAAGGCAGAAGAAACCTACGCCTTTTCCTGTAAGGTCCTGGGATGAGGCAAGGTGGCAAGGCTCCCGACATGCATGTGGTAGATGTTTAGAGAAAAAGTTGCCATTCTGAACAAGTACCTGTTTGGGTCAGGTGATTGTTTTGAGTGTATGAACTTCTGGAAGAAGAGGAGCCTTGTCTTACAGATACATGCTTGGAATAGGTTATTTCTGAAAGCTGGAGGAACAGATGAAGCAACTGCTCATAGAGCCACCTGAGCCTATGAGGAGGCACATCAGCATTGCTTTGTGAGATGACAAAAGGCTGTTTTTAAAATGTGTATAAAAGAAATGCAGGCCCCCAAAAGTTCTAGTCACCCATATTTGCCCTCCATTTCTTGGTATATTAGCTCCTCCAAAACATATGTAAGCTCTAAGTCATAAGTTCTGTTCTTATTTTTAAAACCATACAACACAAGAAAAAACTCTGTCATCCTGGATTGAAGCTGTATTTTTAATATGATAGAGAATGTTGAAACTGTACTTGCTTATAGCACTGATGGCTGGTGATATAAACATCAAAATTATCTTTATCAATTGTGCTTTTCTGGAAGCCAGCCTTGGCTGAGCCAGCTAAGATACTTCTGAACTGACTACAAGGACCTTTCTGTGAGCTTGCAGTTGGCTTGCAACAGAAGAGGCTGAGTAATCGGGCAATTACAGCTGAAATCAGATTCAGCCACTTGAAGCTCATTTTGGTTTTGTAGTTCTGTTATGTTTGGAGTTGTTATGTGAGTTTAAAGATCTTGAATAATTTTCTAAGCCTGTGCATTCAAACTGATTGAATACTGGATGCTATAAAAACAATTACTTCAGTACAGATACACAACTCCCTTCTAATTTTTGGTAACTGCATTCAGGCACTTCAGTAATCTTTGGTGAAAAGCCACTGGATACAAACGTGTTGTAACTTTTATCCCAGCTGGCTGACTGAAGGAAATCAATGTCTTTGTGTAGGAAAGTAGCCTTCTCTATTAATATACACAGCCCTTCCAGGGCTGTGAAAAGTTTGGTTGTTTACCATGTCTAGTATTCTTTTACTTACTTCAGTACCAAAGAGGGTATTAGTCTTTCTCATCTGAGCTGCTGTGCTGTAAATTCAAGATCTTGCACTATACCTTTTACATCCTCCCAAGTTTCACATGTGCAAAGCAGTTCTCAGAATATGAAGCTGTTCCTCTTGCTAGATAGGACACAGATGCTAGGTGATATATGCAACATATCCTTGTTAGTATGTTTTATCCCTTTTTGGTATTTCCAAGAAAGTTAAACATTTTCAGAAATGTCTGTATAGATAAAGGAAAATCCCAAGTAGTGAGTATTAATGACTTCTAGTTTTTCCTTTTGGAGTCAGGCTGATGCAAAGCTTCCCATTTTAACAGTGCTGTTGTAGCATTATCCATAGCATTGGATGTCCCGTAGATCTGCATGCAACATTCTAATTATTGATGGAATTTTGCCACAAGTATAGAATGGATTGCAGAATCTGGTGAACTCTGTATGAATGTTCATGCTGTCATCCACATACTGCAGACATAAAACCGCTAGCTGTCTTTTGGAGAAATCCATTGTTTCATCATTCATAATTGTACAGCACTTTCCAGAAATTTTCTCAGAAGCATCCCTCATGAGTTTTAGAGCCATAATTTCCATTATCTCATGTTGAGTAACTGGATTTGTGAATTTGTCTTGAGTCATTTTCAGCTACTTTGAAATATGAGGATGAGATTCCATTCGCAAACAAGACAGCTAAGATTGATTTCAACTTCATTCTTTGCTAAAGGGTATATTTTCAGTTTCTTTAGTTTAGTGGTCTTGCAGTGCAAGCCTTTGTCAGGCATGATAATATCTCCCACTTAGTGTTTTCATGAGGATCTTCCTGTTTACTTTTTTCTTTAGAGAGCATTGAAAATTTAGCGTTTCACCCACATGTTTGTGGTCTTTTGAACCATATCAGCTGCTTTGCAGTGATCTCGGATGGATTTTAAGATTGTTTTTTCTCCCAGCTGGAAAACATGGATGGCATAACAGCTTCATCTGCACAGTTAGTCAAAAGTTCTAGTTTTGGGTACAAGCTACAACAGTAGAAACCCCATGATCTGTGATCTCCTTGAGAATAGGAGAACTATGAAAAAGCTTCAGATTAGGGAGTTGTGCACACAGTCAATCGGATCAAGGAATTCTGGTTTTCTTGATGAGCTGTAGTGAGCTGTAGTTGGATTCTGCTGCAGACTATGTCAGATATAACTTTAGCCAGCAAAAGCTGAATCACATATTGCTGAAAGTTTGGTGGTTTTTTTCTCTCCCTTTTTTTCTGCACACACACACACCCCCCAGCAATCAGAAAGCTTTAAGTCATTTTCATTTTGGTGCCTGGAAGTTATACTAATTTTGTACTTTGTTCAGTCACTACTGACACAGTGATATAGTAAATATTAGGTTGTTTATCACTTAGGTAATCCTGTCTGGAAAAATGGAAGTTTTATATAGCTACTGCAGTCTTTGTAGAAGGAGAAGAACAATCCCTGTCATTTACAACAGAAGAACAAAACATAAGTGATGGGCTGGTAGTTCTTTGGATTTTCCTCTGGCATAGAACAACTACATTTAAGAGAGGAGCAAGAAATCCTTTGACTTCATGGGTATGGGGTTTCAAGCTGCAGGAAGTCTACTAAAAATCATGGTCTTACTGTTGGCTATCTGGCTGCTTATCATGCAGAGATAATTCTTGAAAGTTGGTGACGGGAGAAGAGAAAAAAAAGTCAGAGCAGAGAAAGTTGTCCAAACCTACACCATGCTTCCTTAGATAGTGGGTATCCTTGTGAACAGTGAAAAACAAGCCATTTTTGAGAGAAGCAGGGCAATAGTATAGAAGAAATGGGAGAACCAGAGGCAGGTAAATTTTAGCCAGGCTCAAATGGGAAGGCCATGTTGGGTTATTCTTCCAGCAGAAAAGGCCCATCCATTCACCATGGTTTTCCAACGGCCCCTTGACTCTGTGGGAGAAGCAGCAGCTGAGGCCATTGAAGACCTATGCATTTGAACTAAAGAAAATAGCAAACTGCATATCGAAGTGACTGATCTTGCTGACAGTAATAGAAAAAATGGTTTATCAGCCTTCCTCCTCAAGCTGTCTCTCCCCACTCCTCTACTCTATTTCACATGGAAACAAGTGTCTACACCCGTGGCAAATGATTTGCCTTAAAAGGAACACGTCAGGACCTCTTGCAGCACTGCTTATTCAAAGCAGACAGATTCTGAGGGCCAGCCGTAAGAAAAATGCTTAGGCACCTAACATGCCTTTTTGGTAGAATTTAGGAGCTGATGCTAGAAGGCTTTGTTGGCTGACTGCTCAAGTGGTCAGAGCCTGGAATTAGAGAAAAGCCAGGAAGAAATGTGCTTTTGGAGTGCTTTCAGTGCACTCTGACTCTCCTGAGGTACATAGTATCAATAGTGCAAGCTGTGGAATCGTTAACTCAGAACTAAGTATTCTATCGTAGAAACTTTTTCATGTGCTGAAATGGCACATGCTGATCCCAAACGTTAGAAATAATCAAAGCAATGCAACAGCTAGAAAACTTAGTATCAAAAGGCACAATCTCATCTGCATGTTACGTACCTTTTGAAAATGCAGAATCAGGGAAAAAATATTTAAATGGAGATGTCATTTCTAAAGTAAAAGTATAAAATTATGGATAATATAAGAGAGTAATGAGATGCATTTGGTTTATGTATTTTATGCAAAAAATAGAATAGGCTAGATCCTACTAACTGCATTGGCTAAAACTGTTATCTTGAGCTGACTGTGTACGGCGATGTGAGAAAATGAAGTATGGTCACTGAGGGGAAAATGACATAGATACAAGGTAATTTCAAGGAATATATATAGGAAGGAAATGGTGGATGTGAGTTGCTGTGTAGATCTTCATTTAGGCATGGTACTATGTAGGTGTCACTTTATTCTGAGTTCTGTCCCCCATTACAAATAAATGTAAGGATGGAGAGAGGAGTGTTATCAGTGTGATATACTTTTATGTCTGCACAATATGAGAGGATGAGATGCTATTTTCTAGTGTCTGGTGTGCCAGCCTTGTTGAGGGCGATCACAAGAAGAAAAAAGGGAATGGTTTGTGAAGCGAGAAAAACTTATCATTAATGTCAGTGGCCACTGATGTTCCTTATGGATGGAGTAACAGATCCAGCAGTGAGCATCCTTTTGGAAACATGTAACACATTCAACAACTCCATCTGGTAGTAAGCCTCAGAGTTATCATGGAAAAATGCAAAATGTCTGAGAACCAAAGGAAAAGAGTGCATCCTTTGAGCAAAGGGCATGTTCTCTGCTGACATAACTCACTGAAGTAGAGAAGTGCAGCATGAGAGAATTCAGTTCATACATATTCAGTCCCCTACAGGGGCACAGGTCTGCCACTGTCTTTGACATAACCCTGGTCCCTTTTAAATAAATGTTTTGGGGAGTAGGCTACAGGTCTGGGAATCTGTAAGTAGCTTGTGTCAAATGAGCCTTTATCGAAAGAGAATTGCATATGTCCTTACTAACTGTAATGTACTCTCATCGTCAGCCAAGGGATGATTATGTTTATGGTGCAGGTGGTGAAAGCTCAGTTTTAGCCAATACGTTTGTCAAGACTTACATAGTACCCATGATCCTACAGTGATCCATCATATGGTGATATTGTTGAAGCTGAAAATGGACCCTGTTGATTGCAAACAAATAATATATTTTTCCCAGCTGTACTTGACAGGATTATTTTCCAGTAGAAAATTTCAACTCGGCATTTTATTTTTGCATTACATCATTCCATGATAAAGAGGCCTCAAATCTATATTTGTGGTATATCTAGGTAACATAGGGGTTTGGGCCTATGTTCGAAAGGAGACTGTAAAGATGTTTTTATGGAAGTCCTGTTCTTTTTCTCTTCTAGATATATGTCTCAGGAACACATTTTTTGAGAAAAACTCTCGAATCTGGGTTCAGATTTTTGGTTTTCTTGCTGTACTAAAGGCAAAGATAAACCTTACCTAAAATTGTTGAGATGCTTTCAGGCCTCCAGAGAGTTGAGGTTTAGATCCCAGGTTGATTTGATACAAATCAAATCCTCTTGTTAGTTTTCCACAACACTGAGTGATTAGTAATGCTTGACTTCAAGATGAGGGGTTGATATCATGTAGGTGTGGTTTAGAACCTACCACTTCCTTGGTGTGAGAGTCAGTACATGACTGTGTGCCTGTTCTGCTTATGTCACAGTGTAGATGAGGTGAAGTTTCAGAAATGCACAGCCTTGATTTACAAGCAATATAAACATTTAATGCCATTGTGCTACAGTATTTCCCCTAGATTTGAAAGGTAAATTTAAGGATGTTTCTGTCAGTAAACATGACTGCCACCCACAATTACCGTTCATAATAATAATAATTTTAAAATAAGTTGGTGAGATGGTTGTTTCCTGATTTTTTATGTAACAAGGAACAAGATTTGACTGCAGCTTTTCTTGTTAGATATAGGAGGCAATGCCTAGCTACTTAGTATAAGATGATAGGCATGGATTTACTTGGGGAAGGAAGACTGTAGAAAGTCTAGCTCTTGGCACCATGATATGATATAGCTGAGGCAGAGTTGTATAGATAACGTCTCAAGGAACCTTCTAATCTCTCTTCCATGAGACTGATCATTTTACTTGGTCCTTTCTGATGTGTGAACATCCATATTGGAATAAACTCCAATATTCTGTATCTTATTGGAGCTGGGAGCAAACGCTGAAGGAAGAGCAGAAGGGTGCATTCATGTAGTCAAACTTCCTGAATATCTTCTCCCAGTTACTAATAGTGTGCAGGCTAGGGACTCCTTTAATTAGTACCCATGTTACTCTGTTTTCTAGACCTTGACCAGTTTTACTGTCACAATTTTTTCTAATAACTTTTTGAACATATGCATTCACAATATTCACAATATGCTCTGATGGTAAGTCTCATAACTTAACTATATGGTAGTTAACCTCCCCATTAAAAGCTAAGCCATTCTGATTATACAGAAACTGCCACATGATGTTTTCATTTGACACCTCCTCTGCTTTGCACTTCATAGGAGAGTGAGTGGCATGGTCCATAATCCCAGTGCTGCTTAGTATTATTTTACTGGATGGATTGCACAATATTTAATGACATGTTAGGGAAGGAAACTTGTCACAGGATTGAACTCAGTTTGCTGGGTATAGACACACACTTGAATTTTATAGCATGACCTTTATGGCAGAATGAGATAATTTTAAAAGGCCATCTTGCTACAGGGGAGCCAAAATGGAGTGGGAAATGAGGGGAATCATTAAAAACATGAGTACTAAATTGTTTTTGCGCTGCGTTAGGCTCAGATATTTGTCCTAACATCTGGTTTCTCTACCACTTTCATCTTAAATCTAAGCTGGATTTTCTTAGTAAACAAGCATCAAATTCATCACTGTGAGCTTTCTAAAATGCGTTTTAAATTATTTTAACTATCTTTTAAAATTTTATTTTAATTGCAGAATAAGCTTCCATTCATGACTAAAGATGCCTGCTGGATCAACAACCATTTTTCTTTCCTGCATTTCAGCTGTGTTCTGTGAAATTGGATCAAAAAATCTGCTAAATTAGATACACTAGTAGGAATTGATTCTGAAATGGAGAAAAAATAAATTATTATTCCTTCTGATATTCATACAGCTGTGAATACATCTTGATTCAATTTGTACCAAGTGGGGGGAAAACAATTTTTGAACAGTTTGAAAGCATTTAATAGTCCTGTGATGCACTGTTGATTTACAGCTGAACTGTACTGGATTTCAGTGCCATGTGTCCGAAAGTTTGAAGGTATGATATGGAAAATTATTACCTTCCCTGTTACTGTGAGTAATTGCTCTCTAATGGACTCTTCCAGCTTTGAGACTGTTTTATTGCTTAAGGTAACTGTTAGCTGATGCCAGTTAATACTGCTGATTATACACCAGCTCCTGGGAGGATATTGTCTGTTCCCTAGGTGACAGAAGCCCTGTGCTCTCTACCCCTTTTAGCTTTGCATTGCTTTCTTAAAACAGTTATAAACCAACTCAAATTTAAAAAGAAAAGCCCTTTCCTTGTAGGAGTGATAACTTACAATAGCAGGAACAAAGGACTTGGCCAAAGAGATTTGGACCATTGACCCATCTAGTTCAGAGTCCCATCTTAGGTAGTGGTGAGTCCTGGATGGTTCAGAGGAAGAAATACTGCAGCAGGGTGGTTACGGGACAGTCTTTTTCTACTGAAGTTTTGTTGATCATCCTCTTTGTATGATAAGAGGAGGTTAGAACTAACTATTCCATGGTTAGCTTTAGACTATTTATAATGAACGTAGCTCGGTCACCTCCTGTTTATGTCTGGTTTTGAGATAAAATTCCAGATCTCTGCGGGATCTCTTGAGTGGAGGTATATTTTCTGCTTTTGCTCGTCTTTACCACCTGTGTCTGACATTCCTGCTGTTTCTACAGTGTCCCTTTTGGCTTGAGTGTTAACTATTTTCTTGATAAAAGGCAGCCATTGATACTTTAAACAGAGATTTTTGCTATTCTGATGTGTTCACTACCCTTAAGTGCTCTTCCATTGGGTTTGTAGCATGGTGATGTGCCATCGGAGATTCCTTGTATTTACCAGTAGGACTAGTTTTACATACTTGACAAAGGAATGATTTTTGGGGGGTCACAGTTTTCTCCTGACTGGAAGTGGAGACTGTTCACCAGTCATAGATGTTAGAAAGTCATTAGTGTGGCTTGTGGCACTGTCGGAGTACATGGGAAAATTGTGCCTTGGATGAGCAAGTATGCATCTGAATAGGTACTTAGTTAAACATGCTTTTGTGCACTTATTCCATTCATACCTCATCCATCCTGTTCCTTCTATTTTCTTTTAGTCTGAGTGAGGAAGCAGATTGTTTCAGGTTGAAACTGCATGGGAAGAGAGAGGAAATATTTTAAATAATTGAGAAATAAGGTAGCTACAGCTAAGCTATGAATTACTGAATATGGCGTGAAGTGCTGAGAGAAAGAATAAACTGAGACTTCTAACATCACACAAAAACATCTGGAAGAGGAGCCTGATTTCATCACAAGGTGCTGAAGCAGCTGTGGAGGGCAGGTGGCAATAGAAACGTGTGGACATCAGCAGCAAAATGAACTCTGAAAATGCTATTGTTACCTGTATCTTTTGGAATATAAATGGTTTTGATCCTGGCAAAAAGGAATTCAAAGTGGCTTATCAATCACCTCTAAAGACTGGTGACCACTGATTTCTCAGCAGAGGAGTTCAAGTCTGCTCTGTGCTACCTAGCAGTTTTCCTCAAACTGATGCAGAGGTTTCCAGAGGCTTGGTGTATCTTACTTTTGGTATCTTACTCTTTTCTCATTTGTAAGCTCTTCATGGCAGGACATACTCCATCCTTACATAAGTCACCTCATCCTTTATAAAGCTACTTTTTGACTGCTCTTTGTTGTTCAGATGACTGGGCTTTTCTTCAGGAAAGAGGTAAGTTTCTGACAAGAATAGCTCAAAGAAAGGAGGTGGTCTTCAAGTTATTTATGAGCTGTAAGCTTGATTTGCTTATGAGATGATTACCTTGTCTCCAGAAACCTCTTCTGATTAATTTGAACAGACAGAATAGTTATCTGAGAGTCTGATCTTAGCACCACCTTCTTATTTCCCTTTTTTTCTTTAGGACTGTTTGGTATGAAAGTACTCCTGAGAAAAAGTACCCATGTAGAGTATGCTATGCAGGATGCAGTTGAACTATGGATTTCTTCTCTGGTTTAGTAAGGATGCAGTTACTAGTAAGGGAGTCTCTGGTTTAGTAAGGATGCAGTTACTAGAAGGCAGACCAGTTTGGGCTGGTGGTGCTGAGACATGGCTGAGCAAGCTGCAGTGTGGGGAGCTGTGGGCTTTTGGCTCTGCTGTAATCCTGCTGTGCAGGAAGGAGCATCACCTCTCAGCAACATCAAGGGAGGCCTCAGATTAAAAGCTAAGGAGAGGCAGGATGGGCATCTCTGGGATCAAGAACTGGCATTTTTTAATTGTTATTTTTGTTTATTTATTTGTAAGACTAATGAGCTGTTCAGTCTAAAACAATAGTTGTGGACCTGTAGGGACCCTCTCAGTAATGATTGTGGAGATAACAATTGAAGATCCAAGCATGCTTATTTCACTGTACTTGTGCTTGTGCTGTGATTAGGCTCTAGCTCGCTATATGCATTAAATGGGTTGAGATGTAATGATTTAACATACATCAATGGCCAGTCATCAAAGTGTTTCCCAGTACGGATGGTGAGAAGGACGGGCAGCTCTTTCTGCTTCAGAAGCAGTGCCTTTGACAGTGTTGGTGGTGGTGCAGTCCCATTCCTGTGGCAGTACAGGCACTATACTTCCCAGGCTTCTCCAGATCAGGCTTTTATCCCTGCTTTTTCCCTATTCCTTTCCAGGACATTTGTCCCAGGTAGAAAGATGGGAGGCTTGTCTGAGGCTTCTAGAATGCTTTTGGCTATTTAGTTGTCCTGGCTATCAGACATACTCAGAGAAGTACTACAGAGCCTATGATCAGTTTGTCACACTCTGGACATAACAGACTCGCTGTGTTTGAGAGTTTATGTACATGCGTTGTCCAGTGTGCAGGCACAACGTGGGGAAAATCAGAGGTGCCCTTTTTCTGAACAACTGAAAGAACAGCCAGTAATTCTTCTACAGGGGTACATAAATGCCCAGGGGCCTTTGTTGTGGCTTATTCATGTCCCATACCTAAGACTTTGTTTCCTGGATAACTTAATCTGCCTTAGGGGAATTCAGTGGCCTTTCTGAGGGGAGATAGGACTGGTGTGCAGGTTGGGAAGCAAGGGAGTTGAACTGCAAGGAAGGAGCTGCATCATGCTAAAGGGAAAGAAGAGAGAAAATAATGATGTTTTGAAACAGGGTGATACACATCTATAGAGTGATGCTGAGAATGGGGAGGAGTTTAGGGGGAGGGCAGGTGCTGTCACTGAATGATCCAAGCCATGGGAGACCTATCTAGTTAACAGAGCAGTAAATCTCAGCTTTCCTGTGTATAATTATTTTCACGTCACAATCTGTTTAAGCAAGAAAAGCACATTCTAATTGCATTCTAAACAAGGATTTCTCCTTCAGCATTTTACAGCTGTTTCTTGTATGCAGTGCCAAGCTGATCTTGGTGAGATGTTCTAGCACAACATGGACATAAGCCCAGTGGGCGGATGTTTCTTTTGCTGTGTTTTCATTCACTGTTTCAAGGGGCAGTTGAGAGTCTGTTTTCCTCCTTCACAATAGTTTATAATTCATGAAGCCCGTTACTGTGTACAGAACACTACATCTGGCATAGAAGCACTCTGGTGGCCAAAGAATATGCTCAGCAAGAAATAAGATGCTTTTGGAGTAAATGCTGCAGCTTGACTGGAGTTAACTGCATTTAAGACTAAAACCCAAAGATAATAGATAAGATAGTGGCTGCTGGAAAGGTGATACAAGGAGCTGAGCTGAGTTACAATACCTGTGACATCTCAGAGCAACGTGACATGCTTTGTGCTGTAAAGCTCTTGCATGCAGTTATAAGATACATGTGCAGCTGTGACCTAATGATTTGATCCTGCTGTCATTGAAGCTGGTAGGAGTTTGGCTAAGTGCAATGAGAGGATAATTGGATAATAGGGACAATTTGAGCAGAAATTAGAAATTTCTAACTTCATTAGAAAACTTGCTTTTCTGTACCTTCTCTGTAGTTATGTTTGAGGGTTCTTTGTTTCCTGGATTCTGAATTCAGAATGCTTCTGAAACAGAAGTCAAATCCATTTTATTTAGGAGCTGACATTGTGTCTAAGAGAAACTTTCCCATCAGGCGGTTTGAAGTCTTGAAATAGGAAGAAGCAAGAATTTGTACGGTGAAAGCAAGCCGAATCCTGCAGTTGTGTGACATGAGCCGAGAGCAGCCCTTTGACTGGGATGCCACAGAGCATGAGTGGAAGTCGCTGAGAAACAGCTGTGCTATACCTTCTGCAGCAATGCAGCTTGAGCAAGTCCAGTCCTGTGCTCGGTTGACTATTGCAATGTCATCCCACTAGAGGGATTTTTTCACTTGTTGAGCTCCCTCGCACTGCTCTGCACTCGTGCACAGGCTGCTGGTAGCTACAGCTGAGGCACAGGAGGCTTCTTCTGTTGCATACAGCAGGTTGCCTGCTTTCCGAATTGTCTAAAGTAACTTTTAGCAGTGAGAAATGGCACTGAGGCTCGCAATTTCAAACCAGAATGCAGTAAAGTTACATTCTTTGTCTTCATTCATGCACTTATATGAAAAGCCAGCTTCTTGGGAAGCAAAATTCTTTACGTTTAGGTGCTTGTAGGTGTCTGCTTGCAAAATGTTCATTTGAAAACTGTAGCCTATATTTATAAATTAAAAAAAACCAACAACCCAAACCGGTGATTCTGGAGATAAAAATAAGAGATCTATTCCAGCTGAAGAATCAAATACACTATAAGGTCCCTCTGGACTAAGACATCTTACTAGTGGCATCCCAGCTAAATTTAGACTTTCAAATTAAAACCATCTCTGCTGAGAGGCCAAATCTGCAGTCTTGTTCTGAACTTAATGAAAATACTTCCCGAAGGTTGATTTAGCCATCTGAGATCTGGAGTTGCACGTATATCTCTGCTGACTTTCATGCAAGGCTCTGTTGGTCCCAAATTAGACAGAATGAATTGCAGGACTGAATTTAAGTGTAAAGTTTTGGGTAAGCTGTAGGGAATTGAGCCACAGATTTTGATTAGCTTTCAAAAGAGGGTGGAGCCAGCCTGGTACTTCTCTGCACAAAAGGACAGATACAGATGAGTTATGGACATGAAGAATCTCAATAAAGGCTGTGAGGAAGTCCACATTAATCAAAACTGGCTTCAAAAGTTATTTTTCTAAAGTGGAATGGTATGGATCCCACTGACTTCCAATGGACGCTATATTCAGCTTCCTTCTGTGATCTATTGCCCATAGTATACAACGGTTCCTATACTTGTGTTTCTTGAACTGTCATCCTGATCAGTATGCTACTGCGGACAGCATCTCGGAAAGCCTTGCTCATTTAATAAGAAATTGTACAAAGCGCGTGAATGACAGCTCGGGGGAGGGGTGACAGACAAGAAGTTAGATGCTACATTTATCTTGGGAAGTGGCATCATTTGGAAGATTCACAGACTAGCTGCAGTGCTGACTATATTTTAGTTTTAAGATCATAACACACATACAAGCCTGAAGTGAGTTCTGTATGCAATATTAGGAAGACTAGGGATTCTTGTCAGAGTAGCCTGACAGGAGATCCCCAATGGAAACTCTGGAGTATTCATTAATAGCTAAATAAAAGCAAAAATGAAACTATTATTTTAACAAGTTTCATCAAAACCAGGGGCACTGTCCTCTGCCAGTTCAATTGGAGGAGTTGTAAGAATCAGGCTGAGAGAAGACCAGAGGGGAAAGAAAATATACTTCAGTGGAGTCAATCATAATGCCATTTTATGGATGCAAAAAACCATCCCATTTGCTAAACAACAGATTTTCCTGCTTTGCTTATTTTCATGTTCCCATATCAGTCATCTACTGGCCTATTACCTATATAAAATTTTAGGTGTAAAATTGCCTTTCATTTGCTCTCATGGTGTGCACTGTATTTATTCTAGTTTCAGTTAGAATGAGAACAGAATGTAGCTGCTTTGTCGTGTAACAAATTAGTGTTCTCTACTTCAGCCTAGTAAGTACTTATTTTGCTTTATTTAAATATTATCATTTTCTTCTCCTCTGAAAAAAATGCAGAAGTTCTTTTGAAGTTTTGACTCACACCCAAGGGCTTAGTAAAAATGGAATGTGCAATTAACATAAAACCAATTCTTCCTATCTGAAGTTGTGGGGGAAAATGCAGAGTTGATTCTTGATGTCTCTCTTGTGCAACCCAGCATTCCCTCAGAGTAGCAAGATTCCAGTATTAGTGGAAAGCATTTTTGTAAGACATCCCAGCCCATGCCAGCATGGCATGTAATGCACACCAAACAGGCTAGCTCATGAAGAAAAACATGTTTACAGAAACTGAAATGACTCCTTTGTTCTTTAGTCGTGAAAAGGAGAATGGCGTCAGTAGTACTTCAAGTGAGAATCTAGCATTTGAATTACGACTGCAACAGCGTTCCACTGTGACTAGGCAGAATTTTCATGACCTTGAAACTGTTCTAGGAGCTGCTGAACAAAAATGCCCCATCAAGCAGTTGATCTGTTAGGCACAGAGAGAGGCAATGTCATCTAAATACAGGGTTGTACATACCGTGCTGCCCAGTCACCCCAGGGAAAGTGACTCACTGTTCAGTAAAAGCAAATGCTGCTCCATAACATCACCTACCTTGACAGTACTTCCAGAGTCTGCTGTCGTCTTTTGCTGATGGATCAAGCTCACTTGACTATTTCCGTGCTTCAGCATGTGCCTGAAGTTGTCTGAGATCATTAGTAATGTGAGGGTTTACGTGCAACGATGCTGCTTATGCTGATGCACACTGGCCCTTTTACAGCCCGTTGTAGAAATCTTGCTCCCAGTTACAGGATTTTGGAATTCCTCTGGTTATTTCCTGTTCACTTTTATCTGCTCCCCCCCAGGGATCTGTAATTGCCCCAGAATTGTTTTACCTGATAGATATGCATCATCAGTACTTGTTAAAGGGGGGTGTGTGTGGTTGTTTCTTTTGCTTTGTTTTGTTTTCCCTAAAGACTGATTTGTAATTCATGCAGTGGAAATATCTTTTGGCTCCAGGGTTGAGATACTGGAGATCCTACCCACTGCGGGTGCGGGCACTGTTTCATCTCTGTTCACCTGGTATGGAAGGTGTTAAGAGTATTGCCTATACAGTCGATCAAATTTGTGTCCTTCTGTTCCAGTAATAGCTGAGTGTTTACCAGGGTTCCAAGATCCATGGGTGTGCTGACAGTATATGGGCAGGAAGCAGCGCAAGGCAAGAGAAGGAAAAAAACCTGATGAAATTAAAAATACTGACCATAGAGGATGCCGAGCAGTAGGCTGTAGAGGATGATTTTACCTTCACCTCTTCTGGTAGAATAGCTGCCCAATAGAGCTTCCAGCTAGATGCTGGTGGAGAAGTTGTCACCGTGAGCAACATTAGTGGAAAGTATTTGTGTTGTGAATGTCCAGCCAGCACAGCTCTGAGTGAATTATTTGTGCAAAGAGCAGTACAGAAGTACATACCTTTTTTTTCTTTCTTCTCTCTATAAGAAGTAGGGAATGGGGAGGGGGGTGATTCACACACAAGTTAGACATCACTTACTGTAAGTGTGTTTCCCTTAAAGAGCTTACTCAGACAGTTCTGCAAACACAGCAGTGCCCTTGTAGGACTTGTCATATGATTTTAAGGTCCTCATCCTTTCATTTTCTTTCTGCTCCTGGGTGGTACTCTCTTGTCTTTGTTCCTCTAGGTTTTCTCCCATTCTCCACGGCATTCTATACTTTTTACAGCATCTTCTATTACAGGCTCTCCTGGTTCTTTTTAAAGTTTACATTACTCTTGTGGCCTGAAGTTATCACTGTTTGTAAGAGGGGAAACAGGCACTGAGAATCACTCCACAGACCTCTTAGCTCTTCTTGGTGGGCCTTATATGCAAAGTTGTACAATGTGCCCTATGCTAACTTCTGTCAAAGAAAGAACCAAAGATTGAAGAGTTTGGCCAAATGTTCTTCCTCCTGCCAATGTGGGGTTTCTCTCTGTACTGTAGGTTTACTAGTGACTTATCCATATGGCCAAGGAGTGCATTTTCTGGAGAAACTTCTGCATAGATCTTCCTCATCAGGCTGCGTTTTCCTGCTTTCTCTCCTTAATTTCATCCCGTGCATTTATCTATGCTTCCCTCTTTAAACAACAATTATCAGTGTGTTCTGTAGGAGCATAGCTGTTCGCTTGCCTTCCTCCCTCCAACCACCTTCCCAGGATGTGTCTCCCATTCTTTCTCCCCAGATTAACTAAGCTCTGCTTTTCCAAACCAAATGTCAGATTTTTTTTTTTTTTACTTTCCAGGCCTTTCTTCCCATTTCTTGTTATTTCTCTGACTAGCTAGAGTGATCTCTTCCTTCTCCTGGTGTCTACTCTGAAGACAGGAGCTACTCTGGTGCTTTCTCTGCATCAGCAGTGGGAAGTGAGTGACTGGATAATCATTGCCACATAGCTGTCTTGTGCTGCTCTCAGCATGGCCAGGAGACAGAGAGACTGGGACAAAAAATTGCAGGGATAAGATAGCTGGGTGCATGGGGGAATGTGAGCGTGAGTCACATGGGATCAGAAGTGTGACACAAAACGGTGTTGCAGCAGTGGCAACTGCTTCATCCTCAAAAGCTGATGGCTGATGGCTCTGTGGGAAGTAGATTGCATGTGACTCAGTTGGCTTTGCTGACTCCTGCACAAGTTTGAATGAAGCCCAGGCTGACCCCAGAGGTTTGCAGTGAGTTCATCCTATTGATGCATACAGCTGTGAGATGTCTGAATCCTGTCTCTGGTTGCAGTGTTGGCAGGAGTTCAGATTACTGCAGAACCTATGCTCGGAGCAGAGAGCAGAGCATGGGAGAAAGAGTCTTCCAAGGCTCACTGTGAAGCAGAGCTTCAGAAGAAGAAATTAGAGTAATGGGGATTTCTCAGAGCTCTCCTTATCTTGTTAAAATAATTACACTATATAGCAACCAAAGGATAGCTTTCCTGAGGTGTTCAATAGCCATGATAGGTTCTGATGGCCCCAGCTGCTGCTGCAGTATGTTCCCTGGATATTAAGCGGCTATTGACTGAATGAGTATGGGCAAGACACACACTCCACTTGTTTTCTTTCCCTCCCTCTCACCCCTTTTCACCTATCTTTCTGTTTGATCAGTGTGGACAAAATCAGTGGGTATGTGTCTTGTTTCTGGCACAAAGGAGCCTTGACTACCATGAATGCTGTGGGAGGCTGCTGCTATTTTGCATCACTAGAGTCAGGTCTTTGCTGAATGGCTCTACGGTAGAATAAGCAGGCAGCACAGCAGCATGGCTATTTGCTTTACACCTCAACCTTTTACTAACAGCATCACTGTGAAGCGGTAGCATGAAGTGGATGTTGGACTAATATAAAAAATGAACAAATAGGGTGGTGGTGGACCAGTTAGTAGGACTTCATATTTGGCAATATAATGGTTTGATGAAGTATTGAAGGATAGGCATGCAGTTAGTTTAGCATAGCTGTAAGGAAAGTGCATCTTGTCCGAGAAATCTGATGTCAGATTTACATGAGGTTATGAGGTTAATGCATTGAGGTTTTCTTAAAAAAAATCCTCAACAATCAAAAGCCAAAAAACCCCAACACACATTATATGATAGTGCTGAAATGTTTACTAAACAGATTAAGTACTGGCTCAGAGTAGCTGACAGTAGCAAGTAGAAAGTAGGTGGATACAGTGGGTTTGCATATGGGGTGGTTAGTTCTTTTTTCTATTTGAGGCTAGAGCTTTTAAACCATTGCTGATAGAAGTTTGTGCATGATGTGAAGATTGATCCAATGCCAAATAATGACAAGAGCAGAGTGGTGCAACAGCTAGATTGTCAATCACTTGACAAGTTGGAACCCACTGAGAAAAAATGATTTTTAGCACAGCTTGGTACTGGGTCCTGCACCTGCTGGGGAAACAAGACAGGCAGGCAGGCAGGTGGTATCTTCAGGAGAGGCATCTTGTCCTAGAAAGCCTGAACTCTCTAGGGGGTTCTGCAGCTGTGGGGAGCAGTGGTGATACATGCAGTGAGGTGTTGCATAGTGTTATGCTGCTTCCAGTAGAAATGATGACAAGTTGGAGAAAGCACATTAAAGAGGAAGAAACCTTCCTGGACTTGAGGGCTTTAGCTTCTAACTTAGCTTTTTTGGTAAGTAACTTGATGACAAGAAAACTCTGTACATTAAAGGATTCTTAAGGCAGCAGAGAAAAGCATACCAAAAACTGAGGGCTGGAAACTGAGATCAGACAAATAAAATGAAAAAAGTAATAAATTTGTAATAAAAGATGTAAAGAATCCCTGGAACAAGTGAAGGCTCTTGGCCTCCTGAAATCAAGACTGAATGCTTTTTTGGCAGTTCTGTTCAGAACATGAGTTTACAGGATCAGGGGTAACGTGAGAGGAATTCAGGGTTGGGCAATGGGATTCAATGGGTCTAGCAGTTTTTGGTTTTGTTTTTTTTTTAAGAAGCTGTGAAAAATTGTATCACCTAAGGCATTAGGGTCAGGTGCAGAGCCAGTTTTCTCTTGTGGATGGTAAAGGCAGATGCTAATCATATCACATTCCTGCTAACCTTTACCAGATTTTCTTTGTCATCCTTAAAAGGGTCTGATTTAGCTCAGTGGGAGGATTTTCATTGGCTTCAGTGAAAATGAGTGAGTCAAAATAGCATTACTCCCAGATAAGCACTCTGATTTGGTAGTGTTCACGTCAGATATCAAGTCCAAGGGATTCACTAACACATTCTTATACAGGCAGCCCTTTGCAGTTTTAAAGTGTTGGTATATAGTTACTTGACTGATTATCTTTCCAAGACCTACACAGACATTAGAATTTGGATATTACATTTTGCAGTGTCATTTGATAATATTTGAAATAAATTTTATGTATTCCTATGCATACAAATTCACTAAAAGATCAGAATCAAGACTTGTTTATATTTGCATGATTCAGTTGTAATTGCTTTTGTGTCTTTACTGTTCTTTCCATGGAGATCTCCTTGGGTTTTTGAGTTTGAAGAATTATTTTGAAAAAGGAAGTGCAGGGAGAAGGGGGAGGATAGAGGCAGAGAGAGTCAAAGCTTGTCTGCAAGGCAGGTTTTTTTCCAGGCTCGACAGTTACATTAAAAAGTACCTGGAGACAAATAAAAAGAAGAGGTATTCCTAGCCCCAGCACAGAAGTTACTGTTGCTCATAAATACGGCATAGACGGTGGTGCCTAACAACATACTTGGGCAGCTCTTGTTTGAGCATTTCACCAGGTTATTGTATAACGGATTATCCATGCTGTGTATCTCTTTCTGCCTGGAGGAGAGTCTGCCAATTCCTGATCAGAGTCCAAACTCCTGCTTTTGCTACCTGTTTCCCAGTGACTGTGAGAAGAGATGGTATTTCATTTGAAAATAGATTGTGTGCATTTGTTTGTTTTGCGTGCTATTTGGCGAGTATTCTTTGCAGGCCTCAGCAAGGATCTCTGTTTTCTGTTCGATGTGCGTGCAAAATTCCCATGAAAGCTAATGGATATGCCGTAGAAGAGGCTGGGGAGGGCTTTGCGGGTCGGTGCAGTGAGCGAAGGGACTGCCAAGTTTCTGTCTGTTGCTGTGTGCACAATGCACACTGCAGCCAGAAAGCAGACATAGCGTGCCATGAAGGCTAGCATGAAGTCTCTGCTGCCCTATCTTGTCTTAGTAGGAGGGATGTATTAGGAATTGAGGGGAAGGAGCTGTATTCCTCTAGGTGGTGAGAAAAAAAGCTGTATTAGGGACAGTGAGAGGAGCGGTAGGTACCTAATGGGCAATATACCTGAGCCTCATAGGCTACTGCCTCCTGGGAAATGGAGCCACAGGCTTGTGCTGGTGACTGCAAGGTCCCAGGCAGGGTGTTCCTGAGAGGCAGGAGTGCTCTGTGTGGTGCCCAGATGGCTTCCTACAGCTCTGTGAGAGAGGGAGATCTTTACTTTTTGTTTCTTACTATACTCCTGTTCCCCCAGAAGCTGCCACATTCAGACCAAACTTGGAGTTTGTCTGCCTTGATACTCTGAACGGAGAGGTGCCAGCAGAGTGATGGAAAGGAATGGGAGTTAAGCATGAGAATAGAGAAGGACAGGAGAGAAGCTGTCAGTTTAAGAGAATACCAGGAAAGTTGTTACGGACTCCATAGGCTCAGGGAAGTGCGATAGGGCTGAATGGATCATTTCAGGTGAACGTTTGCATGGGTCACTTCAGCTCTTTCTGTCTGTCTGAACTGCCTGGGACTAGAATTTATCCAGAATTTCACATACATATTTTAGTGTACAGGATCTACCTGCACACTCTCTCTTCAGCAAGGTCTTTCCATATTTCCTGGTGTTGGTAAACTGCGTGATGATGTTTCTGTCTTTTGATTGGCTAACCAGAGTACCTGTAGCTACAGGGCAAGTAGTTCACATGAGTATTGACATAATGCGTATTAATCCTGAAAATTTGCTAGAACAAAACAAAACCAGAAGTAGTAGCAGAAATATAATGTGTGCATGCTGCCCTTCAGAATTCCCTGGTCACCTGGATTTGAGGCAGAACGAAAGGAAAGAAGATGACTATTAATTTCCTGTGATTCATGTTGTTGGGATTTGTCTGATATCAGACTGTGCCTTTCTGTCCTCGGGTTTTCACTTGAGTTCTACAGCAGACACACAGCAAAGTATAAATTCCTCATGTTTCAGTGAATCAGGATTTAGCTTAGTCCAGCCACCAACATGTAGTCAGTCCCTTCGGCATGGAAACTGCTTCACCTTTCTCCTCATCTGAGTTTGAAGCATTGTTGTAGTTTGTCCAGGCTCCATCTGCATGTTGCCATGTATGTAGCACATGCTTTTTTGGAAGGGCACATAAAGATTAAATTAGTTTGTTAAATGACAAAAAGAGTGACATCTTCTGTCACTGAAAAAATGAGAAGAAATTATAGCAGTACAAACAATATTTCTCATGTCTGATTTTCTGATACAATGACAAAAAATTTGAGTCAGCCCTGCCTGTTAATTACACTAAACAAATCAGTGCACAGTGGGGTCTAGTGCAAAATTAAATGAGCTACAGTCTTACGGACAACCTAGAAATGCATTCCTCGGTGTCAGAGCCATCCACTGGTTCCTCCAACCTATTTTTCAACCACATAAGATTTAATTGTTGCAAATGGAATACTTGTTCTACAGAAGTCCAATAAATCTGCAGTCTGTCTTCCCAGTAATCAATCACAGATTGTGAATTGCATGAGGAAAAATCTATAAGATATGTTCTTCATGTCTAGTATGTTGGGTTATTTTCATGTCTTGTGGTTTGAATTTGGCCACTGTCATTTTAGAGGAATTTCCTGCCATCTGCATTCAATTGAATTTTCTCACAGATTTGGGCTTGCTTGTAAATACTGGGATCTGGCAAAAGGAGTATCTTTGTTCTTCAGGGGCATATTCAAAAACCGTTAACATGGTGTTGGCAGTGTGCTGGGTTAGGGAAGATCCAGGAGATGAAAAAGGTATAAATTCCTCCCTCCCCCTAACAGCTGATGATTTGTCTGGGAAGGAAAAAGAACAACGAGTGCAGGAGTTTGTGGCAGTGTTTATCTGGAGCTATCATGGTATTTGTAGTTTGCTTATTAGTAGGGTGTTGGTCTTACTGCCTGCTTGTGACCATGTACACAGGCAACGGATTGAGCAGCCAAAATATTACAGTGAATTCCTGGGGGATCTCATTGCACAGTCCCAAACAGATCAGGAGGCGATTTGCCACAAGCTCTAATTTGTGTTTTGGCTGTGGATTTTGCATTACGAGTTAATATCCAAACAGCGAGCATTAGTATATGTAGATTCTTAGAAATCATATGTACCTCCAGTGACACTGGGGCAAAGGGGCTACTCCATCCTCACTTAGGGCATCGCTGCAGTGTTACGAAATTCAAGGTAATCTCATCATCCTAACTGAAAGCTGGAGAAAGCCCTCTGCATTCCTTTCTGAGAAGAGTGTGTATAATCAAATAAAAAAAAAAAATCCAAATGTTGAGGATCAAGTTTAAACCAACAAAATCAAAACAGAATGGAGTTTATTGCTGTCTTGAGCTTAACCTCACAACGAGAAATAATAGATAAAATGGATTTACATGTGTACTCCACTGCATTACTCACTAGAGATGGAAGAGGTGTCCCAGCTCAAAAGGAACCTGTTTTAATTTATCTCATTTTGCATATTTTGATTTGTCAGACTTTGTGTTGTTTGGGCATAAATCAGAGTCACTTCCAACCTCGCTATGAAAAGTAGGTCTGTGAAAATAATGGCAAGGGCTTCTAGATTTATCACGTCTCTGGTTGCTTAAGAGCTTATCCATTTGTAGATAGAAAGATGTGTTTTCTGACTGCCTGTTTCTCAAACTAACCTTGATCTTTAAGAATGAGTTATTTCATCTTGTATGTCACAGGGCCAAGATCAGATCTTCCCCAGTTCCTTTAAACAAGCATTATGCATTTAAATATGTGCAACTACCTGGAATTCAAGACAGTGGTCTGTTGATAATGTGGCAGAGGGAATCCTGCTACTGCTCCCTTAGTTCTGCAGGAAGTGGAAAACCAAGAGTTTTGGCCAGTGACGTCCTTAGAATGTCTCGGTATTGTTTAGCTTCTGGTTTCTGTAGCAAGCATTTTCCAAATTCTGTCGGTACCTGAAAACAGTCCAGTCTAAAATGTTAAACAACAGCTCTGGCCAGGGAGCTATAGGGTACATTTTTTGCATAATTTATCTTTTAGAAGAACTGCAGCATGAGAATCAATGTGGTGTTTTCAGTACTGCATTTTCCATGTGTGTGTGGAAATAGTCAGTGCCTATGAGGAGACTCCTTGCAATAGCTATGGACATGCTTAAAACCAGCAGGCTTTCTTACTGCAACCTCTGCTTTGCCCAGGATCACCGAGATCTGGTGGGAACAAAGCAGTTTGCTCTTAGTGGCATGAGCAGCTGCACTTGCATTTATGTCTCTGGGTGCTTTTAGGACAGACAGCTTTATCAACGAAGAATTGTTTATGCCCCGGTTACATGGGAAGCTTGCTGCTTCAAATGAATCCTAGGGAATATTTGGACTTCTGTGGTGGGCAGGCTGGCAGTGTGAGTAAATGGACAGAATTCAGCTGAAGCAGGTTGATGTTGTGTGGTTCTGCCTTGTGCCTTTTGGGATGCCAGCATGTAGCCCTGGCTGGCATGGACCTATTCATTGCCTGGGAGGAACCTCTTATGTGGAATATTCCCCCAAGGTTCAGCATATGTCTTAGCTCATCTTTCCTAAGATTTGAAAAACCTTACTGAGATTTTGGAGGGGTTATCCAGTTCTTGCTGTGCATATTTTTCTTTCCTCTTGCCCTGTTTCCTTATTTTTTTATACTAGTCTTCCTATCATAACATTAGTGTAGGTGTTTGTCTTTTTTGAGGCTATTTCCAATGATGTAACTGTATTTTAACTCATATTTATAATACATTGGTCAGCAGTGTTCTGGCTTAACCAAGATGCTGAGGCCACCGTTGCTTTATGAATAAATAGATGTTTATTCACTACTTCTATTTGTAATATGGCATGTCTATATTAGCAAAGATTACCTATTTGATCTTGACAGCAAAGCCCATGCTAAACATCTGGAAACACACCTTCCAACGGGTTTTAAGCCATGACTCTGAGAGAAGCTTCTTTATTTAAGTAAAGTTTCCAAGATTCTCTGGATCACCAGTTTAATTTTCTTGTTTACCAAACAAAGGGTTGCATTTTACACAAGCCAAATGAGCCTGGCACTGCAAATAAAAAACAGATTACATTCGTTGCCATTAGTCACTCAAACTTAAAGGGCAGCTCCTCCCTGAAAAGCAGCTCTAAAAACGGCATTGAAGATTTCCATGTTTTTTGTCCCTTAATATTTCCAAAGCATATGCACTAAAGCAATACTTTATTTTATTGTGTCAATCTTGCACAATTCTAGTGTGTGATAGCTGTGATGACACCTACCTTCATTTTCTTGTTTGACCTTGTACTAATAAAATGTTTTCACATCTGACAAGCCTGTCTCCTACTCGCTTATGCAGTCCACTCTGTCCACATTTTGTCCCTGATTATACTGAGCCCAATCTGGGTTCTGTTGCACTCGGGAAGAGTGGAACTGCTTGTTTTTCAGTGATTTTTTTTTGGGGGAGGGAGTGGATAAATGATGGGTGGCATAAATTTTCAGCATTTCCTCCCAGTGATTAGATCATATTGTGTCCTGAAAGAATCCTGCTGTTGGCTTTCAATGTTCCTCTGCTTTAGGTATAATACTTCTTGCCTTGTCTTCAGGAAAGTTGTTAATTTGCTTTGCTCCTGATCATTTGTCTTCATCACTAATCCTGTTACCCTCTTACTCACTCTATGGTGGCTTCACACATTAGGTTATTTTCCTGTGTCTGAAACAACTACCTCCCTTCCTTTAGATGGAATTCCCAAACACATGCCAGGCCATCGCTGAATTCATCTACACGATGCTCTTCATCTGAGTCTGTGCTGGAGACCAATAAAGCCTATAGGGAGTTAGCTGACAAAGCCAATTGTTATTGTTATTTCCTAAGAAAACATGCTTGCATTTTCTTTTTCTTTCTCTGAATAGCTAAATGATCTTAACAATAGTTCTCTTGTTCTTTCTCCTTTATTCGCTTCTCCCTGCCATTTTGCTTCATGAAGTTAAACTACTGATAGATCTGTGCTGAAGGGCATCTTTTAGGCTTGCCACAGTAAGAAGTATGTCATGGTGAGATTCTAGGTCCTTCTGCATAAGTTTAACTCTGACCTGCAATACATGTGGTTATTCTAGAAAAAAAGAGCATCACATTAAGACTCTGTATGATTCTAGCTTTCATAAGAACAGCATGCTTACCTTATGGATAGTGAAACATTCCTAATGGTCTTAATGATCCAGTCCGGCTTCCAGATGCTTGGGTTTGGTTGTAATTGTGGTACATATATAATTGTTGCTGGGAAGCTTCCCTGGATGGGGTCATTTCAATTTCATTTGGATCCTGAGATGTATCTCAGTAAGAATATAGACGATCCCTGCTGAGGTATTGTGTCTGAATGTGCATATGTATAGATACATATATACATACATACACACACACACATATATATATATATATGACTCCTGGGCATTCTCCAGGCAGAAGTTCCTGGTGTCAAAGGCAAGGTGGCCCAGCAACATGGAGAAAAATAATCTAGAGCCTTGCCTTAATCTCCCACTGCAAACGTTATAATTGCAGATGTTGATGTCCCCGTGAAATACTCATGAGCTACCTGATGAGATCAGATGAGCTGAATACAATTTTACACTGTTATCCAAATTCTGCATTTGTTCAAGCCAATCTGATGAATATTCCATTTCTTTTCATGTAACTGTCTGGAGAGGTTGCTGCTGTGTCATTGAAGGGATCATGTGGCTTAGTAGACTGAGCTTCAGAATATGTCATTGGAGACTGCTATGTTAAAACCTCCTGTAGTAAAAACCAAGACTAAAAACTAACATTCCTATTAGAGATTTCCACAGATCCTCACCAAAGGTTTCTATTAAAGGTGGCATAAATCTGTGTGCTTGAATTGCATTTACCTAGCTGAAATTTTGATCCGGGTGGCACTGATTATTGGAAAGTACATTTGCATTGCACTTACCTATCTTGTCTTTTAGAAGGCCAAATGCTTAAGTGCAAGCAGATGAGTAATTTAAACCATTGTGGACTACACACAATCCAGTGAATAAACAGCTCATTAGATAGTGTAAATCAGCAGTGAAGCTGTAGAAAAAAACATGCCAGCTAAAAGATTTGATATATTATCCTTATAGTTTTCAAAGACATGCACGTTTCATCCTGATACAGCCATCTTAATTTAAGCCAGAATTTGTCTCTGAACCCTGAGAGATAGAGGAGATGTGGGAAGCACCATTCAAGAGCGTGAAAAACTCCACAGTAGGGTATCTGTGAGTGATGCAGGGATCTCTGACTTTGGCCGTGTTATTACTGCCTTTTATGATGTGTGACTTGTGCTGTAACAGATTAGAAATATGTTGCTGGAAACTCAAAGAGGCATAGATAGATACAAGTTCTATGAAAGTGTTTAAAAATATGAGTGACATTTCCTAATTATATGCATTAATTTCTTCTAAAATTGTTGGCTATTGCTTTGTTATGTGGCTCTTGATAAACAATTGGTTTTATTTAAACTGAAGGTCTGTTCTCCCTAAACCCTCAACATCCTTGTGGGTTAGCTACACAACCCATCATTTGTGGCCTCACACAGTCACTGTGGGGATGTTCAGGAATAATGTTATCACACATGCTTCTTGGTGTTAAGTAGAAAAACTGAAGAAGCAGTTGAGGATAAAAGAGAAAGCGTGTATTCACAGAAGAAACTTATAACTTCACAGCCAGCACCTTTGCTTTGGAAAGATGAGAACCTCCCCAAAAAAGCAGTTAAAATGCCTGGTTAGGTCTGTATTGTAAACTCACAACAGACTGCAGAAAGCATGGGGCTGTTTTGTCTGTCTCAGCTCAGGACAAAAGCTCAGTCGCCCTGAAACCAGTGAAGGGGAGCCGAAGTCAAGGCAAACACCCAGCACAGACAACCTTTCGGATCTCATGCTTTGGCCAAAAGTTGCTCTGGGCTAATTCCCCAAGTGAGGCTGATACTGCCAAGAGACAAGAAGGCTGTGGCTGTTCCTCCTCAGCTATTAGTATTAAACTAGCATGACTGTGGGAGAGATCAAATTGTATCTGCTGGGAGAAAACCCTCTGGCTTATGCTCCCTTTGTGCCTGCTGGAAGATACAGTGTAGGGCTGCAATATTTGGGTAGTGAATGTTGCCATGCTGTCTTGACTTGCAAGCTCTTCCCATGTAGAGGTCCTTGGAAACGATGTGGTTAACAGTATGTTTGTTTAAGAGGTAAGGGGGGAAGGGAAATTAGTACCAGGTAAAAATGTATATATATGTGTGTATATATAAATTCCCAAAGCATTCACAGCCAGCTACTTAATAGTTTTCATTGAATCAATTTTAAAATGAGAACCTTGTTTCCTTTATTTAATAGAACAAAACGACTTCCATATTCTTGCCTGTAACTAGCAGGGTTTATATAGCATTCTGAAAACAAAGTAAGCATTAAAGTCCCTTTTGCCCATCTGTGGATTGAATAATTTTGTGCAAAGTATTTATTATAAGCACACTATACACTTAAACTTTTTACTGTAGTGGTGACAGATCCAGCACAGAACTGGATTGTTAAGTAGCAAGCACACCACACTTCTATACTGTATAAAAATTTACCAACCTTTCTAAAGGCTCATGAGTTCAAAGGAAAATGTTAGCTCACTTGGCTAACGTGGGTGCTACTTAAAATGATTCTGGAGGTTAGAAGTAAAGCATAAGAGGCTGTGACGAGTTTTAGTTAGAATTGCACAACTTCATGAAGGTGAAGGAAAAGGGTTGGGTCTGGTACACACGGAGACTGGCCACCTGCCTACTTCCTGGGAAATTGCACTAGGCACCAGCTGGGTACCACTGGGTTAGATACTAAAATGTCCTTGGGAACCACCTTGGGAAAACTTTAAGATTTCCCTGTTATTTGGCAGAAGTTGGGACTAACCCAGAGGTGACACGTCACAAGTACCGCCCTCTAACGTAGGTGCTTTTAGAATGATTTACAATGGGTTGCTCTAATTTATACACACAACAGTCATATTATGCTGTAAATTGAAGTAGTCTTCCCTTCTTTGAGCTGCACTTTTTTTTTTACATTCCAGGTAGTTGGTCCGAGAGTTGCACTCTTCCCCCACTCTAGGATTCAGTATAAGCTTAACATTCAACTTTCTTGTCAGATCTCAGGGTTTGGGCTCATCCTTCATATGGGTATATATGCAAAGAGCCAAATTCAAGGGGTGGGCTATGCAGGGTACAAGGATGTGTGAGTTACCCACAGGTAAGCATACTGGAGGGAGTCTGAGTGGAGATGATGCATAGGCCAAGGGCTCTTGGAGGTGATGTTAAGTCACACCACCATAGGTTTCCTGTAGCCTTGCTTATACTCATCCCTGGATTTGGCCCACTGACTCTCTGACGTGATCTCTGCAGAATGTCTTGGACGTGGCAGTATAGGCAGCTGTTTTAGTTTGTCTCTCATTGTACTGGTATTAATGATTGGAGAAAAAAAAAGAGCCAGGTTTAAGTTAAAGGTACTTTAAAATATATTTCAAATGTTTCCTGGCAGCCAAAGCACCAGACTCATTTCTCTTTATCTCTTCCAATCTGCTGCCCTCACCATTTGGAATGAGCTGCCTGCCATGCCCTTACATGCAGTCGCAGGGCCAGTCTTGTCTCCAGCAAACCCCCTCCCTCATTTAATTGAGCATCCCAGGGATGAGCATTTAGGGATAAGCATCTCAACTGATGCCTGAATATTTGCCTTTCTCCATATATCTGGTCCCATTTACAAGTGCTGTTTTCTGTTTGGTTATTTGAATCATATCTGCAGTCGGTGATAGGGAATTCATGCCACAAACCCATCATATATCACATCCTTTATTATCTTGATAGGGCTGATGCAAGTTTGCTGTATATTCTGCCCTCTGAAGTGAGGTTGCTTGTCACTGACATTTCATGTGTGAGGAGAATGTCTCTGACTTCTGTGTGGATATGTTCTGACTTTTATACTAAAAAAATGTCTCCTGGTTTTGCTTGGGTTGGGTTATGTCTGCTGTCTGGAAGGGCTTAGGCATGAAGAATGTATCCTTCCACTTTTCCAGCTATAGCTGGTGGTGGGTTGGCCTTGCAGCTATTCTGGAAAGCAGCCTTCTGGACATACAGCTTGTGAAGCAACTCTCAGAATAAACAATTCCTTTTTGCATCTTTGAAATACAGCTGAAAATCAGAGGGGTACACATGTGTGATAGAGGATAGTTGTTGTCCTTTATATGCAACTGCATTCTCTCACGTTATTTTTTCCCTCCAGATTATGGTTAGTAAAGAAGGTCCCCGGAGCCCTCTTTCTCACTGTTCAGCAGGAATGCTGCCTTTTCTTTCAAGCTTTGCTTCATGTAGTGTTCTCGCTATCATTACTGTGTATATAATGCTGCTTTCAGGAGAGATTTGCTCCCATCCTTGCCCAAATTGCAGACGGACCTGTAAGAAAGGTACAAAGCCAGAGGAGTCCTGAATTCCTGTATTCCCTTTCTGGATCAGAAGAGTGAAGAAGACATTCCTGAATGTATATGTCTGGATTAGGTTTCTGTTGCTCGTAAGTCTTTGAGCTTGCATAGGTGCTGGTTGAGCTAATGCAGCAGAGGGTAACTACTTCCCCAACATGTGCAGTTTGTCAGATTTCCTTGAAATCTTGTGATCGGTTTTGGAGAAAGGCTGGAATAACAGCTGTTTTGCTATGCCATTTCCGAAGTGTTCTCAAGAGTTACACTCTGCAAGGTTAGAGGTGTGGACAAATGTAGGGAGGGAGGAGCAGTGGGAATGTTTCATGTTGTTGTGAGTTTGGGAAAATGTCTTTGGTGTACAGTTGGAGTTTATTGTTGTAACCAAGAACAATAAACATAATAACTGAGAATACAAAGAAGTATTTCAGGATGTTACAAAGTCAAAAAAATAAAATTATTTGTCCTATAAAAGCCCCCCCCCCCCCTTTTTTTTTTCCTGTTGGATAATGACCTAAACCCTGTTTATTTCCAAACAGTCAATTTGCACATCCGTTCTGATGTTACTGTCTAGGTTTGTTTGCTATTATTCTTTGATGGGAACACCTAAATTATTTACAGTTCACAGCAAGAGCTATTTAGTTGGGTTGGTTGTTTCTTCAGGTGTGTAAGACATTCAGGAGTTTGTTTGATATGTGGATGAGGGGAATCTGATGAAATACTATATAAGTGGTGAATGTGATTTTTACTTCTGTTGAATCTTGCACCTGATCCAATGTTAGCTAGAGTTTTAAATTTATAATGCTTGTGTCAAGGAGAAACTTGAAAATAAATCATGTTTTATAGTCTCGATAATGTGGTGTCTGTTCCAGCTGATACTTCATTTCTTCAGTCCTTTGATTCTTTCCATATGAAGGCAGCAAATACTTCCATCAGGTTGATATGGTCATTTCTTTTCTTAGAAGTTGGATACCTTCAAAATGGTTTGAGCAACTGCATCTCTAAAATTTGCATAAATAAATCAACTATGTACTGTGGCTTTTGTGATGTTCAGTGTCTTTTTATTATTTGATGATTAAATGTAATGCAATTTACTAATGAAGAGATGTATTTTGAAGAGCAAAGGTCAGGGCCAGATTTGAAGACTTCCATTGCCTGAAATGTCTAAAGTAATTTTAATCAGGGAATTTACTTGCCATCATCAAAGCACTTTTCCTTTCATGATTTGAAAAAGTCTTACTGCTGATGTTTATAATTATGGAACACCACCATCAAACCCTTTACTCATCAAACTTCATTACAATGATTTATTTGACATGCAGCGATACTTGTAATGCAGAACAGAAACAGGGCTATTGATTTACCAGCAAATTCATTAAAATTGTGTAAGTATTATTGCCAATAGATACACAAGGAACATAAATTATTTTATTCCAGTTTTTGAGTTAGAGAGTCTGTCAAGGAGTTCCATAAAAAGCAGTGCAGAAAGCTAACATTTGTGTACATGAGCAGATACTACTGGAATAGCTTTTCATAGTTCAAGAGCTTGTACTGTCACATTTTGCTTAAGAAGGTATTTTGTTTGGTGCAGTCCTGTCTTGCAAGGACACATATTTTATGACCTGTAATGAAGTCAAGCATATGATGAATGACATATCAAGACTATTCTTTAGATACTAAATAGATGACATAATGGTAAGAAAAAATCATTTGCATTTTTTTGCATCACAAGTTTTGGGTTGATCCAGAAGCTACCATCCATTTGCTGGTATAAAGGATCCTTAAACTTGTTTTTATTTATATTAAAATGATTCCAGAATTGCATGGTAGTATGCTTGCTTGTGTTTTATCTCCAGACTGTTGTTTGTTTTGTATCTCTTAGATTGCATAGTATGTTATATAGCACCTGCTCCAATGGAGCTGCAATACTGACTGGTTCTTAACTGACGCGATCTGCCAGGAATTGTTGTTACTAACTTTCATCTTGTCATTAGTAAGTGCTTCAAGTTGTTAGTACTGTGCAGGTTGAAAAGCACCATGCTGTTATGCTGGTGATGGAACTATTTGGAGAAACGTGAAGACTTAGTTGGACTCCAGAGTGAGTCTGTCTCTGTGGAATTTTTCCAGTGAAAGTCAAATGTTTGAAGGGACTCGTGGTGCACTTAAACTGGGCTGACTTTAAGGGCCCATCTTGTTCTTTGTGTGGTTTACTGCTTTCCTTGGATTTTTTTTACTTTGCCGTTTTCTACAGGCAGCTCCATTTTGTGCGTATTGTGGTTCTGCCAGATGCCATACTAAACAGTATGCTTCTTTCCCCAGTACAGAGCATCTACACCACTGTTGTTTGGTTTCCTTGCCTAGCCTCAGGCAGGATTTGTTTTTTTAATTACAAAGTTAATTTTTTTCTTTGGACACAATTCAAACAGCTAACAGTAATGCTCATATATCCCCTAATGCCTATGACAGGTTTTCCGTGTAAACAAAAATTGCATCTGTCCTCAGGGACTAACTTCTATGAGTATATATCATGAAATGTTGGCTATTTTTATAAGGTATGTAAATGAAAATGGAAAATACTGAGAGGCTGTCCTGGAATGTGAAGAGCTTATATTTCTGTCTGAACTTGGGTAAGCAAACCTGTCCTTGCCTTTAAAAATGGTTGATTTATTTGATTCAGGACTTTGTTTTTGGCCAATTGATTGTATGTGGCCTTTCACCTCAGGCTGTATCTAACAGACTCCAGTGCAATCACAGAACTTGAGCAGTCAGGCGTCACATGAGACTACATGATAAGCAGATAGAAAGTATAAGCTGAATTACTCGTTAGTCCTAAAATTGAGTGTTCCTGCAGAAGGAACTGGATTAAATTTGTGGGAAAGGAATTAGGTATTCCAGAAACAGTTTTGTTTCCTCCACACCCCCCCCATCCCCTTTTTCCAAATGTAAAATCTGTTTTTCCTAGGAATTTGAAAACAGATATGAATGGATCCTTTCTCCTTTCCTTCCTCTCCTCCCTCGGCATGTGCGATACCAAGTTCAGTGTTCTGTGGGAAAAGGAAGACCATCGCACATTTCATGGCCAAGACAAAGTCTGCAGGAATAAGGGATCATACAGAGCTTATTCTAACCATCTGGATGTGGCATACATTAGTCAGTATTAGAAATGGAGCCGAGTCTCTGGCTGATGTGAGTTGTGGGATGGATATGAAACCTTATGGTTCTGCATATAACATTTAAGCAAAGGAGATAGGAAAAGATTATTTCCTCATTTGTAGTTTCCAATTTCCATGGTTAAGGAGCATTTCATGCCTCATCAAAAGCCAGACAGGTCAGTCCTTCCCAGAATAGCCACTGTAGCTATTTCCATTCATTGTCCAGGCTTTGCCTGAATGCCTAGACACCATAACATTTGATGTAGAGGCAGAGCAAGTCAGCGTAACTGTTTATTTGCTTTTCTGCAGTTGTGTGAAGCAGCTACATGTTTTTTTTCAACTGATAATTCTTAAGCATTTCAGTGCAGTATTCTAAGAGATGCGTCTTTGCCAAACAACATGTCTCCTCTGTTTATCCAGTTATTTAAAGCAAAAGGGAATCTTCTCCCATTAGTCTCTCACTGCTTCTATAGAAGAAGGTATGGCAGGAACATGTTTCATGCAGTCTCTCACCTCATGCTTGGATGTTGAAAAATAATTGAAACTATTTTCTGAAGAGCAGAAAGACTTGGTGGATCCATTTAACCCATGGATGGACCATTTAGTTGATGATGTCTGCTTTTAGGTTGAAAGTGCTCTTTAGTCCATATCAAGGATGTAACAGCTCAAATTCTGCCCCCTTCAGCTACACAGTGTTTGCCTCTGTGTAAAATTACTGTAGTTCACTCATCAAAGAGCCTGACTGAAGTAGAGGGAGTTTTGATGATTTGCATGAGCTGAGAACTGGTCCCATGGTCTCCTTGCAGTAGAATGTGACTGTGCTGTGCATGCATGTCTGTCAATGGAGGACAAGTTAGGCACCAACAGCAATTATGGGGATGTGTATTCTGATCAACTGGTAGGATTAACAGAACCATCGCGGGCAGGTCAGGCAGTCATTCATGGCACTGACAATATTTTCTTCCCAAGACTTTTCCTGAAGTTTACAGGTTTTCCAAGAATATCCCTTCCTTGTGTACAGTCATTGCTTCTGAGGTGCATAAATGTCTCTGATTCTACTAGGAGACAGATTACTGTTGTGTTGATGTTTCAGCTCTTTTAAAGAGCCTGTGGATAGGAGCAGAGGTGTTCATGGAGGCACTGGGTGTCAGGGCTTTGGCATCAGTATAGGTTGCTAGAGAGTAACAAATCACTGTGTGTCAGTTGCTCAGTTGTGGGTAACCATATGCACACTCTTACCCTGCTGCACCTCCTTGTCAATGGAGGGTACTTCAGCTCTCTTTTCCTGAAGGAAAGCTACCTTAAATTAGGTTATGCTTACTTAAGGAAAGTGCCTGTACAAGACAGTATGAAGTGGTCGGTAAGTAGTAGCTTGGCACCTTGCAGATACTTATTCTGTGTGGCAGAATTCTAGACCTATGAGTTTCTGTTTCCTTTTACTTCAACTATAGCATTTTTTCCCCCCAGTTCACAAAGAAATCAAACCCAATTTAATCTTCTTCATCTTTTTCTGACTTCAGAATGTGTTTGTATTTCTTTTCACTTTCCTTGGAAGTTCAAAAATGCTCTTGATACTCCACTGAAGAAATATCCTTCCTTAGAGGATTTCAGATAGAATAAAATTTTGGACATTTAATTTTCACTCTCTCCCAAACCACAGCATCCCCCTCAGAAAAATCATCCTTCTTTTTCTTCCCTGAGTGCTCAAACAGAAGGAGAAAAAATTAGCAACTACTCCTTAGGTTTGGGCTTTATTGACTGAATTGGCTGATTTCCTTAAGGTCTTTCTCCAGACGAACATAGGACACGAAACTCAGTGTTTATCCCAGAATTGCACAAGTGCTCTGAACAGAAGGAAGTGAAGGAAAGGAACTGAGATGGGAAGAGGGTTGTCCTCCTTTTAAAGCAAGTTATTTCTCACAGTTGTTTTTGTTCCATGAGCATTACCAAATCAATCCAGCAGCAACACCTGGAGAAAGCTCTTTTCCACCTACCCTAATGTCAGCAGTTTTGAAGATCTGTATACTCAGTCCTGGTCAAAGACTTGTGTTTAAGTGAGGCTGAGATGCTTGGCTTTCTTCTTAGCTAGAATCTAGAACAGTAAATCATTGTCGGGAGGTTTATGATTAGAGGCCCTGGCCTGGGTATATTCTTAGTCTGTGAACAGTCATGGAGCAGAACATTTCCTGCAGCCATTCCTTCTTCTTGTGAGTGTCTGCTAGCAGCAGTCATTTTGATGGTCATGGCACAAACATACCATAGTCCCAAGGCAGGCTGGAGGGAGAGATGTGATAGTTTGGTTCCCTGGTGATGACAGGCCTTGAGGCCTTGCAAATAAGAGTGTGAGGGCTGGGATGATCCAACAGGGAACAAGCTGGGGAAAGGGAGGGAGGAAGTGGTGACAAGGGACTCCAGGGCTCCTCTTCATTCCCTTCCTTTTGTCCCTTCCTATTGTTTTACCCTGTGGATGCAGCTATGAAAATGTGACTAGGCCACAACTTAAGGTGAAAGGGAAGTTACTGAAATCTGATGCTACAAGAAAATGTGTTGGATTATTCTCTTAAACTTGACTTTCACATAGGCCCAGATCTCAGATTTGATTGAGCCTTGGGGATAACTGCACTGTGCCCCATTTCTGACTGCTCCTTGGCTTGAGCTGTTATTTTGCCCCCATCAAAACCCTAATTCCCAGAAAGCATTTCTCAGTCTTTTCTATCCTCTGATCCAACTTACTTGCCCTCAGTGAAACGTGCTTCAGCAAGGTTCTGACAAGCTGTCCTTTCGCTAATTGGTAATCTGTTGGGGAATGGTCCTTGCAGCACACAAGGCAGTGCAGTCTGAGCTAATTTGCCAAAAATGAAGACAGATTGTAGAAGGTATAGAAACCTACTCTAAAGAGCTTACTTTCTCCCTTTTTTTTTGCTTTTTCATCAGTTTATTTGTGATAGGAGGCATATCTGTGGGGGATACTTGCACTGATGTTTCCCTGAGATGCTTCCAAAGATCCTTACTTCTCCTTTAAAATTTACCATGAAGGTTTCTCCTGTCTGGCAGTGACAGCAGAGGCTTAGGAGGTTCAGACTTAGCTCCAGTGAGTATCCCAAAATATATATGTGTATGCAGTTCTGGAGCCTGTTCGAATTATCCATACTTCTTCCTGACAAAGATCATGCAATTCCCTGTGTGCTCTCTGGCTATATTTTAATATACTTTTTGTGAAGGCTTTGTATTAGGTCTTGCCAGCAAATACATAAAGCATTGAAATGGAGGTGGCCAGACAGCAACAGATTGACAGTAACTTCTCTGTACAGGGTGATTGTATGGTCCTGTAGAACTTGGGTGTCTCTCAGCCTTTAATATATTTACTTTATTGGTATCCCTATAAGATACAGAAGTACTGTTACTCCCATTTTACCAGAAAGGTGTAATGTGCAGGCTGAATTCAATGACTTGTATGATGACCATCCAAAATGTGAACCTGTCAGCTCCAATATTTCAATCTTCGCTGTAATCCAGGGACCGTCCAGGCCTTCAAGTGGACATAGGCAACACAGTGTTTGAAGAGAAATCATATACTGTTGGTGGAAAACCTGAAAGTGCCCTAACTGTACCCTAATTAAGGTGTCCTAAGAAAACAACAATAAAAGACATCAGCTGTGATGGAAGTGTTGAGCTTGATAGGGAGGCCTGAAAGATTCAAACAATAAAGGGTTATTTTTGAAAGAACAGTAAAATAGATGGAACATATGGCAGATTAATTCCATTAATCCCTGAAAGCATATCAGTTCTATCAGTCATTTTTGTTAGCTGGCCATGCTAGTGGTTTCTGCATCAAGGTGATCCAGTAAAACTTAGAGGAATTTGTAAGGTTTATTTCATGTTACTGGAATCTGTCTAAGCTGGAGTTTGTACTGGACATCGACAGAATCTGCAGTTTAGAAAATCTGTGCGGCTTCTTGGTTTGCCTGTTCTGTTGCATATAATTGACCAATAGAGAGTTGTTTCTGCTGTAATCTGACATGAATTGAAGTGATCATAAGGTGACTTTTTTGTGCATGGTTGTTTTGGTTTTTTTCCTCTTATAGAGGAGTTCAGTCTTCCTGCATTGCAGTTAGTAGCTCTTGTTAAAAGATAATTTGCAAAAATAGTACTTAATTGTGTGTGTATGTGCACTTAATTCATATAGGCAGGACCTCTGTTTGCTATATAGATTAAGAATCGGTATCCTAGCAGCTAGTAATACTAAAACCACCCTGGAGCATCTGAAAGGCACTGATTGCAGCGGAACATGCAGCTTTCTAGGTGTCAGAAGCACTTTCTGTAGTGCCTGAGGCTTTCATGGACACTTCCCACCAAAACCTGACTGTTCAATGTTGGTTTGCTTGTCAAGTTCAAAGCATGGGTTCGTGTGGCAACAGTACTGATGCATCTGTGGAAATTCTGGCTGCATTAGCTTTGGCAAAGAATTATGAGTGGTTTTGAAGATTTTAAAAACATTTGGGGAATTAGCAGTCATTTTTCTCCACATAAAATATCTTTCAAAAAAAATATCGACTGTGTTAAAAAAAAACTTGGTCTCTGCTGAATTTCAACTGAGTTAATAAAAAAAAATAATCTTAAGACTTTTCCAAGCTACTGAAGTGTTGGCAAGATGAAAACCTAAGGAAAAAGAAGTAATTCCTGGCAGGATGCACTCTTTTTGTTTTGTGTTTTGTTACATTTATCCATGAGTCCATTGTTGCTACTTGCTTTCAGTAAAAGGCAGTTGTCATATAAACCTTACTGTGATCACTGAGCCAGCCAATCTGTAATCATAAAGAAAAGGTTAGAGTCAGGTAAATCAATTAACCTTTTTCAGCATAGACTGTTAATGTTTAAGGGTTGCCTTGACTGACTGTAAAGTTTTCTTCCAGAATCCTTATTAAAGAACCAATAGAGCAACCTCGAGCACTATACCAGTAGAGAGGGAGAATTTAAAAAACTGAGTTGGTAGTGACTGTTCTTGCTGTATAATTAATACAGACTTCTGTCTCGCAGATTTTTTTGCATAGTTCTATTTTAATAAATGCTAATGCTTTACTGGAGAATCATTAGGCAACTTTCAGCAGTGAAATGCTCAGAAATGTGCATGGTGCACTGTTCATTCATGGGAAGTTAGAGCCCCTCTGCTAAACCCTATAAACTGTATGTAAAAGTGTATTGTTTTCTTTAAACTGAGGCCCCATCATTGACTTCAGCGTACGTCACATTGCAATAAAACTGTGGCCTTCAGTATCTTCTGAAAGCATCACTACTACAGAATTACACAATAGATGTTAAAACTTGATGGCTGGAGAACAAGATGTAACATGCCTTAGAGGGGCAGGGTCATAGTAAGTGTCAGATTTAGATGTAATGTTTCCTGGCAGGACAGCAAGACTTGCCATCCCTTTGGAGCAGGATGAGAAGGGACATTTATAGGTAGAGCGGAGCTTATCCTTGCAACAACAGTGCATCCTTTAGGGCTAGGAGTGGTGTATTTCTGTTGGCCAGTTGCACAGAGAGATTACAGGAAGGTAAAGTAATGTTTCTGGGATGTGGCCAAAGTTCTGTGATAGGTGGAAGTGCCAGAAGGAAAATAGTGGCAATTAAAATAGGTACAATTGAGGTAAAACACAAGAGTGAAATCCTAATACCCATACTTCTTTCTGATTTGGTTGTTTCTTAGGTAAAATTTTGTAGGCTTCAAAGAAGCTTTTGGCTGCAAGGCCAGGATTTGGTTCACTAAATATTTTAAATTATTCTTCGTAGTTAGTTTCTAATAAAAACGTGGATGATTAAGTCTGGGAGAGCTGTGATTTTAGACCTTGATTCTGCCTCACATTCTTGTCTTTCAGAGGGAACTTTGTCCAGTGTTTCTCATTTATAACAGTTTAGTACCAATATAGTTCTCATCCCCAGATGTCTGTGTATCTCTGAAAAAATACAGATGTGTCTGAGATACCATGTTTAATTTTATAAAAATTGCTTTTCCCTTAGTACAACTCTTAACTGCTTGAACTAAAGCAACTCTTCTAGGGTTCTCTAAATAAAACAAAATGTTTTAACTTTAAAACTTGAACAGACAAGGAAGCAGTACAGCAGGGTGGTGATAATGAAACACAGTGAAGATACTAAGAATAGACGTGTATATATGTATATATATTCTATAAGAATAAAGAGTGAAGATACTAAGAATGCTTCAGCAGCATCCTGTAAGCTGTCAGGTACCACTTAGTAGAGAGAGTAGCTACACCTGTGTGGTTTGTTTTTTTCTAAAAACAAAGGGTATGTTTCAAGGAAATATATTTATTCTAGGAAAAACAAATAACTGCACTTAAATAACAAACTAAAACAAAAAATTATTTTATCTTTGTGTAAGGTACGTTATTATTCATATGCATTTGTATCTTTTTTGGTCTCCTGTACATCTAAGTTGTCTGGGGGTAAGGCTTGTCTGTCTTGTTTTGTATTTGCACGTTACTAGCAAAAGGAAATTCACTTTAGGACTAGAGATTTCAGGCACTATGGCAATATGAATAATGAACAAGTACTGAGTTTCCTGTCTCCTTATCCCAATTGATCATGTCACTGTATTGCTATGAAGAGGAACTGTGTGTATGGTACAGTGCAAATTAGGAAACTGGCCTCAAAATACCTTTGTGTCTTGTGCTGAAATCCCATACTGACAGGCCATGCTGAATTTAGAGTGCTAGGTTATTAAAAATACAGGGTTTCTAAGCAACAGTGTTTATAGAAGGAACACTTCTTGTTCCCAGTTTTGCCTTTGACTGCTGTATCTATAAAATAGCTTAAACCAACAGTACTGAGGAGGTTTCAGTGTTGCAAAACGATTAATTTTGATACTAATGAAATGGGGCCCTGCTGCCTTCCTTGTGCTCCAGTGTACTTGCGCTGTTTATAGGCACGGTACAGGATCTTGCACTGAGTGAGTTGCTTTGAGCTCCCTCTTTATTTTACAAAATGTATTGTTTAGGTTGTTTTTGTGAACAGCAGTTCAGTGATCCATAAAATAACATAAATTATCTCGTAAGATAAGAACTCGAAAAGGAAAACCTTGCATTGACTAAAATCCTAGTTTATGGGATTTTATAAATACAATATTCTAAAGAACAGAAGAATGTGGTACTACAAAGTATGGAAAATGCTGTTTTACAAAGAAAACAAGTTCTGCTTGTCTTGGTGTTGTGTATCTTTCCCCTTCTTCCAGATGATTTATGTAGTGACTTTCACAAGCCTTATGGCATGTTGTTGAATTCCAAAGGAACTTTACTTATATAGAGATGTGTGTGATAGGATTAAAACTCAAGTATCTGCCATTTAAATGCTAATATCTCATGATTAGGAGAATTTGGCAGTAATTACCAGAGCCAGTGATGGTGCATACTGATTTGAGGTAATCAGTGATGTTGAGTGCCCTATGCTGGGAGTGGAACCAACACTGTCTTATGTCAGGGTCAAAGCAAAGAGAGATGTTTTTAATAGATACTGGCTATGGATGACTTTGCATAGGATGCAAAGTCTGTTTGCATAGAATGCCTGCTTCTTAGACCTTTGGTGTTGGTGAAAGGCTTTTCACTGCTGTGTATGGCTGAGCCCAGTGCAGGGTGGTGACAGGGTGTCAGCCTGCAGTCCTGTGAGAACTGGCCATCCTGTTGCGTTTTTGCCATTCTTTCAGCTGTGCAGTGGTGAGATCAGGCTGCTGCATACATACTATTTTATAAAATCAGTATGTTTATAAAATTTAAGTAAGAATAATGTATGAGATCACTTAAGAGGGGTACTGTGATCTGAAGCAGCTGAAAGAAAATGATGCCTGTTTTAATTCAAAATGGTGATTTCAAAGAGAGTCTGGTGAGATTTCATGATTATTCCTGATTTTGTTTCACAAATGAACTAAAATTTGGAATAGTTTGTGTTGGGTTTTTTTTTTTTGAGAGAGAAATGGCAGAACAATTTTCATGAATCAGTATCAAATTTATTTGAAGAGAATTTTATTTCCCCATATGTCAGGAGTATCATAAAAGTATTAATCTCTCTGGAGTGTCCCAAATCCATGCAATATTCCCAAATGCTAATGTTTGTATTGGCACTTACATGTTTACAGATGTATGTGCAAATCCAGTCTTCTCCCTCCTGATTTGGTAATTTAGAAGGCTGCTGTGACAGCCATTTCTCCTGCAACCTGTGGAGGCTTCCTCATTTAGCCCTTGCCGAATTTACTGTCAGGTGCTATGATGATTTTGAATCATCATAGAATCATAGAATACCAGCTTGGAAGGGACCTCAGGGATCATCTAGTCCAACCTTTCTTGGGAAAAGCGCGGTCTAGACAAGATGGCCCAGCACCATGTCCACCTGAATCTTAAGTGTCCGATGTTGGGGAATCCATTTTGTCTGGACCTTGCTCTCTTTAGGGAGGTCATTGATGTCCAAGCAGAATGCATGCCATCAGATTGTGGAATATAATTTGTAATAAAATAATAATAAAAAAAAAAGCCAAGAGGTGAAAGTTGTGGTATTGTGTGCAGATTTCTTAGGCCTTTTTTTTTAATTATGTATTCTGTAGTAACTAATTCCTCCAGGATAGTTTGTATCTAGATTTGTCCAGCTTCAGTGGGAGCGTGTTGAGTGAGCATGGAACAGAGTGCACAACACACAAGATCTAATCTAGCAATGGCATGTGTGCAAGCAAAACTTTGCATTCATGCGTTGCCCCAGGGATTTCACTGGGGCTCTGCCTGGGCACCCAGTCCTGCCTACATGGAATAAATGGCAAATAGGAGTCATGTGTCTGAAAGCAGCACAGAACTGTCAGATGCTTGTTTTAGCCAGCCTTTACTATTTGTATAAACACTGTAAGCACTCTGTTGCAAAGCTTGGAAAACATTTTGCTCTGCCTTCTTTGTTTTGGTTTGATTTTATTTAGATGCATCGTTTTACATTTTGAAGAAATTAACCCAATATAACCAAACAGATTGCACAGAACGTAGAGTAAGGTTTTACAAGCAAAACTTGTTTCCTCGTGTCCTTTCTCTTCTGGAACATAATTTTACCACCACCCCACCCCACCCCCACCCCGATTCGAAACAGACACTGATTTGCTCATAACTAATGTTAAAAAAACCCCATATCCAGATATCCACTGGTTTGTGAATGCAGAGTCACACTTTATTGAAAATGCACTAGGCTCAAATGTTTATTTTAGACAACAATTCTGGGAAGTTATGTGTCTTACATACAAATATTAGGCTTTCATCTGTCTTCAGAACAAGCAAATACTGAGAGATGAACTTGCTCATACTTTCACTGCCGCTCGGGTGAAGTATTTTAGACACAGAGGTACAAATTTGCTTTTCATGTTGGCTTGTTTTTCTGTATGTCTTTGGGATAATAAATACAGAGGAAAGATAGATTCATTATTAACTTCCTAGGGACTGGCCATCTGATTTATGGCTTCAAAGTGTCTCCATTTAATCTGTCAAAACTGATTTTAAACTTCATTTGTCTTCTGTTTTTGGCAGCACATTTTACCTTGAAATCAACTGTTTGACATGCATTGTACCAGAGTCACATTTTAAAAACATTTACAGTATGTTGAAAAAAAGAACAAAAGTTTCAATTTGGTACATCTGCTTTCAATATTATGCATCTCTAAAAGTGAAAACAATTTGAGAGTTGGCATTGGAAATGTTCTTATTGTAGCTGTGAGCACAGCATTTAGGTAACTTTTATAAGAATAGAGTAATAATTACAGAAAATGAATTGTCACTGAATAAAATTCTCCTGTGATTATCACCAATTACAACTAACAGCTCCGGTGGCCTGCTGATTAGATGCAGAGAATAGTTTCCCCAAACTGAAAGATAGGCCATTTCTCAAAGATTTTTTTTAAAATTGCTTTCAGAGACTGCATTCCTGAGCATGCGGCATTAACAGGCCCTCAGGCTTTGCACAGGCACCTCACAGTGTAGGCTACCTCTTCCAGCAGGAGAGCCATCTCTGGAGCTGATAAAACTCTTCCTGCTCCCCCTTCGCAGTAAAGGAGCAGAGCCACAACTTTGAGCTTCTCTCCAGACTCTGCCTTTCAGGCACTGATCACCACTCATTCCTGACTCTGAGCTGTGGAGTTGGAATAGTGGGAGAACAGTGCATTGGAGGTGGAGGCGTGTGGTACAGCAAGAAGGAGTTAGGTACTTGGTGGTGAGCCCTACAACAGTGTTGTAGCTTCACTGAGTTGTAAGAGAAAAAATCTTTGGCAAGTACACGTACAGCTCAGTGTTCCCCTGCAGTCCTCATAGTTTTTAATCATAGCTGCATAGGCTTGTTTTTATGAGAACAGCCTTTCCCCATCTTGCATTTTTTCATCCCTACTGTCACTGTATATTAGTTGTTTCCTGCACTAGTCTGGATGATTATCAGTAGGGGAATAAAGAAAAAAGGGAGTAAATATCACATGAGAGGGTGTATTAGCAATAGAAACACAGGGTTATGGGGAGCTGGATGGATGTGCTGGCAGTGAGGTAGATCAAAAATACATTGTTTTAGGAATATTCTGCAGAAGGGCCTGAAAGTGAAGTGAGGGCTGAGAGTTCCAAGTCAGAGGTAAAACCTATGTTATGAAGACCTTGTGGTAGGGACTGTTCAAAGTAAGAGTGAGAGGAAGAAGCAGCCTGAAGGTGCAGTGGTCAGTTTTTTAGCTGGATGGAGCTACCTTTGATGACTTATCATCCATGAAGTGATATCAGAGACTGAATTTTTAAGTGGTGGTAGACAGACAATAGGGAAGACAGGGTGGTTATGCTTGGTTTTATAATTGAGATTATCAGTGTTAAGGTGAAGAGGGAGGAGAGAAATAAAGGACATGAAATTTTCATTGGAAATTAAGAGGACATGAACAGGATCTGTCCTCTGAACAGCTCACTGGAGTAGTCTTATCCCTGTGCATCACAGGGGTTACTCGTGTTTCCCACTAATTAAAACAGAATAACCTGGTGTTCATGTATGCAATCACCAGTTCAGAGAAGTCTGCTGGGGCTGAAGCTCCTGGCTTGCATTTGCCTTGGACCTGCCTGGTGTGGCATTGGGGGATTATTGCCTGTGTTCTCATCAATGTAAGGAAGGATTTAAGCAGTTTCATTTTTTTCTGTACGTGCCTGATGCTGAGCCTGGGGTTTTTATTCTTTCAATTATGCTCTGTAGCACTTGGAATGCTTAACTGAGCCAGGCACAGGCAGTGCATAGGGATGAGAGCACTGGAATAGAAAAATAAACAGCGGAAACCCACAGCTGAACTACCAGATGCTGGGGTTTGTCGAGAGTTTCTTATAAAAAACACAAGGATTCTGACTGGGGTCATTATCCCCACCAGCCACTTGTCAGAATAAGTCCCTCTTTTTTTTTTTTTTTCTTCTATCTTCACTCCTCCATGTAAAATGTTCCTGTCCAACCATGACTGAAACAACTGATTAGCTACTGCTTCCCTGGCAGAGAGTACTCACAGTGCCCACACACACAGGGGTGTGCAGGCCACGTGTCACCTCTGGAGACGTTGCTGTGACACAGGACTTGCCTTAGACTATATGAGAGCAGAGGGAGACACAGGTCACCAGATGATAGGATGTTTAGGAGGGACTTGTTTTCCTGCTTTACTAAAAGCACTGATGTGAGAATGTGATGGGTTCCCTATCTGGGAACCATATGTCGTCATACTGAGTATATGAACTGGGGGAAGAAGAAGGCCGGGGGGGGATATTTGTCACTGTGGCATTTGTCTTCCTGAGTATCTGTTACACATGATGGAGCCCTGCTGTCCTGGGGATGGCCGAACACCTGCCTGCCCATGGGAAGTAGTGAATGAATTCCTTGCTTTGCTTTGCTTGCATGTGCGGCTTTTGCTTTACCTGTTAAATTGTTCTTATCTCAACCCTCAAGTTTTATATTCCTTTTCAATTCTTCTCCCCATCCCTCTGGGTGAGGGGGGAGTGAGTGGCTGTGTGATGCTTGGTTGCCAGCCGGGGTTAAACCATGATATTCCCTTAGCACTAAGCACGAGTTGCAGGGACAGAACATGGTGTCTGAATGTGTGAGCTCTCTCCCTGCCTCTTCTCATGGTTCCACCCCTTCCCTAGTCTCCTGCCAACCATTAACTGCTGGTCTTCACTACCACAGCCTAATCCCAGCACCACAGTTGTTTCTATTGCATGTCAAGAGGTTTGACATGCTGTGCATGGCCTATGATGCAGACAAAAGACATAGAAACCTTAAGCTACAGTTGTGCCAAGGCCACTGCTGCTGTGCTCAGTGGCAGTGGCTCATGATTCCTTTGTGCTCTACTGCTTGTATCTGTCGGTCTCTTAGGCTGTGAACTTTCTGAAGCAGGAGTCATATTTTTCATTATTCCTGTGCAGAGTAAACTGTAATGGCATTGAAGTCCCTTGTACTTTGGCAATATTAATAAGAAAATAAGAGGGCATGCTGCAGAATTGCACATTTCTCACTGTATGTACAAAGAATGATCCCTTTTCCAGTGCTGAGTGGGAAGGAAGGGAGCAAGGTTCCCTCACAGTTCTGCCATGGCATGTGTTTGTGTTTTAGACAAACACTACCTGTGTTATAGAGGTAAAAGCTGGGGGCAGGTCCTTTGCTGTGGCTACACTGTGCGGTGAGGAGAGAGGCCATAGATGATCCCTGAGCAGACCACAGTAATTTTGATGCTCAGGCCTCTGCTAGGTGGATGTTTTGCAGCAAAGAAAGTTAAGAAATATCAATGGGCATTAAAGGGAAAGCAAAACCAGAGCAGGCAGTACATGTGCCTGACAGCAACTATAATGCGTAGCAGTCTGAGCATCAAGGGTCTGAGTCCAGAAGAAAGGTCAAGAGAGACTCCTACCAAAGCCAGTAATTGTTTGGTTTGGTTTTTTTGGTTTTGTTTTGTTTTTTTTTTTTTAAGCTTGTTTATTTTCTATGCAGTTAGCAAAACATGACTCTTCATTATGTGTGGTGTAACCAGTCATTAGCTGTATATACATGGCTGGGATTCAGTTACACAGAAACAAGATACTTTGCTTTTCCACATTGACTGAGAAGAGGAAAACACACTGACATACGGGGGATGTAGACCTGAGCTTTGGGAAGTCACTCTTGCTTGTGTGGGAGTAGTTGCTGCAGCATACTGGTGTTTCTGTAGAGCTTAGTGCTTTCTAAGCATATCCATGGAGTAAGCACATGTGGCCAACAGCACAGCGCCTGACATCTGGGCTTGCCTTTGAACCAGACTCTGAGCAGTTTTGCCAGCGCTGCCCTGGACCCAGGCAAATACAGCCTCTGGAGACAGCCTTTCTTTCTGGGGGTTGGGATCCCCCCGGGTGTTACCCTGCAGCGTGAGGACTTGGTAGCTTAAGTCGTGCCAGCTTAGAGATCCCTGCAGCATGCTCTGAGGTGGCCCAGCTTTGCTGTTGCTGGTCCCTTCTTTTCCTTGCTTTGCTTTTTGGAAAACTACAGCTAATGATTTACAGTGCAAATAATGCATGATACTCGCTTCTGTCATATCACATGTAGTGATTTTGGAGCTTTGCTGCTCTCATCTTTTCCTTCTTGCTGGCTGCCAGGATCTATGCAAATGAAGGGCTATGACAATGCAAAAGAAAAATTCCTTGGTTTTCTCTTTTTGGGAGCTTGAGGTTGCATTCCTCCCTCTTCATCTCAGCTAATTTCGTAGTCGGCGTGCTTGAGATCACATGGATTTCTGCCAGGTAAATACAGATTTTTGTGAGCTGTACCCTGCTCTGTCGGCAATCATTTTAGCTGTAAAAGGCCATGGCTCAGCGCGGGGCTCAGATGACACACATGTTCAGCTTCCAGCTCCTTTATTTTTCAAATGGCTTCAGTTACTCCCTCTCTACTGTCTTTTGCAAACCAGCCATAGTGTTTAGATGTATTCTGCAGAACTTGTGCTAAACCAAACAAGGCAAACCTAAGAAAGGCTTAATTAAAACAACAGAAATCTCACACTCATTGACTCTATTGCTGGAGCCCTTTTTGCCTGTAAACAAAAAATTCAAATGGCTGGTTTTCCCCCCTCAGTTTCTTAAGTGGTTACTGAGCTTCTGCAGTTGCTACATTCCTTAAAAAGTTGTTATTTCTTTTTTGGTCACACACTGGGAGACTCCATTGTTTTCAGTGGTGCCTATTGAGTTAGGCCCATCGACAGCAGAACTCATTCTGGGTCATTAAGTTTGGAGGCACAGTAGTATAATTTGGTGACTTTATTCTGTTTCTTAGCAGAGACTTGTATTAAAGTCATGCACACACAAAACCACAATAACCATCCTCCTCCCTTCCACCAAACTCTGAGAGTGTTGAAGGACCCAGCATGGCAGTCTCAGGTAAAACACGAACAATTTGCTGGCTCAGTGAGAGTTCCTATTCTGATGCTACAGCACAATAATAACTAAAGAAAAAAAAAAATGGAGAGCTGTATTTAGGCACATATCAGGCAGAAGTAGCAAAACAGCACTGCTGTCTTATGTTATTAATGATTCCAGTACTGTACTGTTCTGGTGTTGACAATTTAACAAGGTTCCTTGGAAAAACTGTCTGTGTTTAAGAGAAGATTCACACAAACAATTCAAGGTCTGGAGAATATACTATACTGTGAGAAAATGAGGAAGACAGCCAGTTAGTCACTGAAGAAAATGTAGGAACAAAGTCTAAAGTTTTCTACAGAGGGAGAAAGTACCAGGTATGTCTTGTGTTTTAATCTAGCACACAAAGGCATAATGAGACCCAGTGCCTGGGAACTGAAGTCAAACAAGTTCAAACTATATAAAATATAGCTGAGAACCATGGAACAAACTGCCACAGAAGCAATTCTCCATCATTTAAAGATTCCACTTTGAGATTTGATGTCTTCCTAAAAGATACACTCTAGATCCAACAGCATGTGGTTAAACTAGATGCAGATATCCCACAGGAAATAAAACGCACCAAGCACACTGGCATTCTTTCAGGGTTCAGCCTGTAAACTGTGTGGTCTTTGGAAGTTACTTTCAATTCCTTTGCTATGCCTGCTATTCACGAACTCGGTCACTTCACCATAGGGTCTCCATTTCCCACTTAGAAGTAGTAGTGCTTATAGGGCACATTTCTGGCTCTTTGGTCCTGGCATTTAGGGAACCTCGCACACCTTTTAAACACACTTTACCTGCTATGGGAGCATTTCCATCTCCACAGCTTTTAATCTGGCATTTTTTCCCAGCACTAAATTCACATAGAAATGCACATTCCAGATACAAATCCTCATCCCTCATTATCAAGGTTAGCAGTGTGCCAAGGTGATGGGAAAGAGGAAAGGAATGGGATGTCTGCCCAGAGTTGTAACAAGCTCAACTTTCTGAGTCTGAGGCCCTCAAATCTGGTCTGACTAGAACAAGAAGATGATCATTCTGTCTGTGGCTCTCTGCTCAGTTTGGTTAATCAACAGTATTTACTAAGCTGCTGGCTGCAGTCTTTATATCTCTATTTGAGCACTGGAAGCTTTTATTAAATTGGAGGTGTTAGAATTTGCCCCTCCAGTGTGCATCTTTAGATACTCAGTTCTAGAAGACTTTGTAAGTCTGAGCTTGCGCCTTCTAGTTTTGTAGTACTGTTATTTCACTGCTATGGATGTGAATCCTGATTGACAACCAGACAAGAACAGAACTGGACCTGGTGACAATATGATTGATGAATTGCTCTCAGTTTCACCGGGTCAGTTAGATCATTGTGTTAGAACGATTTCATGCCCTTCACGTATTCTTGATGGTGGGGACGGTCAACAGAAAAAGTGCTGTAAATCTGAAGTCAGCCCTACTACAGTTTTGAGAATGCCATAACACTGGGATCTGGACAGTGTGCAAGTATGTGCACTTTCCTGAGAGTTTATTTCTAGTGGTTTATGCTGCTAAGTTGAATGATGGAGTGATGGGACCTTGGTGGAGGTAACCTTTACCTCTGCATGGATGTGTTTGGTAAGTTCTATACTGAGATTTCTGGGTATTTTTCGGAGGGCAGTTTAATGCAACAGTAAGAACCAACGGGAAGACTGGGTCATACCAAAGGTTCATTAATGTCATTATGCTGTGTCTTATCCAAGAAAAAAGATAGAATAATTCAGATGAGATTTAACTACTGGGTCTAACTGCCATTGTGCTGCTTCCTTGCTGGCTCACAGTGAAGGAAGTGTGTTACCTGCTACCATCTGCAAAGAACAAGATCTGATAGTGTAAAATGTAGAGAGAAAAAAGGGTAGTATTAAGTACAGAAAAAGGTCTGCTGGAGAGGGTTCAGAAGAGAGACAGAGGGAAGAGATCAGAGCTCTGGAAAACATGATTTATGAGAAAAAAATGCAATAATCAGGGCTGTGTAACACTGGTGAGAGAAGACTGAGTGAAGAAAGCCTTCAAATACACAAAAGGTTGCTGTGGAAGGCAAGAGAATGGACTCTTCTCCATGTCCAGTTTAGACAGGACAATATGTAACGGACTTATTGTGCAAAGGCGGCTTTACTTAGACATTAAGAAAAAAATTTCTAAGTGAAGTGAAACAACTGAATAGTTTGCTGTGAATGCTGGGGAATTGCTGGAGGTTGTAAAGGACAGATTGGCCGAACATCCCCTTCAGTTTGTGAGATTGGACTATGCTGTAGGGACACAAGATAGAGTAAATCACCTTCTGAAGATTCTCAGCCCTGTTTTCTGTGATCGCATAACATGTGTATCAGAGTAAAGAGTTTCTCATGATTACAATGACACTTATGTATCTGTTTCTTCACTGGAATACTCAGCTTCATGTAATCAACTGAGATACCTTATTCTCATGGCTTCTGTGGAAAGTGAAGACTCATTTTACAGAAGGATATAGAAGGTAGCGATGATAAATGAAAGTAGAGTGTACTCCATATACCTCCTAATCCACTGCCCACTACCATCACTGAAAGATTCACAGAGGACTTTTAGCAGGTGCTAAACTTATTGTTTATTCAGTATTCATGTAAGCCAGTGCAATTCATTGAGAACACTTTCCCTTTTTGAGCAGCCCTTGTACTCTTTAATCTTTCTGCATCATTCTGTTTCTGTTTTTCTTATTCCTTGTGCCTTTACCTCTTCACAGGAGATTCCACAATAGCCTCATTCGTACCGTGTCTCACAGTCTGGTGAAAAAACCCCACAGAAGAACAGGTAATGGTGAGGGTGGCATGGTTATCACCAGGATCTGACTTTCTGAAGAGATTGGTAGAGCCAAGATGTTTAGTCCTCCCAGTTCTTGTCTGAAGCTGCCCCATTTTGGATAGACACCTGAACTAGTTATATTTAATTCCTAGAGGAGAGTTTTTCTTCTTACTATGTTACATCGCATATAGATGTTTATTGCACCAATAACTCGTATGTTTGACACTGGTGATGACATTAAGGGGTATGTTTAACATTGCAGTTACAGATAACTGCTATTCTCAGACTTCTGTAAAATTAGGGAGAGGTGCACTCTGTTGCGGAGAGCCTGGAAGAGGCCTCTTCACTGGCAGTAGGCACAGAAGGGTAAATAGAATTACTCCCAAGCATAGTTCTGGTAAAATAGAAAACAACATTGCAAATCACTTGATGTTAAATATATTTCAAATCAACCCTTGAAATAATGCCAAAATCCTGGCAGAAAGAAATGTCAAACAATGAAAACGACAAATGAATAGTAGCAGGGATGGGCTGTTGCTCTTTGCAGCATATATTGGGGAAACAGTTTGACTTGAATTTTCTTTCTGGCAGTGTTAATTCTAAGCTGCAAAGAAACCATTACTGTATTAGGTATCAAGTGTTAAATGATCAAGGACTTGCGTAGGTGAAATGGTTGCCTGTTTGTGGTAGCAATTCATTGTAAAAAATTTTACACAAGAGCACAAAGAGGTCGATAGCAATGTAGGTAACTGTGTAAGCAGATTGGTAAGTGTGAGAGATCAGCAGTGAATTTAGATGGAAGTTGTGTATGTTTTAATTAAATTAATTAAAATGTATATTTTAATAAGAGAATGAAGAAACCAATGCAGGTTGCATTAGGAGAATGTGCAGTCTTCAGCAATCAAATGCCTTTTCACTGTACTTTTCATCACTCTGATACATAAAGAACCAGGAAAAAAGTCTGGAGAAAGCTTCTATAACAGCTGAGCTTGGAGCGAAGATATCAGTGATGAGGAGAGACTCATGAAGTCTATCATAGGAAGGGAACTGAGTTTGTGCTTTTTGGAGGGCCAGCAAATGGAAGCTGATGTGCAGTAGAGGTTTACTGACTCCCCTCCATTGCCTTACCATTACATGTTGGAGCATTCCCATCACATAGCAATATGGAAAGTTCTTTCTAGATTCCCAGTGCATTTTGATTCCTATTATGAGTCATTTTCTGTCTCCTTTGACTATGAGTAGAGGTTTCCAAATATATGGATCCAAATTAGGTTCTTAAGACTAGAATAAAATAAAATAAAAAATATATATGCATCCCACCAGACATTTTCCTCCATCTAGCTTGCATTGAAAAGAACAAAATACTTTTTAATTACCAGTTTCTGCCTTTGTTTTAAAGTTTACCTTTTTTGCAAAATCCTGTGTGATTCTGGCTTTGTAGCAGTTAGTTTCTGTGGCTTTTACTGACTTGGTGACACTTACAGGCTTCTAAATCTCTGAGCCCAACATCTTGATGGAAATATTTTTTGTTGTGCCCTGTTGAGTGGTGGGTTTTTCCCTTTTTAATGTATATAGTGTACTGCTGAGCCAGGCAGACATAAAATTCCTTCTTGGGACATAGAGACATAGATGTTTACACAAGACACGTGCAAGGTGCCATATGGCAAAACCCCAGCTTTCATTCCCTGCACATCCTTGTGTTTCAGATATTTGGGAGAGCATATACCCCTGTGGAGTCTTTACATGGTCTGCTGGCTAGAACTTCCATGGAAAAGAGAGACTAAATGGACTAAGTAAAATATAGGGGACTGGAGATCTGGGAGTTTAAAAGTTCAGGGTTTAATAAGTAAATGGGAAAGCAATAACACACATGCAGTTCATAGTAGGCATGCTCTGGCTATTAGTGAATTAAATGACTTAGAGGAAAAAAACCAAAGGAATAGATTTCCTCAAACTGTGCATGTATGGAAAGAACCTGTCTTCTCAATGAAGTCATATAATTGATGATGAAAGCATGTTATAATAGGAACAATTCAAGTACCCTCATCACAAAATGTGTGAACTACTGTCTTGAAAGAGTCACTCTGGAGTTCTTTTAACCTACAGGCCCTGTCTAACTACAGGCTGCTGTGAAAACCCTGGTGGTGTCCATTTAGAACAACAAAAAAGACAAACCAAAGGGGACAAGGGCAGGTGAGTGTGTATATAACCCTAAACAGTGTAGAGTTGTCTTATACCTTACACCAATATGCACAACAGCATTTATTTTGTGGGTGTGGATTGATTCATCCTGGTTCAGCTGGTCTCTGAGAGCACAGGTTGTTGATCAGTCTCATGTGTGAGAGCAGGGAGTTTAAACCAGCGTGGTGGGTTGACCTTGGCTGGACACCAGGTGCCCACCAAGCTGCTTTATCACTCTCCTCCTCAGCAGAATGGGGGGAGGGGGGGGGGGGAAAAACTCTTGTGGGTCAAGCTAAAGGCAGTTTAATAAAGCAGTAGCTAAAGTCTCACATGTGGAAGCAAAGGAAAACAAAAGGTGTTATTCTCTACGTCCCATCAGCAGGCGATGTTTGGCCACTTCCTGGGAGCAGGGCTTCAGTATGCACAGTGGTTGCTCCAGAAGACAAACACCATAAATAATGAATGCCCCCCTTTTCTCCTCCTTTCTCTTGGCTTTTGTATCTAAGAAGACATCATATGGTATGGAAAATCCCATTGGTCACTTTGGGTCAGCTGTCCTGGCTATGTCCCCTCCCAAGATCTTGCACACCCCCAGCCTACTGGTGTGTGTGGGGGGAAGGTTGGAGAAACGTGCAGCAGTAGTCAAAGCACTTGTGTGTTACCACACCAACACTATGAGGGCTGCTGTAGGGCTCAGCCAGACCCAGTACAACCAGACAGACTGACAACAGCTTCTGTATGTTATGCATGTTGCTCACATTGAAAAATACAGTTGTCTGGTACCCAGGTAGTGTGACCACCTTCAGCTAGGGTTAGAACTTGTGCATCTCAGTAGTACAATGGATTTGGTAGAGCCAGATTTCTATGGTGTGGCAGCAGTTGTGCATCTAAGGCATCCTGGAACATGTACTGGAAGGTGAGAGACAGGTTGGAGAGGGTTAAAGATGGCAGTGGAAGAGAGAGTCTCAAACTGAGCTTAGAAATGAGAGGGAAATAGAGATGAGTGGAGAAGTGGGAAAGGAGAATGAGGTGGCTGTATTCCCGTTTCCTTTCAACATGTTTACTCATAAGGTGGCAGAGGCACCCCTATTCTCCTGTGTTTAAGAGAATCATAATGATATAACCTACTTATCACAAATATTGAGAATTAAACCTATTCCAAAAACGGTCTTCTTAAAAAAAGAAAAAGAATACATCAAATTTCATTGCACTGAGCTTATATTCTCCAAGTGCCCATTAGGAGGTTTTTAGGATTTCCATTTAATTAAAATAATGTTTGTTGAGCTTAATATTTTCCTAAAACATTTATTTTAATGTCTTTTCCCCCTGTTACTAAAAATCCAAGTAGTGAGGAAAGATAACTGACCACAAAAAAGGCCAGATGTGCTGAGAACAATATTTTTCAGATTGCCTGGCAACAGGCAAAAGGTGATTCCAAGCCGAGGAGACTCTGTAACAATGAAAGTAATGACAAGACCTGTGTTTCATCAGGCTGCAAAAGGTTTTGTACTGATTGCCACAAAAGAGGGTAATGGTCATCTTCAGTCTGCTCTCAGCTCTGTTTAGGGGCATAATTTAGAGTTCTGAGATCAAACAGGAAGCCAAGAATGTTCAGTTTCAAGTTTGAGTGTAGTGAAAGACTCCTTGTGATAGTAGACAGTTATTTTATTTCTCTGACAACTTATTCACTGTTGCCTAAAATGGTTATATTCTTTATGCATCTAGAGCCTAACTCAGAACATCAGCTAAGGCTGTGATGTCATTGAAACCTAAGCACCTGGCATGTGTTTTCCTGAATCTCAGCCATACTCACTAACTTCAAAAAGTGTTGTGAAGGTCTCAGCTGGAAGTCTAAACTACATAATATTGCAAGCCATTTTAGCAGTGAAAGATGTAGTGTGTTGTTACTGCGTTCTTCACCTGCCTGTTGGACTCCAAGATTGCCTTTAAAATATCATGAAAAAGTCAAAATATGGGAGCCATATCTATCCACAGGCTCGAAGGTGAAAAGATTACAGATCTCTAAACTACTGAAATATTTTGAAATTGTTTAAGTTAGGCCGATATAAAATTAACCATGGTTCTTTATTTAGTAATGCCAACCCTACTCATTCACTTCTAAAATACTGTGTGTAGTCTGCAAAAAGAAGTTCTACAGAACAGAAATAAAATGCAATCCAAATAACTTGTTTTAAAAATAAATTGAACATGAAATAACAAATATAGGTGTAGCCAACACTTAGGGTCCAGAATTTACTAGAAAGACACACATGGGTTATATTTATCTTTCACAAGTTTCCAAGATTGATACTTGACAGTTTATTTCACTAGCTATGTTGTTTGAGTTTACAAGAGTTTTCTTAGCCCTTCTGTCTTCACTCATACATCAGTGTAAAAGTAAAGAAATAAGTATTTCTGTTACAGGATTTTATAGCATCGTTCAAAAAAATTTGGAGGAAAGAAATCCTTCTTTTTTTATTTGAATCTTATTGAATGCTGTTGGTTTTAACCCTGATCTTTTATAGATTCATATCACCTGTATCTATTTTCAGATAGGCAGAGGGTCTGCCACTTCTGTTTTGATACACAAATGTAGGACAATTTGGATCTTCACTTGACTCTCACTGTACAGTATGGTCTGCTCTGTAATTAAGAATCTTTTGGCTCTCACTGTGTTTTTATTAAGATACTGTACAAGCAGTATAAACAAGCGAAGCCAAGTCTGTAAAACGTGAACAGGCTGTAAATGATACAGAGATCTTGGGTGAACGTGGAATGTGGTGTGAGGTGCTTCGTTCATCTTTGAGATATGAACTCTCGAATCCAGCAGTGAAAATTTAGTGCTGCTCTTGTTAACCACTTCAGTCCTCAGTTAAGGACAAACAGCAACAAAAGGGACTCAGAGATCTCTTCTTCTGGTGCTTTGGAGAGAAAAAATTGCCTGCCTTTGCCAGTCTAAATGAACCAAATGAGCTATGGGTGACAAATGGTCATATTGAAAATCAATGTTTGACCCCACGGGCTGCCCAATGTGCTTAAAGGACTGCACAGTTACATTTGGGTTGACTTTGTTTAGTAGTCACTAGTTGTTTCCTCAGCATGATGTTCAGATCCTGCATTTACTACCTGTGCATCACAGAAGACTCAGATAATTAATGGAACAAGGAAGGAATTCTGCCACCTCAGTGAACTGCTGTGGGACTGTTCATCTATAAGGGGTTTCTTGTCACCTTCTACCCCAGGAAAGAAACCTAGTGGTGCACAATATTGATAGCACACAGAGATGAAATCAAAACACAGAGAGGACTTCCAAAAATACACAGGGAAAAACTTAGCTTGTAATAAAAAGTTTTCAAAGCTTTGTGAGAGTATACATTTACATACGTGAAGAGTCATGGCTGGATAATCTGGGACCATACCATCTTTGTGTGATTTTCAAAAAATAATCTTTCATAGTCAAGCATTATTGGAAGTCTTCTGCTGAATTAGAAATTACTGCAAAGATCTCTTTAAGTGCAGAACTTCCCTCTTTCAGGTGGTAAGAAGCCCAAATGTCTAGAGGTTTGTTGTGTACCAGATAGTGCAAATGACTGCAAAGAGGTCAAGAAAAGATCTGAACATGCCCTCTTTTGGGTCTCCAGGCAAGATCTGGCAGTCCACCTTTAGGGTATCTTATGAGCTTGAAGATCTAAGTGAAAACAATGTTATGGTTCAGGAAAGTTTGCTTCAGTCTGTAATGTCATACATGGCTGATCACACCAGCCTACTAAAGTGTTTTTCCTTCTCTTAAGCTGTGTCCATAGTAGAAAAATTTAGACCCAAACTCATATCCCTTCTAATAGTGGTTCACTATTTTTTTTCTCCTTTCTCACTAAAGGAGAAACCATGTTTTTTCACAAGGTATAGGAAATCTGTCTACATGATCACACAGTTGAACTTGCCTTGTAGGAGGTATAAGAAAACTATAGTGCATGTTTTCCAGCCTATATGCTACCTTTCTGTCCCTTGAGCTTGGTGTTGCAGGGTTAAGACAAGCCTTCCCATTCACCACAGAGAATGGCATGACAGGCATAAAAACTTTGGGAAAGTTTTGATTTTGTTGTTGTTGAAAATGTTGAAAATGCTCTATGTTCATGAATCATTTTGAAGACACTGTGTTTTGAAGCATTCAGTTCATTCATTGGAGCCTTCAAGCAGGCAGCATAGTGCTGTGCATCTCTGTTGATGCTCTTAAATTACTGACCGTACAGTTGTGGCAGTCACTGCAGCCATACAGTAATGGAGATTATCCAGCACTAGTTATATGGAACAGGTTGCTAAGGTACAGTACCTTCCCTACAATACATGGCTTCACTGTGTTGGCACCTTTTGAGTTAATATTTTCTCTCAGTGGAGGGCTTCCATGCCCTCTTCCAGTGTGGATGATTTTCACTTGTTTGAGAAAATCTGGTACTGTTTGGTCTTTCACTCATCTCACGTGACTCATCCAGCTGCCAGTAACAGTGCTCCATTTCTCAATGCTGTCGTGGTAAATTTTGGATGTTGCGTCTAAACAAAACCAAGAATGGCATTTTTTTTTTAAAAAAAAGAAGTAATTAAAGAGAATGAGGCAGTAAAAAAAAAAAAAAAAAAAAAAAGGCAAATGACCTAGTTTGGTCTTCGCCGCAAAACACACAATGCTCTGGGGATATCTAACTATGTTAGGCAAATATTTCAAATCTATCTCTATTTTGAATGTGAGTCATTTCAATTATACATCATTTCAGTTATTTTCTCATTGGCTTTAATTAGGTAAACTCCAAAGCAACATGTTTATTGTTGAATAATTACCCTTTTGGTAAGTTCTTGCTCTTATCTTCCTAGCCTCAATAGCCAATTTTATCAGTAAGAACGAAGCCTTCCTGAATGGTAAATGAGGTGTTCCCCAGGGAAGACAGCTGTTGTCCTTTCGCAGGGTTGTTTTAACTTTTGATCTCAGTGTTATACAGACAGGTTTCCCTTTGTGTGAGGAGATGTTCTGTTTTCCTCTAGGAGAATTTACCCCTAGCAAGAAATGTAGGGCTGACTGCAGATCCTGAGGATGTGAGCCATCCTTCCTAAGGCATATAGCCTTATCACAATCAACGGGACCAATTCTCACATGACTTAAGCTGGCATAAATCCAGAAAAAACTCCCCCAAAGTCAGTTACACCAGAATGAAAGAAGCAAGATATCCAAAATTGAACTAACTTGATTACTCATATGGAAGGAATTGCCTGATTGCAGCCTTTGCACACTACTGTATCAACCTCTTCCGTTCCCTTCATGAGCATTTAAATGTAAAGATATAAATCAAAACTGCAGGACAGAAGAAGGGAAAGACAAAAGTTACCTTGATGGATTCCACTTCCATGAGATCCTTCTGGAAACCATTCTGCTTTTATTAGATTTACTCTTTGTAAATTAGGATTAGTTTTTTATATGGATTTATGAAATAGCTATAGTTCTACTGAAAGCAGGGTGAACCCTCTGGTAGAAGGCAGGGAGTATGTGCTCTTTTCATCTGTTACTGTTAAATTACAGTATGTAGGTTAAAGGCCCCTTGATACCAGTGAAAGAAGAGATCTAGTTCCAGACATGGAAAATGCTTAAATCTTTTGTATGCCAGCCAGTGATATTAATATTGTATAAACCAGCCAGTTGTCAAAGGGCCAGATTCTGTTCTCAGGTTTTTTTCTGACTTTTTTTCCTTTCTTTCAGAGGCAATGGATTTGCTTTCACCTGTGCTTGAATGGTTGAGTGTGACTCTGGTTGTCTGTGATGAGAGACAATCTCTAGATTCTTCTTTTAGTTGCTATGAGGGGAAAAAAAAGTGAGCTGCTGGTGTTGTTCCTTGTCTGTCATTGTTCCAACTCCCATGTGGTGGGCACATTTCAGAGGGCTTTGATGCAAGTGCAACTTCACTCAAGGCACTGTTGTGCAAGAAATTTTTAGCTCTTGCTAATAAATCTGTAAGGTACTTTGTGACAGCAAATGTATGGTGAATTGGCTGAAACATAATTTCATGGATTTAGCATAAGTGGTCTGTTCCTTTGCAGGAAGAAAATGTATTTTCTGATTTGACAGCTACAAGAGAAGATGATGATTTCTGACAACCCAGGGATAATGTTCATGTTATTCTAGGAAATATCCATCTTCACACAAATAGGAACTGGTGTGTGCTACAGTTGGTATTGCTGAACTTTGGTGGAAGCTTCAGGTTTCTGTGTTTTGTTAATATGATAAAATTGATAAAATGCATATTTAGAAAGCCCTAATGAATTTCAGACTTGTGTCATTTGGGGAATGAAAGAAAGTGTTTTTATTATGAATCCAGTATAAATCTTAAACATTTTTAAAAAATCCACAGTATTTTGGAGGGAAGATACACCTTGAATATATTCCAGGTAACATTGCTGATGGAAAAAGTGAGGAATTGTGAACTGAGTATTGTAAGTGTGACTGATTTACTAACTTCTTGGTGGTGTGGCCTTTAAAAGTGTATAAAACTTACTTCACCAGTGTTCTACAGTGTATTTACATACCCTTTAAATGTGATTTGTCTATACAAATTAACAACCACAAGTCTAATTATAGTCTTGCTAAGGTAGATACTACCACTGAAGTGAGTTAAATTATGATGGGATGAAGCCAGAATAGGAATGGAATAAAGCCTGATGGAGCTGTGGACTCCAGAGGATATAATGATTATTTATGTCATGATTACAAGCAGGGCAGAGCCAGTTGTGGCAGACACCCACTATAAGCTGAAAGGCATCCAAAGCTATCTTCTTAAATGCCTTGGTCCAAAACCACCGAACACAACTGACTGCCCTGCACAGGCCAAAAGATGCTGTTTTTGTACAGCTTCTTACTTTCCTCAGTCATTCAGAACAATCACATAGTATCACTGAATTCAGGTCTCTGAATATAAATCTGAAATAACTAGAACATATATATTAATTACCATGAAGAAGGCTAATGGCCTATGTTGTATAGTTTAAAAACAAATTGGTTTCTCTTTAAAATCTCATGTGACATTCCTAAAAAAAAAAAGTATGTGGGCTTTTTGTTTATATAAAATAATTCTGGCCTATACTTCCTAAGACTTACTGTATGCCTTGGTATTGTGATGGAGCTGGATAGGAAAAACCCAGTCTTGTTTTTCCAATGTTAAAGATTCTGACTTCTTAAAAAAAATAAAAATCAAATAAATAAATGGTCAAGAAATGTAGTGTATCAGCCAAACACTGAAAACTTTTAACTGGAAACAGGAAATTCTATTCTGTAAATGTCACAATAATGCCTCATGAAACTTGTAATTTGGGTGTCACATGTACCCACTCTTTTCTATGGGTCTGGATGCTTGCCTGGACTACGTCTTCATCTGCTATGGTCTTTCCTAATACAATGGTGCCGTGGAGCATGACGGGCAAGCTGTGGAGCCCAGCCAGTGGAGGAGAATGGACTTTTGTGCTGTGATCCTTTTCACAAATTCTCCAGTTACCAAAGACTTTTTCTGCTTTCCCTAGTCACCTGTTTCTTCTCATTTATACTTACCAAAACTGTGAATGTGATTCTCATTGCTTTCAAAGCATTCATAGACTGTAATTATAGAGGACCACAGCAACTCAGACTCTCCCACTTGCCTTTCGTTTACTGTAGGATTAGAATCATAGAATCATTTAGGTTGGAAAAGACCTTAAGATCATTGAGTCCAACCGTAAACCTAACATTGCCAAGTCCACAAGCATTAGCAGTTGTCCAAAAGAGGAAATGGGGGTTCATGTATGTTAAGGGTACCTTTGCTCTGAGTTACTGTGCTGACTAAAATGAGCACAATATCTGACTGGAACTTTGTAAATGATGTGACAAAACGGCAGCAATTGCAAAATTTCAGGAGTACAATTTTACTTACCCTTATATAATGAAAATATAATTAATGAATATTGTGGTATCTGTTTAATTATGTAATACATCTATAAAATATAGAATACCTGTATTATATAGGTATAAAGCTTAGTACAGACTGGGTGATGATTTCATTGAGAGTATAGCCCCACAGAGCAGGACTTGGGTATTGGTGAATTAAAAATTTTATATGAGCTGGCAGTGTGTGCTTGCAGCCCAGAAGGCCAACTGTGTCCTGGGCTGCATCAAAAGCAGCGTGGCTGGCAGGTCAAGGGAGGTGATTCTGCCCTTCTACTCTGCTCTCCTAAGACCCCACCTGGAGTGCTGTGTCCAGGTCCAGAGCCCCCAGTACAAGAAGGACATGGATCTGTTGGAGTGGGTCCAGAGGAGGCCACAAAAATGATCAAGGGGCTGGAGCACCTCTCCTGTGAGGAAAGACTGGGAGTGATGGGGTTATTCAGCCTGGAGAAGGCTCCAGGGAGACCTGATTGTGACCTTTCTGTATGTAAAGGAGGGCTTATAGGAAAGATGGATAAAAACTTTTTACTAGGGTCTGTAGTGACAAGGTAAGGGACAATGGTTTTAAACTGAAGGAAGGCAGATTTAAATTCAATATAAGGAAGAAAATTTTTCATGATGAGGGTGGCAAGAGACTGACATGGGTTGCCCAGAGAAGTTGTGGATGCCCCATCCCTGGAGGTTTTCAAGACTAGGTTGGATGGAGCTTTGAGCAACCAGATCTAGTGAAAGACGTCTCTGCCCATGGCAGGGGGATTGCACTAGATAGTCTTTGAACATCCCTTCCAACTTAGATAATTCCATGACTCTCTATCAGTATATACCTGCAGATATATAGACAGCAAAACTATGGTGAGATGAATCATGCCTTGTGATATGTTAATAAAGGACAAACCTTGATGCTTGTGAGCATCAGTGATTTGCATGAAACTGAGCACAGGTTTTATCTTTTTTGTCACTTTGACTGCAGAATTTGTTTTCTTCCTCAGTGTGCAATACTCAGTGCCTCCGTAGAGAATGGGCTAACTACAATGCAGTCTAGTTCTATAGTACCCATCACCATGAGCATTGGGTACAAGGGTGAAGGAGTTACTTTCTGGGCTCTGTATGAAAACTACAGAAATATGCTTTCCATTAGTATCTGACACCATTACATTTTGTCTCCATGAAAAAAACAGATGAGAGGGAGTTCTAGTATTTTAGGAGCATGTTTCATATACAGTAGTGAAAATGACGGTGAATGGCTATTGTACTTTTTTAGCTAGCCTCTGAAATACCTCTCACAAATACTTTTATACATACTTATCCATGAGTATTTGACTAGTTCACTACAGGTAAAGAACTCAACTATAGTTTATGCTTTAAATGGAATTGCTAGTGTTTGACCAATGCAATCAAAATTCTCAATTCCCTCGTTGTCCTCTCTTTTTAGCTAGATTATAATTTGTGGTTATATATATATTTCTAAAGATTATTGCTATAGCTCTAGTCTGTTTTTCCAAGTCTAGTAAAATTAATATCCACTAGAGCAGTGTGTATTATTATTATTAGTATGAGCATTTTGTAATATTTTACTTGGAAAATACGGTTTAAATATATACATCAAAACAAAGTTAGTTACATTTTTTCACACTGTTGACCTGACAGTAAAGTAAAACATGCCCATCTAAAGTCATAATCACAGAGATAATTGTCTGCAAAGAAAAACTTGACTTACGTCACTGTTTTCAGAGAGCTTCTCTCCCTGAAAATAAAGGGACTCTGAAACATCCCTCTCCAAAATTCAACACAGGCAAGACTCTACTATAGAAATACACAGAAGGAAAGGAAGCTATTAGACTAAGTTCTTCTGAGTTAGATTATGAAGTGTAAAATAGCCACAAAACTTAAAATGAGAAATAAACAGTCATAGTTCACAGATCCAAATTCCTTTGCAGTTAGTTTTTGGTTCCTTGTGAAACCTTGCATTTCCACTGCCACGTCGTTTACAGGAATTTTGCAAGGAGATTCAAAATGAGTATACAAAGCAATAGTCAGTGTAGAGGGTTCTTAGTCAAAGCCTTAAGGTTTTGTTGCTTTTTTTTTTTTTTTTTTGACAGTGAACGGTGGCTACAATCATTGTAATTTGATCTCTGAGAAGAAGAACATGATGGACATGGAGATGACAAGTAGCTCAGTACCTGTCTGCAGACAAGGTCTGTTCATCCACACAGGAAACTCACTTATGCGAGACCACCCACTGTCCTGTGAGAGACTGCTTCATGTTGGTCAGCTGAACTTGACACACTCGGATATAAGGTATCCCTGCAAGTTTTATCAGTTGATATACTTTGCTCTTCTGGAGTGCTTCTGTGTTGCAACTGCTTCCTGATAGCCTCCGTGGGTGCTACATTTATAAGAGTATTTTTGGCTTTCACTTCATCTTGGAAGTCCTTTGGATGCCGATTTAACTGCATTGCTCATTTGCAGGTTCGCATTGCACATGAGCACAGGCAACTGTCCGAGGCAGTGCCAGGAAGAGTCACTGAGTATGAAGCCGCAGCCCCCTGAATTGAAGTTTAAATACAGCTTCTCTGGGGGGGGCTCTTCCAGCATGCCCAAAAGTCAATGAGAGTTTCGCTAGGGGCTTAAGTAGGGTCACACTCGCCTCCTCTATACCTCCACCCAAATACCATGTTGTTTCCAAATTGCAGCCTGGAAGGCAGGGATGATACTTACCCTCAGACCAATGTCTCCCATATGGCAATTTGGCGTGCCACCACCAAACCTGCAGGAAGCCAATGCCACTTTTATTTCTACAGCCTTTCCTTTAATGAAGTATTCTCAATGTTCCCATACAGCCACATCCTTGGTATTTGCTTTTAAGGCCCTAATGTGAAAATTTGGTCTCTGGTTTTGATATACACACTGTAGTTGGATATGCTATGAACAGAATATCTATTTAAACATTTGCTATAAATTAATTATATGAAAACACAGAACTCCATTATTTTTTTGTTGTTGTTACAAATTTAACATTACCAGATTTTAAACAAGTACCCTAAACAGACATCCATTGTGAATAGAAGCCTGCTACGAATTAAAATCTGTCCATCTATTTTAATTACACTGATTTTTGGCAGGGGATGTAATATGGAATAATCCTGACGTTTTTGAAGAGCTGTAGAAAAGAAAAACCTCAATAATGTTGCAGCCTTTATCTTAGATACTTGGAATAATTGGCACTCTGTGCATGGAACTATCTAGCCCAAATTCCATGGTCACAACAAGAGGAAATACGGCCTATAGCTTGGTCTTGGAAATCTGACTGTTTCTGATTTTATGCTACGTATTTATGTCTTGTTTCCCCTTTTTCATTTACTGGTTGGGTAAGAACATCTGTGTTTTCAGGAGGAGGAGGCACGGCAATATGACAAGCAAGTGGAAAGAGCTTTTTGTTTGTTTGTTTGTTTGTTTGAAAAGGGCATAATATCCATGCCATAAAACAAAATATTCTGCTATTGCTACAAAGATTTGTAGATGCTTTTTGCAGCTGGATATAAGTCTGCTCCTCCCTAGCTTCTTTATGGTTCAACGTGGGACGGGCAGTTATCAACCTTTTTTTATTCTGTCAGTGAAGTCAATTATGAAACAAAGATAATTAGGGAAGGAGCAAACAAAAGGAGGAAGAGAGTACTCTGCTTAGATCTTTTTGAACCTTTTTGTAAAATCTATAATGAGGAAATGATAGACACCTGCATACCAGGCATCACAGTACCCACCTTCAGAAATATGAACCCCTTCCGGCCCCCATTTGGAAGAGGATTCCCAGAACAACATAAAGGATTGTCTGCTGCATAACATGAGAAAGTAGCAGGTGATAGGCCTGATTCCCTCCCCTTTGCTTTGTAGCATGGTCTAAAGCCTTGAAGCTCTGCTGTAACTGTTTGGAAATGTTTGGAGAATATCTTGAAAGACCCTTCCATTCCTTTATGGGTTGTTTGTGTGTGTCACTGGTCATGCTCTGCTTGTACGTCCACCTGGCTAATACTTTTGTCTGCACTGGATTTGCAAGGTAAAGCCAATTCCCACCTCTGCTCTATGGACCTCATAGGCACAGTGTCTAATTTTGTCACTGTGTACTCACGAGACACAGGTACAGAGCTAAAACTTTGGCATGTGAGAAAAGGTGGACAGCATTTGGGACAATTTCTGTTCATGGAGTTTATGATGCTAAAGGTTCTTGACTTGACAAGCAAGTAACAGAAAACATGGTCTTTCCCTGAAGATCTGAAAGCAGGAGAACATAACTGAGGTGGTGGTGAATGCCACCAGGTTCCAGTGAAGTCAATGGGAGCCAAGAGTGCTCTGTGCCTCCCCAGATTTCACCCTCCATTAGAAAATAGGTGAGAGAAATAGAGCTGGAGTGGACAGACACTGGAGCGCACAGAAGTCAGGGCAAACTTTATTTGGTTGTTCTGTCTGGCTGTAATGACCAACACAGAAATAAAGGGAGGTACAAGTTCAGACAATCTCTCTGAGCTGAGCTTTGAACCACTCTGCATTTCTAGGATATGGAATGCCCAAGGAAAACCCAAACGAACCAGAGAGCACCTCCCCTAGCAATCCAAAATCTCCCTCAGGATTTGGGGTTATGATTGGCTTTGTCCTTTTTTCCCTCAGTGCACTGAAACTTGTTATCCCCTTCAGCTTCAGCTTCTCCTTGAATCACTTTCTCTGGGAAACTATTCTAGGGATGACTGCCTTAATCCAAGAATCACAGTCACTCTTCTTCCTGGCCCCTTTTCCCCACTCAGTTAATAGTTTTTAAGTTGTGCAACATAATTGCTGCTACATGGTATCTGTGAATGCAAAGTGTGTGGGACTGGAGTCCTAATACCTTCCTTACCACAGTTGGAGTCAACTCACAGCTACTGTTGGCCTTTTGTCAAATAATCCATTATCAGACACGACAAACCTGCCCACACTGTGCTCAGTGCTCGGCATATAAAACCCGGGGAAGACATGAGAGCAGTCAGATAGTGTTGCAAAATTTCCCTGGATGTGCAGCAGAACAATCCCCTCCAGCTTCTTAAAACTGTCAGTTATCACTGATTGCACATTTACAGTGGCAATTGAAGGCATGTATGTTTTGTAAATAATCTGGAGATTTCAGATACAGTCGTCTTTTCCTCTGAGGGCAGTTGGGAACTGCAGTACTTCTGGCATGGTGTTACTGGCCTCGTGCTCTGGCTCCAATTACCACGTAAGGGAGTCTCTTTGGAAACACTGCCTTAGTATCCTCTGAGAAGCTGCTGTTACTCTTCAAAGTCCTCACACTCAGCTTTCATGTGCTTAAGCAGCAGTTCTGTTGCCTCTGACTGTCCATCCTTGGTTACATGGATGTTCCCTACAAAGAGAGATTTGTGGGTTGTATTCTCCTGCTGACTGCACTCCCTTCCAGGGTTGCTCATCTGGAAGCCTCTGTGAGCTGCTCGTGCTGATATGCATGTCCACACAGTGCTCTGTACACTGTCCTGCTATCCTTTGTCCCTCTTGCTCTCCTCTTGGCTGTTTGTTTCATAGGTATTTCTATTTGGCTACTGTCCAGCAATTGTAAATCCTTACCCAGCACTGCCTGTGTGTACCAGGCCTGGAACCTGATCCCGTAGTCAAATGCGTATAAGAGGAGTCACCCAGCAAGTTGGATGCCAGACACCTTGTTTCCCTCTCACATCAGTTTAGTTTCTGTGCCACTCCTCTGCCCCCATCCCCTTCCCCCCCCGGCCTGGAAGGAACGAGCAGGGCTTTCCCTAGAACAGTGATGGCAAAATTCTGCTGGGAATACAGGAAGTTTGCATTAATGCAACCTCGACATTAAGTACCCAAACACTCAAACACTGGGAAATTGAAAGCCAGATTCTCCCAACAGAGTTAACTAACACAGGGTATATAATGTATTTAAATATACAGTGCTACAGAGAAAAATGCAGCTCCTGGAAAAGACTTGCTTCTGACCTGCACAACCAAGCCTGTGCTTATCATTATGCAAGCAGAGCATGGATAAGACATGGCTGTGGGAATGGCAAGCATGAAGTCAGTGCCTTCATCTCATTTGCTTTTGAACCTTTCGGTTCAAAACTCCCCTCTTGTGTGTGTCTTATATTCTGCACTGCAGCATCACAGCAATATGATCCTGAGTAAGATCTTGCGCTGGAAATGCAGATCAATGTCCCTTGGAGTTTTGGGAACCTAGTATTTCTCAGGACAGGGATGTTCATATCTATCCTGCAGGTACTCTGCTCTGATTCCAGCTTGAACTCCTCACCTGGATTTCTGGCAAAATGGGAGTTTTACGTGAAGCTTAATAATATGACACCAGTTATCACAGGCTGAAATGTAAAGCTTGGTTTAGCTTTATATGATGTAAGAAGTGTGTTGTGTTTACTTTAGCCTGAGGCTTTGGGACCACTAAACTGTGATACAAACTGAATTATTTAGAAGAGTTCTCATACAGAAGAAACTAAATACTAGGAAATACTGTGCCTGGCATGGTATTCTGTAAAACCTTTCTCAGAATGAGTTCAAAACAGCACACTTTCTACTGAGCAATGAAGCTACTAGTAAGCAGGGCAGGGTTTCCCAAACATGTGCAATAAAAGGTTTTTACGTATGCTTATGACACATACTTTACAGACATATGGTTCTATAAATATTAAAAAATAATGTATGAATACTGTTTGGTTTGTTTTTTTCTTTAAATTTACCATCTGCAAAACCAGGTGCTTTAAGTTTACCCTGAGACCAACTGTGCAAACCTAAAGGGAGAAATTATAACTAATGGTTTATGGAAACCTCTAAAATTTTGCAGTGTACTCTTTTTAAATTTCTGGTGGCAAATGCAAGATCTGATTGTTCTATAGCAATGAATGGTGGGGGATTTAACTTCTCTCATGACATTAAAGTTTGGGTTTTTTTATATCAAGCCCTACTGGCTGCAAACCATTTGAGCTCTAGAAACCTGTCACTAGTGAATGCAGTGTTGCCAGTTGTGTGCCTCACACAGGTGTCATTTTTTGACAACCTTAATTTCACGAGAAATAAATCTTTTTGAGGATTTTTCTTGCTGCTTTGTTTTTTATAATTGCTAGTTCTTTGAGAGCTGTTACCAAGGAGGTGTTAGAAGCTGTCCCAGCTTCCTGTCTTAACGTTAGTGGTGGATTAATGGAAATAATAGTGATAAAATCATCTAAGTTGTAAAATAAATGTATGTTATTGAGCATTTTTATTATATAATCAGTTTAATGTATCTATGTGTCCAAAATAGCTTACATATCTGTGTTTCATGCTTTAAAATGTGTTAGATTTGTCTTAGCTGCTGTGTCACACGCAAGCTGCCAAATGGCCAGGTTTTCTTCAGCTTTTTCGGTGCTAGCATCAAAAAAGCATAAAATTCATTTAAGTGGAACATGTCAGCAAAAGAGCCATGGAGCGCCTCTCTGGAGGGTTTATTAGTTCACATACAGCTTTCTTGCACACAGATGTACTGTTTCCTTTTCTCGGTCTGGCACATCTCTGCATGATGAAGCCATAGGTTAAACCCTCCCATGCTTTAGGGATATGTAAGAAACACCCTCTGGTCCTAAGAAAAACCACACAGTTGGGTCATCCACAGTAAATGTTTATAGCTGAGATAAAATGTTTTATTTTAAGGCATAAACCAGTTGCTAACTGCTTGGAAGAAAATGTTAGGAGGAAACATTTCCTAAAGGCATTCCCAAAGGTTTTTCTGAGATGTCTGTATGGCGTTCCTTGAGGTTCTGCTTCCTGAGTGACTGGATTCAGTGCACACCAAAAAAGATTAAAAATCACTTCTGCAGAACAGTCTTTTGATTTGCAGACCCATGTAGACTTTAATACGAAAAATGGAAATGGGAATGCATAGACTGCCAGTTTAAATCTACCAGTTGTGAACTTTATTTAGTTATCTTTTGCAGACCTCTTAGAAGTAAATACTCAGCTGATCTGTTATTAACTCTGGACCACTGCTTGAAAGCGAGCTGTTCTCTCTTTGTATTCCTTTTTCCCCCACTGATCTTTTTCCCTGTTTAATTTAGTGAAGGAAGGCATCTCTCTGACATGTAAGCAAAGTTCAGCTAGCCTTTTTTGATTTGTGTGAAAAAGAATGCCAAGGCATTTTCCCAGTGTGCTCTGAGGAAAATGCCGATATTTGAATAATTAAAAAATGCCCAAAGCTCTCAAACTTCATTCTCAGCTATTGTTTTGCCCGATCTATTATGCATTGAAAACCTAGATTGTGATTGATTAACTGCCTGTAGCAGTGGAGGGAAGATTGTCTGTTCTGTGCGTAACCCAGTGTGTAAAATTAATCCTGTGTAAAATGATGCTGCCTTTACAAGGGTTGTAGAGGAAGCACTGCAGATTTTTTTGGTTTAATTGCTGTATTAGACAGGCAAAATTCAGCAGAGAGCAAGTGCTTCCATTCTCCAGGGCTTAACAAGTGTTGTGTCTTATACAAAAATCATAAATCCTGTGGTAGTTAGTGATGTTTAATGAACACTGTATTACAGGTCACCCAGGTTTCAAGACTCAGTAGATTCTGCTGCTCCATGCCTGAATGGAAGTCACCCAGCTCAGCACATTAAACAAGAATGCCCGAGTGATTATAAGGTTCTGTCTGAGACTTCCACACATAGGAGGATTACGGAGGGGATGGAGCTGAGAACCTCCGGTAGTCTGCATCCTGAAATAGACCTAATGAATAATAGCTTTACAAATTCACTTTCATCCTACTTGTTTAATAATGAACATAGCTCCTCCCTGAGTCCTTTGTCACTTGGCACCCCTCAGCACTCAGCCAGGCTACAAACAAGCAATCTGAAGAAGAGATGCATCTCTGTTGTGCCGTCTTCGGCTGAAGGAATTGATATTACAGCTATCATCCGCACATCACAGACGTCACTGGTCACCTGTGTGAATGGACTGCGAACTAATTCAGCTGGCATTTCCTCTCATCCAGTGGAGATCAGTCATCACAGTGCTCAAAAATCCTCTCGGCCCCAGTCTTGCTCTCAGCCTGGAAACCCTTGCAGTATTCCCTCCCCTCCAGCATGTCTTGTACCTGTTTCCACTGAATGTGACAGAAGTGACTGTGAGCAGATACCAATGCAGCAAGTTGAGGAGAATGGAAGCCTCAGCCTTATGATGAATGGTACTAGCATTCCTCATCAAAACACTTTGCACAGTACCCAGAAGGTGAGTTTCTTAAAACAAGAACCAGCTGATGATTATTCCTCTGCTGCTGATCTTTTCCGACATCATCAGGGGCTGCCTCCGCCTTACCATCTACACCAGCAACTAACCCAGACTCAAGGGCCACTGCCTCACTTACACGCCTCTATGTCTCCGAAGTCCCTTCAGCCCAGCGATGGGGACGATCAGGACCTCAGCAATGGCAAACAGGTCTGTCAGTGGATTGACTGCAGTGCCACTTACGACCAACAAGACGAACTGGTCAGACACATAGAAAAGACCCACATTGATCAACGGAAAGGAGAGGACTTCACTTGCTTTTGGGCAGGCTGTGTCCGCCGATATAAACCCTTCAATGCTCGTTACAAACTGCTGATTCATATGAGGGTTCATTCTGGAGAAAAACCAAACAAGTGCATGGTAAGTCTGGAATATATTTGTTTGAATAGAAACATACTGCTCTGCTCTCTTTCTTGCTCTCTTTTCAGTCTTATTCCAACATAATTGTTGTGTTTTCCTGTAACTTAGTCTGCAGCAGGCTGAAGGGGAATTGGAGAAAACCTTAATCTAGAAGGAAGTGTTTGAGTAAGAAATACTGTAGTTCTTGGAAAAGAGATTCAGTTTCCTTATTTGAGAGCTTAACTTTTAATACAGTGCTTTAGTTTTTTTAATATTCATTAAAGCATTAATAAAGTGATGATCAAAGCACGCAGCAGTCATTTAACGTAAAACAAAGTCACTGAGCCTCGGGTGACATTTTTAATCAAGAAACATAAAACACATCTAATGAAATTCTTTTCATTCCTTCAGCTGAACAATAACCCATAGAGTTATGAGTGCAAACTTTTCAAATGATAGTTTAGAAAAGAAAAAGAAACTTGTTAAAGGATTTTAAACAGTTAAAAGAATTAAAGGAATATCTTTAATTACATTTTCAAAGGTTGTTAGGGGCTTTTTTAATTTGCAAAACAGAGCTTTAAAAATATGGAAAACCCATTGTTCTCTTCTGATCAAGAAGATGTAAACAACATCAGTGTTCCAAAAAGAGGATCTTGGGAATAGCACCATCTCTGCATCTGCCCACCATGATGACAATATGGCCAAATTAAAATAAAAGTTAATTACTTCCATTAAGCTTTCCACATGTTTGAAACAACAATGATATAAGACCCTGACTGAAACAGATGAAGCAAAACAAGTTTGACATAAGCTTCCAAATTGGGCCATGAAATTTGGAAAGTCTTGTTTGTAACACCCACATGCGCACGTGCGTGCATGCACGCACATACACACAAATAAGTACAAACAAAGGGAATGGTTATGGCAGCAGGTTGTGGTTCTTGATAGGCAGATTTTTTTACTATATGTCTATTTTATTGTTTTGATCAGAGAATAATATAATGGAAAATGCTTGTAAGGAAGTTAGATGAAGACAAACTTTTCCATGACAAGCTGTATCTTTCTATGGGGGAATAGGACAGAATATTTATGTAAAAAGCTTACTTTTTTCCATTTAGTCAAGAAAAAGCTTGCTGATCTGCAATGGTTATGGAAGGGAGAAGGAAGAAAACAACAGTATTCAAAATGTTCTACAGAGAAAAATTTTCTCTCTAAGTGGTCATCCTGATTATCTTTTTACTTCTGTTGGATAAATGAAGAATGATTATCTTAATGTTCAGTGGGTGTTCCCTAAAACAATACTGGAAACAATGCAGATATTTAGAGAACACCATCGAGTTGTCCAAGATAAAATGGAAATACTCTAAGACTTACCTGTTTCTTTTTCCTTTGAGAGAAAGAACTGACTTGCTCATTTCCAGAAATACCTCAATCACAATTTGTAAAAGTACAAAGGAATTTAACTTCCTATGTATATCTTTTATTTGGGCATAAATCATCAAAGGATAATGCAAGTTACTTGCTTCTTTCCAAACAAAAGCATAAGCAAGCTGTGAAAGCATACTCACAGGTTTTATTTTAGCCTACTTTTTGGTTTTAGTGTTTTTATCATGTGGAATGAGGTCAGTCTTCTTCCCACTTTGATCTCACACTTTTAAAAAGAAATACTTAAAATATGAAACCCTGATTAGCTTTACTATGATGCTGAAAGATTCAGCATTCCCTCCATGGGTGAGGGAACTTTTGTCTTTTTCTGCCAAATGCATATTTGACAGGTATTGTATAGCAGATTTCTAATGTTACATTCCCATTTCTGCAGGAAACTGGATAAACCAGAGACAGTAAATCATGTAATATCTTAGCAAATGCTGAAAATTTCCAACTTTCAATTATTTTCATCTGCGTTAAAGAACTGGCTTTTGATAACATCTCAAGGCTTAATATTGTGAATAGGTTGGAAAAACCTTTGCACCTGATATTGCAGACAGCCTTCATGGCACATGTATATAGCCTTGGCATATAAGTACATAAAGATCTGTTTTGTTTGAGCAGATATTGTAGTTGTTCCCATACATGGAATGGCCCAATCAGAATTAGGAGTTTTACATTGCACAAGTTGCAGTTAACTCTTCTATTCCCAGAGTAAGAGCCTTCCACTGTCAGCTGAGGTATCCATGTATTAAATGTTACAACCTGGAATCCTATGTGAAGTAAAGCTGGATCCAAGGAAGCACGTGAAAAATATGTTGTCTTTACAAATTTAGTTTTCTACCCTGGAAAGTCCTTGATCTGGCAGGGACAAGATCCAAAGCTGCAACACAGCTCCTTAAAGTTATTAATATCAAGTAGGGATTATTTGCCCAGTGAATTCCATTCCACTTTAAACAAGGGTTGCTGTGCAGTGTTTCATTGTGCAGTGATGTCATGTCATTTTAAATGATGGTTTTTCTTTTGATGTGGTAATAATTGTGCTATTATTCCTGCAAATTAGGAAGGCAATTCATTCTCTGTCTATAGAGGTCTGAGATTTTGTTTCATTTTTGCTGTAGCCCTGTTAAAGTTACTTTACATCTCTTGGTATTTGTAGTGGAGATTTTCTTTCTCTGTTCACAATTACCCATTGTATTTTCTTTTTAAGCCCTTGATTTTGTTCCCCTCTGTAAGATTACTGGCTGACTATGTATTGAACTGCTCAGGAGAAGCTAACAGTGAGCAGCACCCCACCCTCATACATAAAAGTACTTTTCCATGTAAAATTATTAATTTCTTATGACAGGCTTTGCTACTATGTACTGTAATAGACAAAGGAATTTTGGAATTCAAGCTACTTGAGAACAGGAAATACATGAGACATTTTGATTGAAAAGTAAATGGTTCACTAAAACTGCAGTTAATCCTTTTATTATCTTTCCAACAGCAGTTTCCACAATACTTTCATGAGGTAAGCTTCCTTCAGTCCAACTGTAACACTCTCATCGTTACAGCTGGTTTAAATTTAGCTAGCCTGCTTCTTTCTTTACTACGAGTCGACAGGCAAAACAGTATCTAGTGTAGAGAACTACTGATGTTTTGGGTCCATATCCTGCTTGCTGTGTTTCCTTGCCAAAACCGGTACTATGAGTATTCTGTTTTCATATTCTGTTTAATATTCTAATTAAGTGGTGCCTTCTCGTCATTGTGTCCCTCAGTTTGGTTTTTCCTTGGGTTCTGCAAGTAGTCTAAAGGAAACTACCTAATCTCTTTGCAATATCCTGTTATGTTTCATACTTAACTCATGTTATTTTAGTTTTATTAAATTTGGGGTTCATCTGCATTATAATCAAAAATATATCCAACAAAAATAATGATGCAATGCCTTTAAGACTTTAACTTCTGAAGATTAATTTCATGCTTTTTTAGATTTGATGTCCCAGACAATTGGAATTTTGATTGTCTGAGACAGCAAAAATTAGCAAGCTTAAATGGTTTTATTCTAAAAATATATATATATTCTCATAGATGCATCTTTTTCTATCTTTCAGTTCTTCCAATACTTTAGTGGGTAGAACCCTGCTGATCTCTAGATATTGCATCCTTAGTTTAAGCCTCTGCTTGCAATTGTAAATATAGAGCTGTTCATTTAGTTGTCTGGAATTGTTTGATTTGGGCAAATCCATACTTGGCTTAATAGTTTACCCTTTTGCATTCTTGTGGCTTCATAGGGAGTAGAAAATTAAGTTCCCATCACTGCATGCATATGTGCTCAGGGAACCTATGTTGCAGGCCTCCACAGACATGACTGAGATAAATACATTTATCTGTACATAATTCTACATATGCAATTAGTGTTTATAGAAATTTGGTATCGTAATATGTGTGATATCCATGAAGGGAGATCGACAGTGATAATAGCCATTGTTCATGTCTCCAGTTCATGTATTTCAAAGAATCAAATGCCTCCTGAGTATATTCTAGACCTGTCTGTCACATTGTGTACTTGCCTAGGTAGTTAAGACTTTGAAGCAGAATCTTTTCTTGTATATTTGCAACATAATCAGTTTGGGAATAGCCTTGGTGCAATGATTTGGATGCTGTATTGTACAGTGAAATTCGGCACCTGTGCTGTTTGTAGTCAGGTCTTTTGAATCCCTAAGGGCAAGACGCTATAGGTACTGCATTACACATGGGGAAATTGAGACATAGAAGAGATAAGTAACTTGCCTAAAGGCACCTTTAGGCAATTCCAGCATTCCAATGCAGATCTTGTGTTCAAATCACTACATCGCACAAACTAACCATTTGCATTTACCTATGAAACAGATTTCTGTACAGATTACACAAAAGATAGCTGTCTGGCTGTACTTCCTCTTATTTTTACTGTACATCTCTGACGCAGGTGGTTTAACATGTCATAAACCTGTGAAAACTTTCATCAGAAGGCTCGGCTACATTTGTAAAACTTCATGGGCAGCAACCTGAACATTACAATTACGGGGGAAAGGCGCCTATTGAGCAGATTAGTAGTATTGCTTCTGCTGCTAAGGAAACCAATGCGGAATCTCTGTTCTCTGTAGATAGCAAGTATTATGCTGTCTGTGGTCAGTGGGGAGCATGTGTCTAGCAATGCATGGTGAGTAATGAGATCTCTACAGGCTACATCTACAGATGAGTCTGAGGGACAATCCTGCATCTGCAAGGAAAATAGGTCTGCATGCACCAGCTTACATGCTTTTGAGTTACTTCACATAAACAATAGGTTTCCATGCCTGACTCAAGGGAATGTTGTGGAAGTCTGGAAAGTATTTTCAGCTTTTGGAGTGGAGGGTGTCATGCACTGATGCCAAAGGAGTGCTTTAAAAAACCAATAATATTGGCCTCACTTTCTTTCCTTTGAAGTCAATAGTAGGAAACATCCATTCTATCAAAGCTGCCTCACCAGAGATCTCTTTTTATTAGGTCTCTGATGGCATTTCCCGATACTCTCAAGGAACTGCAGCATTAAAACCACTCTGATTAGAGAGGGAGACATCAGTTCAGCGGTTTTGTGAAAATACAATGTTTGTTTGTTTACAAAAACCACGACAGATTACAGGACAGTACAAATGGGTTTAAGCATGCACCAGCACTGGAGGGCCTGCTGGCAAATGGCTTTAGGCTTGGCACTGTGTCAGCTCATGCCCAGTGGCAGCTGGTGAATTTGAACTCTTTGTCTGTCCACAGGAGAGCTCTACACCAGCAGATCTTGCAAAGCAAAAGCTGTAGAAATTATTTGGTCCAGATTCCACTGTGGCTGGGATTGTCCTATGTTTCAGTGCAGTAGGACAGAAATGCAAATCTGCCGTTCTTAGTGGAGACAAGTACAGCGCAATGGTATGGTGCCTTTAGGGGCCTCAGACATGCCTTCTTGGGCTGAGCTGCAGAGACAGTAGCTGCCAGGGTTTTCCCTGAGAGATTATCAGCTTCCCAGGAATTGCTGACCTTCGGGACATTCTGTGAGGTGCATCTGCTTTATCAGGTTGATAGAAAAAGGTGTAGGATGCTGGGCCAGATGGACTTCTGCTCTGACCAAGCGGAGTCAGCTGTCTTTTTGTTATTTTCCAGCGGTTTGATATGGGTTAGGTCTGGCTGGCATGCTCTCAGGATTTTTTGTTCGCATAAATCTGAATAAATACAAATGAAGTAAATTCCAACTGTTGCTGCCAGCACTGAGAATGGTTTTCAAATTTAGTAGTGTGCCTTAAAAATGTTAATACAGGACACTGAAGAGATCTGATAAGTGGAATATGGGAGTTAGAGGTATAGCATGGAACTTCCATGGAAGGGAGCTTTCAAATACATACTTTTTTATCCTACAAGAGCGTTTAATTCCACAAGGTTTTGTTTCATTTGACGTGATTAATTATTAGGTAGTTCAGGACCTGTTTAAAACGTAATTACCCTGAAGTTTTCCTGGCATATTTATGCTGAGCTGGTCACTGTGTGTAGATACTGCTGCTCATTCAGTCTTTTAAGTAGGAAACAGAGTGGGATAGTAACAGTAATATCACCACCACATAGTGGGTACTCACCCTATGAAACTCACTGCCATAGGATAGAAGGTAATTAATTACCACTATTATGGTCCTCAGTGTTGGATAATTTCACCTAACAATACTTAGTATCTGCTGAAGGTAAGGTGATAGGACTAAGCAGACAGTGGTTTAGGGAACAGATAGCTTTGTGACACAGGAATGGATATTCATTTCCATGTTCCACATTAGCAAATATGCTAGGTATTCCGTGCCAGTTTTTTCAAACCAGTAGTAGTATCATTGTAAAACAGAGCTTTGAGAAGAAAACTATTAGTGAATCTGGGTCACCTTCAATTTGGAAAACAGAGTGATGGGAGGACAGGGAACAGGATTGGAGGTTTTTGCTACCGTTGGCATTTTCTAAACAGTATACTATTTTGGAAATAATGAAATATATTTTAGCCCATATTTTTTTTACTTTCCATTTCAGAATGAAAAAGCATTAAACAAAAACTCTTTTTTTGTTGTTTAAAAGCTCTCCCCATTTGATTTATTCGGTGTTTTTATTAGTGCAGTCCCCCAAACAATTATATTTCAGTTCATCCTGGACTGATTTCTCTTTTCTTCATTCTTTGGTGTTTTGATTTGACTACTAAAATATACATATTTTTTTACAATTCCAATTGTGACATGATTTGAGAAGAAGGAAAATGATCCTTTTTCCTACAAAGCAGCAGGTATTTGTCAGAATCCTAAACACTCTGAGCTTTTGAAAAATTCCTAACAGTGGTCTGATTGACAGAGAACATCTAAAAGGAAGGAAACATTTTATTAGAAGGTTCTCCACAGTGACTATTCTGTCTGGCACCATTGTGGCGCGTAGCATAGAGGTAGTCGTGTCAGAGCTCCTCCACACCAAGCAAAGTCATTTGTGTTCTTTGTCAAATAATATAGGCTAAAGTATGGCCAGCTTAGAAAAGTGAAATTTATTAGTTGTGACCTATGTCTGGTTGCTAGACAGATTTTTAGGCATGTCTCCCAGGTCTTTTGGAAAATTTCTGCTAGGCTTCTTTCCCTTCCTTTTGCCCAGTTTGCACACAAAAATTATATCTCGATACCATGTTTTTATCTTTATCCTCTTGTCCCACAGAATTCAGTAAATAGTGATTCTTTCTCATTTTAAGACACTCAGAATTTTTCCAGCTCTGCTGTGGCCTGGCTTTGGATGATACTCCACATGCAGATTTATTCAAACCCCAGTCTCAGCACAGAACTATAAACCTCTCATGGGGCATCACCTTTTGAAGATACCTTGCAGGCAGCCTCTTAACTCCCAATTCATTCCAGCTGCACCACAAGATCACTTTCTTTGCCATACAGATCAATGAATTCTATCAAATAATCACATGTGAAGATGCAAAAAGGGGAAGACTTTCCAGCCTCTAAGCACTGGGTTTGTAATAACTCTTAAGGATTTCTGTAGCTCGCCATTTCCCATGTAACAAAAGTGTGACAAGATTTCTTTCTCACTATATATCCTGTCTGGGAGTGAGTTGTCCGTCACTTTCACTATATGAATCTGCACAGTAGTAAAGTGATAGACCCTCAACTAGTCAGATGCATTCTCCACTCCAGTCATAAGTTTTACAGAGCAGTAAATATAATAGTGGGCTAACTGCTTCCTGTAGGAATGTCTTAATACACCTCAAGAATGCCTCAAAGATGTGTCCAGCAGTTGAGTCCTAAAACTATCATTCTGCAGGGTCCGGCATCATTTTGGCAGGGTGAGTTGTCTTCAGAAGATCTGGGAAAGAAGGCTGCGTTCAGTGATTTGAAGGCTGTCTGCAGTTATTTAATATCTAAGAGCAGTGAGAGAAGAATTTTTTTCTCCCTGAAATATCTTTTTTTTTTTTAAAAAATGCATCTCAATATTATTTGCCTTGTCATTTAGAAGGTGGGAGCTTGAAAGTTCTAAAATTTTAAACAAACCCTTTGTGATTGTGTTCTTGAGGTTAAGTGCTGGGCTTTATTTTATTTCTATGTATGTGTTCTATGGGGATTATTAAAAACAGCACGGAACTGTTCTGAACTTTCAGTGATTTAGCCTTTCTGAACAGTGATTAACCTCAAGAAGGAAAAATAGTTTGAATCACCTGGCAGAAGGCTTGGTCAAATTAAAAAGCAGTAAAATTAAATATTGTTTAAAACTGGTGCCAACGATATACTCATTAATGTTTCTTATTAGGCCAATACATTTTAATACTCGGTATTAGTGAAACATGTGTCATTTAATAAAAATGTTAATCTGCATTTGCAAGCAATACAGAGGCTGTATAGTATAGTCCCAGGGGAGAAAGAGGAATTTAGTGCACATTAAAAACTTTATACAGTCATTTATGCAGTTGGATCTCAGTTCTAAATGTGATGCATTTGTTTGTTACTTGGGGGCAAACCAGCAACAGTTAGCCTTTAACAACTAGGTGAGATACAAAAAAACATCTTTCCACAGCGCAGGGCGTCTGTGTTGGTTTGGGCTTCACAATGGGCCAGATTCTGAAACCTTCACTCACTTGTTTAGCAAGTAGCCCAGCGGGCCTTGTAAAAAAAATAATGTGCTATTTAAACTAAATGTATCCAAACTTGATCTTCTGGCGTCTGACAACTCACACTAAGCAAGATCTTCAAAAGCAGGCCCTGGTTTTGGCTAGCGTTATTTTCGTGGTGCCCCACTGTAATAGGGCACCTCTGAAGTTGAGGTCCTCTTCTCAAACCAGACAGTGTGTAACTGAGTAACTGAAATTTCATCAGCACTTCTGGAAATGTTGACCTTAGATCTCCATTTCCTCACAAGTACAATGAAATAAATCTCTCTGGAGCACAGTGAGGGTGAATAATCACAGTGAGGTAGTGAGGCCAGTAACGTAATGCATCTATAATGCGATTTTGCATCTCTAACGTTTCTTTCTGCTGAGAATCTCAAAGCTCCCTCAAGCTTCTGCCTCCCTATGCCATTTTCTGTGTGGTTAAAACTCTTGTGCCCAAGTTCCAGATACAGTTGGGTTAAGGCAGATTACTCTGCTACTTTCTGTCCCTGTTTACACTAGGGTAATTGTAAAGAAACCTTGAATTTACACCAGGGTATGTAAGCCCAGAATGGTTCAGCCACAAAGTGCCAAAAGTCACACATCGAGTGCCTGGCAGAAAAGGCAAGAAAAAGACCTCCTTCCCAAAGTGTTTTCTATTCCACCTATTTATTAAAGTCAGCATGAGACTATGCACCTTTGCTGACCAGAAAGTCCCTTCTACTTCAGAGCATGATTCCAGTGAGTAAGGGTATGCAATACAGTGATTTTATTCAGCTCTGCAGTTGCTTTCGAAGAAAATGTTGCCATTACAGAGTATTCAGCACCCTTTATTCTGTCTCAAGGACACCTGTATTTTCTGTGTTTGGGTAAGTCAAAAGTTTCAAATAGCTGTGCACTTATATCACAGACATTTGTCGTTGCCTGACTTTTCTGTTTGCATCCCTGGGCTGATCGTGGAATCAAGGAACAATAGGAGTTTTATTTCAAAGTCTGCTTTTGTTGTCTACAGTAGTGTCTTCCCTCGATCTCCTTCTTTTATTGGTGTGTACAGATAACATATGTGTGAAGAGATCCTACACTCAGGTACAGTGTAGCTGCAGTGTTAAATAATTGATCTTGATCTGTCTTTTGAAACTGCATCCAAAGCATTTAAAAGTGGGAAATGGAAAAAGCATGTTCTCATAATCCAGCTCAGTAAAGTTTGCACAACTGCTCTTTGTTTCATCATGCCTACAATAAATCTTTCATTTTTGCCAATTGAGAATGCCTACTAAATCTGCAAATGATTACTTCCCTGAATTGTGTTGGGATTCTTGCAATACATTTTTCTTACATGGGTAATGATAAAATAAGAGTCCATCAAAAATACTTTATTGCCTGGCAGAGAGCCTTTTATGAAATGGTTTTGATTCAAGGAGATTCTTCCAAGTGTTTTAGAACCATTGCTTACAACTTTCCTTTAACCCTTGCGTGGAGGGCTGCCAGGCCCTGGGAATGTCAGAAATAACGTTAGTCAGTCAGAGGCTGGTAGGATGCAGGGCCTGGGTATCAATTTAACCTGCAGTCCTTGGGCTCAGGCTGAGAGCATGCTGCTTCAACATGTACTTGTAAAGGGTATTGTGTTACTATTAGATTAGAAAGCTGATGAATGTCAGACTGGTGGGAACCTTGTAAAACTAATCTGCTGTGTCCATGTTGATATGATTTCACTCTGTTGCAGCGAGAGAATGAGGAAGATGGAGTATTACAAAAAGGAAAGCACAAGGCAGAACTAGTAGGGCCATCTGGGTCACTGAGCCCAGCCTCTGCGATCCCAGGTTATCATGTCACCTCACTATAATGCCTTCAGAACACCCAGAGGCACAGACATAAAGGTTTGAGAAAGGTGTGTCGTCAACACTGTGACTTGTAAGTCAGGATATTTCAAACCCATGTGAAGCAAATCCTGCACTTTTTTCCCCTGATTTCAAAATGGGTACAACTATGTTTGTCTGCCTTTGTGCAGGAGCTAGCCAGCTGTAGGAATTGCTTTGCTTTCCCTTATAAAGAGAGAGTCTCAACCCATTTACCGGAATGATCTCGAGCACACCATCTCCAGGTAAAACAAGGCTCAAGGGGCTACTCCTAGAATGGCATAGGTCGTGATGCCTGAAAACACATTCTAGTACTGCAAGGAGAAGGGATCTGGCAAGAGACCTACCTTGTGATACTTGCTTGCACTCACAGAAAAACAGCAGTAGACCTGACTCAGTGTGGGGTGCTCTCAACAAAACCACATCTGATGCTTGACACATTGCCCACTTGCCTCCATGCAATAAATTGTCTCCTCAGACAAGACATGGGGAGAGCAGAAAAAAGCAGATTATGTGAAAATATTTAAAAGTATCACAGTTATTTGCAGACTTTAATCTTCCTGCATATCCTCAAACATAATGACATTTTTAGTTGCATGGTTGTGGTGATCTGAGAGTTCACTGTTTACAATGCTTTGGTCTAACTAAACATTTTTAGCTTGTGCTTTGTCTTCAAGGCCAAGGAGTGAAAAGATGACAGCAAACATAGAGAAACCAGACATATGCGTCAGATGCATAGAGCACACTAGCTTAGCTAGTGTAAGTCTTTTAGGCAGGTAGATACTAAATAGCATGCCTTACACTTCAGATTGGCAGACCTTCTGTTGTATATATCTTACTTCTGGGCTGAAATGATATGCCAAAGTTATCTTAGATGACCATTGACCATTTTTGTTCAGATTTTGAAAGGAGGCAATCAGAAGTACTTCCAGGTGTGAAGAGTGCTGAATTTAGAGGGAGGGATATCGGAGGTATACAGTGAACATCACAGGAAAGGCCAGGTGATGAGTTCTGTATCATCTCTCCTCACAGATGATATTGAAAAGCAGCAAATTTAGGACTTTCTAAGGGAAAGACTTTTTAACACCAAGCAGTTAAAGGGATCAGAGTGGAAGGAGCCTTTATGAAGCATGGGTGTTCTTAACTCTAGACTGGGATATCCCTAACCTTCCATCAGTACCGCTTAAGCAACTTGTAGCTGGGCCACTAGAACTGACAGCATGTTTAAAACGTGAATATTTGTAGCTGCATTACTTCATTTCTAGTGCTGTAAAAATACCATTCACATAATGGGGTAATGGCTTGCAAGTTCTCATGATTTCAGCTGTTCTGGAGTTACATGAGTTCTGTTGCTGTACGGCAAGCAGCCATTTCTCATTTTTGCATCTTTGGCACTCTCCTAAAGGATGGGAAATAAAAAAAAAATATTAAGGGGACAGAGAGACAGTCTTAATGAAAGATTAAAGGAATTAAACAAGGGCTGGGGTGGGGAGAACAAGGAAAGGAAGGGATTGTTATAAGAGAATAGAGAATAAGTAGGGGTGATCAGGCAAAATCAAGCAAAGGAAAACTTGAAGCTACTGTTTCAGTAGAAGTTTCCTAAAAATGATGTGTATTTTAGAGCGGAATAATTACATAGTGGAAACAGAAGATGCCTGACTGTATGAATAATACAAGCTAGACTGTCTGAAAAACTGGAAAATACATTGTAGATAATAATTTTGAAGGTAAACTGTCTTATTCCTCATTTCTGCCATTCTGTGAAAATTGATTGCTTCATTAGTCATAAGACAAGGACCTGCATTAGCAGGCGCAGGAGTACAATTTAAGCTTCAGGTATCTGTACTCTCAAGATATTATTTGTATATTTTGTCCTCCTAATCTCACTGTGAGGTAGCTGGGGATAGTCATCATGCAGAGAGGTGGTGCTCAGCCTCCCCAGAGATGCAGGCCCCACTGTCCTTCCAGGCAAGACTCTCAGACCATTTCACAAATGGATGCTTACTTTTCACACTGGCAAGTATGAAATCAGGGATGACTAGCTAGAACAGTCAGTTTGCCAAGAAAGATACCTTTTGTTTTGCTTTGCCCTTACCAGATTTGACCTTTATAGAACAAAAAGTTTCTCCTCGCTGTGAATGAAAGCTTCGCTTACTGATTCCAGTGAATACTAAGGTACTGCATGGACCATTGTGCCAGAAATGACTGTGCCATGACATATGAATAATTTATTTCTGCTGTGATGTTGGGCAGGTAGACTGTTGAACACAGCAGCTTCATGTGCAGATTTCTGGTCCAATTTCCTCAAAATTCAGGCAGTGAAATTCAAGTTTTGGACCAAGCTTGTTTGGTGTACGTTGATCAGTGTCCCAAAGCCCTGGGGATTTGTCTGTGTTTGGCTGGGGAACACGGCTGCACTGGGGATGTGGGAGCTGTACAGATACAGGTTCACAATCAGATAATGCTGAGCAGAATCTGGGGAGAGTGAAAGCCAGCTCCTTTCTAGACATCTCCTCTGCTAAATCTGTACCTGGGCTTATGTTTGTCAATTTTTTTGGCATCGTTGAGCATGATAGACATGGCAGAAAAGGAAGGTAATGAGAATCGTGATGCTGCTGCCTTCCTGTTCTACATTTGGCATGTACTGAGATTCCTTGCAAAGGCACTTGCTGATCAGGAAGTACAGAGCATGCCAGCTCTCTATTTGCTCTCAGTACTTGCACCGGCCATTTTGAATTAGTTGTTCCCTTCAGCAGGTGAAAGCACCCCCATTAAGAATTTGTCTAATGGTTATAGGTGGGAAACAGAGGACTATCTTTGTGTAACACCAGCGCTGCAAACTTAGAAGGTAGAGTAATCTTGTTTTGAATATTTCAGCTTGTCAGATATAGGCGTTGATATGTGTAAATTGTTTTAGGAAAATCTATGTTAGAACACATCTCTCTGAATGGCAAGAGAAAGAAATGGGTATTGTAGTCATCCCAGATACTTTCAATTTCAATTGTTTATAGCAATGCTGACAGAAACTAACACTATACACAAAACTGGTTTTGAAACTGCCCTTTTTTCAGAGTTAATGACCCACAGGCTAATGGAAATTTGCCAGTTTTTACCAGCTAGGATCTGCCCTGATTTTGCTGGGAAAGGAAAGTGCAAGGCAAAGAAACCATTTGGATTTTTGAAAGTCTGTGATGCTTGTCTTCTCTCATTATATAGCCTTCACTTTTTGGTATGTTGTGTTTATAATTGACCTGTACTTAGCAGAAATGTTTGCTTTGTCCAATGACAGCATACCCCAATCGCCCAGGAATTCCCTTTGACAACTGCATTTAGATCCACTTCTGTGAAAACTCAAACCCTTCCCAGTCAGTGTGAAAGGACTTCAATTAAATCATGGCTTTGAGGATCCACTGACACAGCTCAGCTGCTCTAGCTCTATCCAGTAGAGGGTAGTCATATGCATTTTATGATACGCTACTTCATTTATTGCACTTGGGTCTTTCCAAGGCATTATCTGGAGTCTTTTCACATGATAGGCACAGCCAATTTGGCTCACATAATTAGCCTGGGAAAGGCAGACTGTACCTGAGTGCATTTCTTTGTAAATTCAACGAAAGAGGAGTGAGGCATTTATACTAATTATATATATAAAAAAATGATCCCTAAAGGCAAGACTATATAACGTACATTATGTTCAGGCAAGTATGGGATCATTAGTGTCATTCATAATAATTTGATTTACCCCCATGGCTTCTAAACAATACATGGCTCGTAGCCTTGTGAATTGGTGTATGTTAAGAATTGCACAGCAGCCCTACATTTTTAGAAGGAGAGCTCTTAGGTCTTACTGTGACGAAGGCTCTTTTGTTGTAAAAGTTTCTTTACTAAGATAGATATTACTTTAGTTCACACTAAACAAATTGACTCTGGAGTTTTGAGTCTCAGTTTGCCAGAGACAAATTGTGAAAGCATCTAATTGTAGCCTAAACAAAACCATATTTTCCTTAAAAACATGACAGCATATCATTCTAAATCTACAGTGCTTTGCCCAGGAACCATTTCAAGCAAAAAACCCCTGTGTGCAAAATAGCCACCTTAGACAAAACAAACTATCAAACCTATATATTAAATCGAGTGCTTTTGATTGCAGTTTTGCACTGAAAATGTTGTCGTTGGTTCAGCTCTCTGTCCCTCCATACAGTCAAAGACACCAGTGTATACTTAAGAAAATGGTAAATATGGAATACTGGCAAATGTAGCTTAAATACAGTTACTAGTAAACAACCATAGCTGGACTGTCTAATTTCCAGGACTGATTGCAGCCATTTTTAAACCTACATTATGAAAGATGAAGAACAAACAGCCTTTGAATCCTGCTTCCCAGTTCTTTACAACATTTATCAGTGTACAGTAGCTTTATTCATGACCTGAGTCTGGTTCTGATAACTTTTGATAAATGTTTCATAATGTTATTGTAGAAATTATAGACAAATCATTTAGCTATCAAGTTGTTGGGTTTATATGAGGGGAAGAGAGGTTGATGGGAAGGGCTGAGAGCAAAGGGGGTGATTATTCTGCTAAATATGTAGAAATACTCGCTGATGTGAAGGCAGCTCTCTGCTGTTAGATGCACTGAAGCAGCCATAAAGTGGCCATTGCAGCTTCCGGATGGGATTGTAGCTAATGCTGCTCTCCCAGCCTCCCATGTACACCTTGCTTTGGCCTGTCTGCTCTCGAGTAGCCAGTGACCATGCTAAGCTGTGAGGAAGAGACACCTCTGCTTCCCCATGGTGCCCCCAGCTGGGGTCTCCCCAGGCAAGGCAGGGTCTCCATTCTTTGTGCACCTGCACGGAGCCTTCACAGCTGCAAACTAAGGCTCTGCCAATTCCTAAAAGCAAATTTCAGCTGTGCTGAAAGCAGGGGCAAAATTCCCACTGGCCTTAAACAAGCAGGAGCATAGCCAAGGCTGGAATGATACAAGCTTAATAATCAAGCCCCAGTTCACAAGATGCTGAGTGCTTCTGCTGCAGATGTGGATGGCTTTCCCTGGACTTTGCTGTACTGCACACAGTTCCATTGTACAGTACCTCCAAATGCTGCTCTCCGTAAGTTGCTCCATGTGTTTGAAAATAGGGTGATTTAGTTGGGCGATTCAGTTTGGGAAGCTTTGAAGGTTTTAGCTCAGGTTTAGGGAAAATATGCAACGTTAATCATCCAGAGACTTTGTTTTCTCAGTGAATTCTATGGTAGTTGCACATTAGAGCAATGTTTAGGGCAAAACAGTGTAAGACATTGGAGCCTTTTGTTACAGCCAGTCATATCCCACTGAAAGCCAAGCGTTCATCAAATTAAGCAGACAACTCATGTCTGACGGTCCTTTGGGGATTGGGGGTGGGCGGGGTGGGGGCATGTCTTATTTGACTGTGTCAGTGCGCAGTGCTAAAAGGAGAAGAAAGGGAGACAACTCCTTTATCCTTTCTTCCTTTGTAAATCTGGCCCTCTCTGTTTCATGGTGGATGCAGAATTTTAACTTTACCACGGTAGTGATTGATTTAATTTTTGATCTTGGGGTATCCAGGAAACAAAAAATTAAGAGTTAGCGGGGAAAGGACCATTCATTATTTATTAGCACAGTGTATCAGTTAAGTCAGGAGTTAATAAAATTGACAGCTGGTAGTATTGCTTAGGCGACTCGTTAGTTGTATCCCCTTTAGCATGCTCCTGATGGTATCGAAGTCAGGCCTGCAAGGTGGCTGCAGCACAATGAGCCAGTGAGCATCCATAAGGGGCAGTCTCACCTCTGTGCTGGTGTGGGGAGACCTTGTCAACTGCCAAGGTCAGCAGAAAGTTCAGCTACCCCTTTTCCACCTGTCTTCGATAATGGTCACTCTCTGGAGGGAGCTGGTTGAGAACAGGAAAGGACCTGTGAAGAACACCTGCATTTATAGAAGCTTAAAGTTTTCTCAGTCCCTGTGGTAGTAAGACACAGACTTGGAAATAACAGAGACAGGGTAGATGAGGCTGGTGTTTGGCACAGGAGAGGTGCTGAGTGTGTTTGGGTTCAGGAGACAAGCTCTATTTCCCCTTCAGGAAGGCAAAAGGTAGTTGTGTGAGAGTCCTATGGCTCAGCTGCAGTTCCTGCTTGTGTTTTCTTTGGATGTTTCTGATCTCATTACCTCTTTGGTTGGTGCTTTGGGCTTTAGCAGCAGTGTCCTATGCAGTAGTTACTCCTGTGTTTGTTCCGGATCTATTCATTAATAATAATGCAGTGTAAAATCCTAGCTCTTTTTTTGAGTTATCAAAATAAATGCAGTCTTTGTGACCAGCTTTAGTTATATGTGGCTATATGATCTCTGTTATTTAAATATTTGCTCATTGCACTACCTTCCTGCTGCCTTATTAAGCCTGCTAGAGCACTTGATGCAATGAGGAATTAAGTTCACTGTGAAGTGAAAGAGTTTCTCCTTTACTTCCAAAGCTACTCATGATGCGTTTGGAAAGATACATAGAGTATGCAGACAAAATGTGACGAACATGTATACAAGCTAACCGTCTCACAACAGGGAAAATAAGAAAATCAGGGGTTACATCATATTATTGTAAGGATACATTATTTTGTTTGCAAAACTGTTATTCAACAGCGGGATGAATCCTTGAGTCATTTCGTGTTTGGACTTCCAAATGGCTTGTGGTTGTTCCATCGTTCTTCTCACACAATCCCCAAAGACACAAAAGTTAGAGGCAATGATTAATCTTTCTATATTAATGGCCTCATCCAGCATTTACTACTGTCAGGAGAAAGCTCCTCATATACATCAACAGACTTTGGAGCAGGCTGGTGATATTTAAATATTATGCATAAGCAGCAAATGAGAAGCAAATTAGGAAAGTTTTCCAAGTCTTGTAGATGCAGTAGAATACAGTAGAAACTGCTGTATTCTATTGTAAGACTATCTAGGAACCCTAAAATATACCTACAAATACACAAAGCAAGGCTTATAATTCATTGTAGTCACTTCCTACCTTTGATCTTTTGTTTTACTTAACATCACTTGTGTGCATATGTGTGTATGTGAGAGTGAATAACTTTATCCTAATTGTCTGAAGATATACTTATAGACATATAACAAAAAGTATTGCTTATATAATGCCATAAATTAACATAGTGTTTTTGTGTAAATTGTATTTATATATAAATTTCCTACAGTATATATGGCCAATATAAATAAACTCTTGTCACGGCAGTGGTTTTATCTATATATTTGCCTTATAAACTAACAGGTAATAATTTAATTCAAAAGGTCCTTCCAAAAATGCAATTAATGTCTTTTGTTATAGTTTCCCTGGGTTTAATAATCCACTCTTCCAGATTTATATTGGTTTCTGGAAAGTAATGCTTATTAGAGTGTTTTTCCAAATTGGCCACAATAATCCACTGAAATCTGCCAGCTGAATCATTGCTATGCTTGTGAAATTGCCAGGATCGCCTGACAGTTATTACTGGGCTAGAAGGGGAGGGGGAAGGGGAATGAAAGTTTCATAATATGTCACTGTTATTGATACCTTGGCTATGGGTCTTAGATTTGGATTGATATGTTTACCGAATTCTATATGAAAGAGGGAATGCCTGGCAGTAGATTGCAGTGCTGCTATAATGGAGACAAAATTTAGTAATTTCATTAGATAACTGTATTGTATTCTGGGCATATTTTAAAGCATAGATATTTTTTTATATATATATGTGCATGCATGCATGTATGTATATATATATGTAAGTATATATGTGCATACTCCTTCCACTCCCTTTCCCCATCCAGGCTCTTGGAGAAAGGAAGGGTATATATATATATATTCCCTGAACTAGGGTCATGCTTTACATACAAAATCCCACCGCCTGTGCAAAACATGTTACCAACTCACAGTTAAATCATTCACCTGCTGCCAGGCATGTTTAACATCTCAGTGTGCCCGTTCTCTTCTATATACTGCAGATGAATGCAAGAGTGAGAAAACTGATTTTACAGTGTCTGAGTTAACCTTTCGTGTGAACTGCTGCAGAATGGTCCCTAACCCTTGTTCTGAGAGGGATTTATATCCCTAGCAGCTGCTAATAATGAGACGCTAGATCCTACTGCTTACCTGAAAAGATATATAGAAGAACAGCAGGGCTGTGGCCTTCCAGGGCTATGCCAGAGGGAGAAAGAAAAAATGCCTCCTCCCTTGCAAGCCTTGGCATCACTGCTGGGACAGTCCCCATGTGGAAATGAGTGCTGCAGGCTCTGGGTGTCTGGGATAAATATTGTGTCCAACAGCCATCCCTGGTGAGACTTTGCTTAGGGCAGTGCCCACCCCCAGTGAGCATTTATGCATGAGTTTTATATCCTGCTGATGTAAATACGCTTTTGTTAAAATAATCCATCTGACTAACGGGCAGGATGGGAGGTGTAAGAACGAGTAGCACGCTGCTGCATGGGCAGCTGGGCTGTACTGCATGATTATCTGTAGACATGCTTACGTGTAACAAATGGCATATGCAGGGCTGTCATTGCCCTGCTCAGGTGTAGCAGATCCAAAGTCTTCCTGATATGAGGGCTAAAAGCCATTCTGGCTTGGATTTTTCTGTTTGTGTTGTTGCAGCTACAGCAGCTTTATTATGAAAGTTTTGCCTTTTTTGTAGATTATGGGCTGAATTAGTAGGTGCCCACTTCAATACAGCCAGAAAAATTAAGATTCTCAAACATTCTTTCATTCCACAAAATGTGCTTAAAGTTTTGTTTCCATCTCAGCAGACAATGTGCAAAATGATGCTGTAAAGCAATACATTTCCCCTAAATTTTCCTCGTGATGAGGGTATGTTTCTCTTAAGTACCAGCCAGTGCAAAAGGCACATTGCTTTGGGGGTATCTTTCTGATCATTTCTGCCCCTGGCATTGCTCATGGGGTCAGCTCAGGTGCTGTACAGTTTGAGGAAGCAGCCATGCAGACATGATTCCGCCTTACATACATTGTGATCTCACTGTGGCAAGCCTAAGTGACAGGCAGCATGTGAAGAATCAGCAGCGCTGTTTACATTTGAACACCAAATACTGAAGTTAGCACAAGCCAACTGGACTGCAGAAACAGTCATCTTCAATTTTTATAGCCTTACAATTTGTAAGACAATTTTTATTACTCCGATTGGAACAGAGATGATGTTTGTAATGCCTGTTTATGCCATTTCAAACTTGAACATAAATCTCATTTTTAAGGGGATTTTGTGGTTTTCTTGGCTTTATGGATTTTTTTTATCCTTCTTTTATGCATTCTGCTAAATTAAACCAAAATAAACCCGAGGAAAAAAGTGATTTTTTAAAACAAATGTATTATTTTATCCCTTCTTTGGACAGGAATTTTCATCAGGAGACAAGGATAGAACATTCTATTCAGCCTTTGCCTGCTGATTTACGCTGCCGTCATTATAAAAGCCATAATGATGTCCAATAACTAGGAACAGTAACTGTAGGGAAAAGCTTTGTAATACAACACAGCTCCCCTTTTTTCTCCAACAGCTTTGTTGGTGGTCCTAGATGTAATTCCAAAATATGTTAGATGGCTCTCAGAGAGGGGCATACAGCTTCGTTTCTTTTAAGAGAAGTCTGGGCCTAAGATGGCATCATGTAGGCTTCTGCTATGGCTCTGAAGTGCAGTGGGCTTGCTGTAGAAAGCTGCAGATTAAGGAATGATAGCTGTTATTTTTCCTGCAAAGCAGACCTCGAATTCTGGTGGAGTAGCTTATAGTGGATGCTTCTAACAATGCTATGGGATTCTGCCTTAAGTATTAGGGATAACATTGAAGATTAGAGAGTCTGTACACAGCAGTATGTGCCTGCAAGCCTGATGAATTGCTAAAAGAAACCAAAGATATTTCATAAAACCATCAATGGTTTACTGTGAATATGTGTTGATGCCAGCAGTTTTGTTTGACATGCATAAGTACTTTTAAAAGATAGCAAGTGCTATCCAGCTGCATATCTGTTATAAAAATATCAGTTTGTTGTTGCAAGGTAGTAAGAATCAGTTGTTACTTGAAACGGAACTTGACAGCATCATTCAGAAGGTCCCATTCTGAGTATTGCTATGATAGTAGAGCACAATGGCATCAAAGAATAAGGCTTTGCCAGCAGCTGCCATAGAGCAGCAGGTGAGATGTGACTGATTTTTCCTATGCTTATACATGATGATGATGATGATACAAAGCTGGGAGGAATGGCTGATACACTAGAAGGCTGTGCTGCCGTTCAGCGAGACCTGGACAGGCTATATAGAGTTGGGTGGAGAGGAACCTAATGAAAAGTAAGTGTAAGGTCCTGCACCTGGGGAGGAACAGTCACATGCACCAGTGCAGGCTAGGTGTTGACCTGCTGGAAGGCAGCTATGTGGAGAAGGACCTGGGGGTTCTGGTGGACAGTAGGTTGCCCATGGGCCAGCAGTGTGCCCCTGTGGCCAAGAAGGCCAGTGGGATCCTGGGGTGCATTAGGAAGAACGTGGCCAGCAGGTCGAGGGAGGTGATCCTCCCCCTCTACTCTGCCCTGGTGAGGCAGCATCTGGAGTGCTGGGTCCAGTTCTGGGCTCCCCAGTTCAAGGGAGACAGGGAGCTGCTGGGGAGGGTCCAGTGGAGGCTACGAAGGTGATGAATGGACTGGAGCATCTCCCTTATGAGGAAAGGCTGAGAGAGGTGGGTGAGAAGAGAAGACCAAGAGGGGGTCTTGTCAATGCATACAAGTATCTTAAGGGTGAGCGTCAAGAGGATGGGGCCAGGCTCTTTTCAGTGGTGCCCAGCCACAGGACAAGGGGCAAAGGGCACGAACTGAAACACAGAAAGTTCCATCTGAATATGAGGAAAAACTTCTTTACTTTGATGTTGATCAAGCACTGGGACAGACTGCCCGGAGAGGCTGTGGGGTCTCCTTCTCTGGAAACCTTCAAAACCCACCTGGATGCAATCTTGTGCAACCTGCTGTAGGTGAACCTGCAAGGTGATCTCCAGAGATCCCTTGCAACCCCGACCATTCTGTGATTCTGTGGTAGAAAATGAATGTGGTAACCTTGTGGTATCTGCTAGCAAATACTGACTTCTTAATGTTTCCCAATAGAAGTAGCTGAAGTTTTATTTGCATTACCAAAGCTATTTTGTTGTTGGTTTTTTTTTTAATTTCAGCTGTTCATTATTATGGTAGTTTGTTGTTAGTCAGAGGTTATTTCCGTATGGGTAGCCAGAGGTTGTGTGTTGTATAAGGCAAAGTTGGTTGTTTCACCTAGATAAGAGTGTGTGTACAGTACTTGGGTTTTGGTTGGTTGTTTTTTTCAGATTAAGATTTCTTCCACTGCTTTTCCACTGCAAAAAGGGATGCTGGCATACCATTGACCGCAAGTGAACTGCACTTGTTAAATTTTTAGATGAACAAATGACATCTGCAATTAAAAAAAATAATCTTCCATGGAAAATTTAGGCAAAAATGTTTCTGCAAAAAAGTTTTTTTTCCCTGTCTCCCTATTCTAAGTACCTCTAGCAAAGTCTCTGTGACTGCTTTGGTGTAAGTGAGATCAGAATCTAGCCCCTTCATGACTGAGATCCTTTGATTGACTAGACAATGCAAAAGACACATGCAGCATCAAGTTGTTTTAGCAACTAATATTTGACAATTTTAAAAAGTTTTCTTTTAGGCTGAGTTTTATGTAAAGCTGTTTACATTAAAGTGACATCCAATTAAAGTGTATCATGTAACCCACATCACAGTTCAGCACACATTTTCTGTTTTAACTGACATATGGCCCTATTTATGAAAATAAAAATCATCATGTTTTGATGATATGTTCACATAATTTATGTGGAAAAGCAGGGGGAGAGAAGCAGGGAGAGGGAATGCTTTTACTGTGTAAAGCTGTTATTTTCTGTGATTCATTAAATGTCTTTTAACCCATGTGCACAGGCAAATCTCTCCTCTCTCGATTCCTGCCCAGCCCCCGCCCTCCCCGGTCCATACTCGACAAAGGGACTTCATAATTTTTATGGGCAAAGACAGTAGATAGAAACACTTTGTACAGTATCATCCCATACCACAGGGATTTTTACAGTAAGGGACTCTTTAGTATTCTGTAGAGGAGATAAATTAGTTAACCTAAAACCAAGTCTGGACAGAAGAGCTAATTAAGCCCATTTTCCTTCGGTTGTCTCAAGGCTAAGTGCCTGTGAGGATTCTCTGATGTCTAGGAAAAGCTAGTCTCCTATTGAGGGCTTTTCTTCAGCCTCTCTCCTGCTCAGCTGCCAATTTTCATAAAAACTAGTAGGAACTTAATATCTGCAACCAGCAATCCTCTGTTAAAGTTGCCTGGAATTTTCTCTCTCTACAGAAAAGTCTCGCACACCTAAGTGTTTCAGGAAAGCCAGGTTGCTTTCATTAGGGTAACCTATTGGTAAGGAAAATGTTTTCTTTTTTATTAAGTGGTCATGAGTCAGAGACATGTCAGCACAAACTTGGGTATCTCAAGCCATCTACAGCCAAGACTGGAGGTTTGGTATTTCTCTTCATGCTCCGAGCCCCACTGACACCAACTCCCTGCAAAAAGGAATATGGCTCTAAGCTGATTTTAATCTACTTAAGGCAGGATCATGGCAAAACATTATTTAAAACTAATCTTTGCATTTTTCCCTTCAAACAATTGCATTTAACCCTCAGGCCTTAATTTTTTTAAATGTAGCAGCACATCAGTGGAAGAAAAGGCTCTGCTAACCAACAAAATCACCATCTGCAGAGGAATCAGCAAGTAAGTGTGCAGCGAAACCTAATTAATTCCTGTCATTTCCACATATATTGGAAGGTAGAATTTACTTTAAAATGTAAGCAACATAACTGCAGTGCATCCTTTGTTTATCCACTGTTTTGGGACCAAACATTGGGGATTATTGTTTAAATGGTAACTGCTGCACATCAGTGCACAAGACATGGTGGTGGTAGTTGGATTGTATAAATCAGTATGCCATCTTCTCCTTGCCAATGTAAACTAGACTGTACACCTGGAGACTGGTTATTTATAGCATGAGACTGACAAATGAAACCTTTAACCCGTACAATTTTGGTCGGTAAATGTTTGGTCACTGTCACAGATAGCAAATGAGTCATGTCCTCTATGAGTGGACTCTCGAATGTCTTACTACAAAAAGCTTCAAAGAGACATCACCCAGACATTAAATTTGGACTGTCCTGTTTCTTGTACATGTGACTGTGAAGACTCACCAACATTTTTTATTTGTTAGAGCAGGAACAGAGCCTTGTCAGTTGTAAGGTACTGTAATCACGCTCCATTTTCTGCTTTCTGATGACATTAGAGTCATCATTCTTGACATAAGTTAATGCAAAAAGGAAAAAAATCACACCTCCTTATTTGCCTCTAACAATGGCAAAACCTAATAAAGCTTAATGATTTACCATCTAAAGTCCAGTGGGATCTAAACTGCTGATGATAATATTAAATCCTGAGAAATGTACAAGTTCCAATTGAATATGGCAACCTCTGGCAGAACCTTCTTTTTCTAATGAAGTATGTGCATTATGTGTAGTTGGATGGTGATCCTAATCAGGGTAGTGAGATCTGTGCACTCTGGTTTTGGTCATTATTACCAAGATTAAGTAGGCATAGAGCCAAGATGTTGCAGTACAATAACCTAGGAGTCGAAGAGGGAGGAGAGGGTGAAGCATTATTTATTGGTTGGATAAATGGGGTTAGCAGTTATTGAATGTAACACAGACTTATTTTCCTTAAGTCACTGACCATTTAAACAATAAAGCTTATGAATGAAGAATTTTTGCCAATTTAAGAAGTAGAGACAGTATCATGAGTGAAGGAGAAGGCTAAAATCAGGCCCTTCGAAGTAGTTTTCAGTTTTCAGATTTCTAGAAAATGGTTGAGTAGAATTGCAGACTTGTGTATAGTAAACATACGTCCACTAGTAATCAGCTTTTGTAATTATGTTTTACGGCAGTCTTGCAGAGAGTTAACCTTAACACTTTGCAGACCACAGATGGAAACACCCATTCTTTTTCTTTCTGAGATGGCTGTGGGTTTGTGCATAGGAGTTATTCAGCAGTAGGTAAAAGAATTATTTTCCAGCTTTTAAGAACACAGAAATCCATTACATATACTCATAAGCTTCACTTTCACCAAGATCATTAAATACAAATAGAAGTTCCCTCCTCAGTGCAGAATTGTGCTGTTTCCCATCAACTCATCACCTCAGAGAGGCGTTCAGGTTGCCTGAGTAGGCAGAGTAAAGCTGGAATTGTGACGTCTGCTTCTGTTCTGTAATTTGATTCCTAGAGTTTTGGCAATTTCTTTAAGGAAAACAATTTTACAGGGTTGGGTTTTTTTGGCTTTTTGTTTTGTTTTGTTTTTAATTAAAAAAGTCTGAAGCTTTCATCAGAGAAATTTCTGTATCCATCCAAAGGAGAAAAAGCCCGCAAAACTACCCTAAAAAATTGTTCTAATAAAAATTAAGGAACAGTTAGAAGGAACAGAGGTTAATCTTCTTAAGATTCTGGCTTACTCTGATGTGGCAGTTAACAAAAGCTAATGGGAATGTCATGTGTTACTTGGGGATAGTCTAGAACATGCGCATGCAACATGCACATGGGAGATCTAATAGTTGATTTTAAAGCACTCTTAGCAGACTCTTTCAGTTTGCTTTGAGAGCAGAGTTAGTGGTCAGTGCTGTCAGGATATCCTGTGCAAAAGAGGCATTCTTCTAAGTTCCTGCTATTTCTCTGCTCTTTTGTGTGCAGGGTTGCTCAGCGATTTTACCTGACCTGGTTTTGAAGCAATTCTTTTAATAATTTAATTGGAACCTAGCCTCACTGGTGTGCTCAGGTGGTCAATAAGAAAAGGAAAGTGTTTATCTTGACAGGGAAGACATTGTGATTGCTGTACCCCAAAAAACTGTTAAGAAACAACCAGTGAATCATCAGAAAGCGCTAAGGATAGAGAAGACAGTTTTACTTGAAAACAAAGTATTTCAAGTTGTCTGAAATATGCAGTCAGCTTGAGTCAAGAGAGAAATGGTGTCTAATGAAGGACACTGATTTTTTTCAGAGGTGCAAAGTGCTCAGCACCTTTAAAAACAGACTACATTTAAAGGTGTTTAAATAAGGATTCAGGTGAAGAATTTGGCTTAGTTTCAGTTGAAAATAATGATTCTCTGGAAGCAACGTTAAACAGAAACACTGGGATTTTCAGAACAGCAGAACAAAAATAAAACCATCAAATGCGGTTACCTGGAAGTTTGAAAAAATGCATCGCAGGTGAAGTTTGGATGGTGCAATCTGTGGCTGTCTAAGCTTGGTTTTAGTACAGCAAATTCTGCTCAGTGTAGAAAGGTTATTTGCCAGGTATAGTAAATCTTTCCTCTGCTGCTGAGATGAGAGCTTCTCAGAGTGTGTTTGCAGCTGCCCATGTGATGTGAGGTGGCTACAGATTACCTTCCAATGAGGTCTGAACTACATATGCTTGCCTCCCATCTCTATGTGCCTGGTCTGTCCTGGGTTTCTGGGGGTTATGAAGAACACATGTTATGCTCAGCTTCATAAGAATGTGTTCTTATTTGAAGCTGGTGAATTCTCTAGTGGAGAAAGTTATCAAGAAAGGATGAGTCATGTCCTTCTGTCCACATCTGATTTTGTCTCACTTTTCTTTTATGATCACACAGTAATGATTTAATCTAAGGTTTCTGCCATACTTGCCCTGTTAAAGGTTTCCAGTTGGCATTTTACACCAGGTCTCAAAGGACTTGTTTTCTGTTCCAGAATAATTCCCAGTTCTTCTGGTCAATGGGAAACGCCTCCAACCTGAAACTGAGGAAAAGCTCCAAAAAGCAGCTTTTCCCACACTGTAGTACTTCAGCCAGTCATTCTGGGAGAGACAAGGTAGTGTCATGGTATCGTCAGTTATCAGGAGGATGCTAAAATGTTGATTTTGAATATTAAAGATTTGAGCCTGGACAAGGTGGTCAAATCAACACAGAGAAATTCACCTTTAGTCTCTCTGCCTGGCAGTGCAGTTTGATTTTTGTCTGCCATTCCTCTCTGACCATGCTAGATACATAGGTTTTGGATAAAGCTGTGCTACTGTTTGGTGGTGGCAAGAAGGCTACAAGCCAGATTCCATGGCTGATGTGCCTGGAGCGCTGTATTTTTAATCATACATTTTGAGTTATCTATGCTGCAAGACTGAACCTGGGTTAACCCTTGATGGCGAAGACTGTGGTTGAACTTGTGACAGAAATAATTTTCAGGCCCTGCATTAACAGTGTCATAGAATCATAGAATGGTTTGGGTTGGAAGGGACCTTAAAGATCACCTAGTTCCAACCCCCCTGCCATGGGCAGGGACACCTTCCACTTGCCCCAAGCCCCATCCAGCCTGGCCTTGAACACTGCCAGGGATGGGGCATCTACCATCTCTCTGGGCAACCTGTGCCAGTATCTCTCTACCCTCACAGTAAAGAATTTCTTCCTAATATCTAATCTAAATCTGAACTCTTCCAGTTTAAGGTACAAGCAAAGTGGAGCTTCCAGTGTTCTGCTGCCATGCAGACAAGTCTTGTTTGTCAGGGGCATTCACAGTTGTGATTTGAGGTCAGTGAATTTATGGGAAAGGAATTAAGGTGGTCATAAAACAGGACTTAACCATACTTACTCATCTGCAACAGTGCAAGCACACTGCTTCTGTTTTTTCTTCTGGAATCAAGTTCAGTGAACTCTCTTTAATAACCTGGCCAGGATGAAAGGTTAAATACGTATACCCTGCAGAGCTGCTGAACTCCAAGACCTTGGGGACTTTTCCAGCCTAGAGGATCCATAGGCTATCTGAGACTATTAAAGACCTCTTCTGCTCCAACTGGCTGTTAAGACATCAAAATTACTAGGTAACCTGGTGAAATGTACCACAACCATTCCCTGAAGAAGAAGAGGTGGAAACATGCTGAACAGATTAGAAGGCTTGTCTGACAGTGAGTCCTTGCTGAATGGTATTATCACAAAGTGAATACAGCTTTTAAATGTGGAACACATGGCTGCTGTCTTGGTGCTGTGCAGGCTGACATTTGAACAGCATCACCATAGCAAAGGCTACATTATGTTTTTTTAAAATAAATAAGTAAATAAATAATATGTAGAAAATCAAAAGGAGAAATCAAAAGGATTTCCAGAGATTTGTAGCACATTGTCTTCATAAGACTTAAAATAGGCATGAATTTCCTTTCAGTGGGGAGAGAATGAAAGATAGACTTCAGACTTGGCACTGTTGAACTACATGGGCCACGTTACATGTTCTAAGAGACCCAGTTTTTTAAGTTGCCTCTTTTTCATGCCTTTTAACACACAATGCTTTTCACTCTGTCCATATTGCGATAAGCTCTAAGGCCATGGTGAACAACCGGTGTGTTAACGTCCTTACCCAAGTAATGAACCACCTTCTCTGTACCTTGGCTGCAGGATTGATGTATACGGCCTGGCCCCTCTGTGCTCAGCAAGCCGATCCCGTGAGGCTCATAGCTTCTGTTGAATGTTCTCCACTCCCATGGACTCTGATAGGAAGTTGAGGCTTTTGGCACTTTCTGTCAGACTAGCGGAGTTCATGAAGCATCATGTCCAATAAGCATATTGATTTACGTTGGTGTTTGTTGCCCAGCTCCCTGCTCAGTGGTGAGTGCTGTCTCCGCTGCCACAGGTGCGATAAGAGTGGATCAAGGCATGTGGAGGAAAAACAGTTTGGAAAAAATAATTTTAAAAATAGTCTTACATAACAGCTCTGGATTCAGGGCCTTAACAACTTCATAAAAGCTTGTTGCTGGTGTTGTAAAACTCTAATACACAAGTTCGTTCCACATAAGAACACGGCTGTAAGTTTTTTAGCTCCAGATGCCAAAGAGTGAGCCCAGTCTGTTTAAAACGTGTTAAGCTGCAATATGCTACGTAAGTTAATACCAGCTTTCTACTTTTTACCTTTTCTGCTTGGGGCTGTGCCAGTGCCAGTCACTTACATACCCCTTTACCTTGATTCGCTGTAGGAGATGAGGCTGCCAAGCCAGATATTTACCTTGGGAACACACATTCTTATCCTGCAACGTTTCATCAGCCACAGCTAAAGAAAAGATTTATGGACTTTGTAACACTAAGATTATTTAAGTCACTTGTTAGCCAAAAATAATGTAAAGACATACAGTGCTTGTTTCAAAAAAAGTTTGTAATTAGGAGCCCATACTTTGCTCTGATTTACAATATAAGCTTGGTATCCAATTAGCAATAATAGTGTTCTTTTAACTAAAACACATATCCTTCCAAAATTATGCAGACTTTCCAATTACTGTGCTATGATGAAATTATAGCTAGAGACTCATAAAGTTGTGCATAGTTTATAAATGCAATATATTCTTAACTACCTTGCCGTACAGTATATACTAGCAGGGCTCATATGTTCTCTGTGTTATGGAGGCTTGTTAAAAAGCACGTATAAGATTATTGAAAAAGTATGTCAAATAATATTTATGTACTTACTACCACTGTGATAGGCTGTTACTATTCGTTCTGATTAATACCTCTGGTCACATACAGGATGATCGTGTGACTCAAGCTCTAAAATTCAAAAGACGGTTTAGAAACTGCTCTTCAAAGCATTGGAAATTTAAACCCTTGAGGGTTACTGTTTGATTTCTTTTTTACCTCGTCATTATGATATCCGCTTTATTTTGCATAAAATGAGAAAAGATTTTGCTCATTTTTAGAAGCAAATTTGTATAAAAATTAATTGCAGTGCCTCACCAGCTCATATCCAGCATCTTCCTCTTACTTTTCTCGTAGCCAAAGACAGAGCTGCAGCCATTTTTGCTGGTGTGGGAGCTCACTGATAATCAGAAGTGATTAAATGTTGTTGTATAGTTGAAATCACCACTAAGAGAAAGGCTTCCAAAGTGCAGAATAACCTTTAGTTGCTGCCTGACCAGTGGGAGAGGTCAAAGGGGAACTGCTTTCTCTGCTCATAGCAATTCCCTTCCAGCCCTGGCATTCTGGCACTTTTGCAGAGGGTTATTGATGAGAAAACCATGTCTTCTACAGGAATGGGTGAATGACTAAAGCCTGTTCAACAGTGTGAAAGTGTTGGTAACATTTAACGAGATGACTAAGCAGACTGCTTCAGGGCTTTTGCAATTTATTTATTATTCTTATTTATTACTCAGAGTTTGCTGAGGACTGTTAGTCCCAGAAGGAAACTCCCATTCAGCTTGCAGAATAATGCTGGGGAGAATGGCATGGATAAGGAGAATTAACGGGAGAGTGTGTGCATTGTATTGTCTGCGAGAAGTATGACCTCTGTGTGTGTTAGCTTGTATTATTAGACTAATTCAGGTTGGCTATTACTGTTCATTAAAAATTATTTCAATTTTGCCAAAACCTTGTGAGCTCTTTGAGGTGAGAGTGGACAAGGAGAGGATTCAGGGGGGATGACTCAAGCCGTTGTCATCCTCAGTCATCCTGTGACCTGTCCTATCTCACCCTCCTCTTCCCCAGCCCCTTAGCAGGGCCTGGTGTGGGACATGCTCTGTGTCACATCTTGGGGAAGAGGCATTTAGCCATGGGGGATGGAAAAGAAAAAACAGATTGTTAGGTGGTGACAGCGCCTAGCCCTTTATGGTACCTTCCCTACCCACAAAGAAAGAAGGAAGAACCAGCTGCCCTGTTACCACCATAGTGAAAGCCCCTGCCTTGGGGCAGCTACATGGCTTTAGAATGTAACATGTAATAAGAGATTAGAATAAAAAAGAAAAACTTGAGTAGCATATGAATCTCCTAAAAGCTTGCTGTTTCTTTAAGTCTGTCCTTATTTTTACAGTTCTTCTAACCTAATAAATGAGGCATCTTCTTTAGTGTGAGTCATTTAGGGGGACAGTTTGGGTTCTTCAAGTTTTGAGGCTATTTTAATTTCTCAGGCTATTCATTGTCTGCATTTGCTTTGTTTCATTTGGTTTGGTTTTCCTTCAAGCTCTCAGTTCTATATAATATAAAAGTACTCAGAGCTGTATAAATTATGGCCCAAGATGCCTCAGGGGACTTGGTAGTGAGTTCCAGCACTGTGTCTGCATACAGTGTCTCAGCTGCTCCGATTTACTGGTCCAAGTGGAAGGAGGCTGAGAATCATTACAGCTTCAGGAGAGCTTGACGGCTGATGGCAATCGGTGCATTCAGTCAATAAATCTGACCTCTGTAGACAGGGATTCATGCTGCCAGACTGCTTGGCACACCCACTTGAGGTGTAGGTCTGATGGACATGGAAAACTTGATTGCAGCATTTCAGGGTAACCTTAAGAATGGTCCATTTTTTTGGCTCTGTTCCAAAGGCTTGCCTTGGCCCTGGGGCAGCTGCCTCCAGAACCATCCTTTGAAATTCTGGAATTGGCAGCCAAAGTCTCAGTTGTTCCCAGTGCCACCCACTGCTCAGCCCCCTCCCTGACCACCCTGGAATTTGTCTCTGACTCTCTCTGCAGGTTTGGCTCTACCGAGAAAAGGGACTAAATTGAGAAGTACATGCTTGGGCCATGTCTGCTCTACTGTCAGCTGGCCTCATCTTGCCCGTTTAAGTTCTCCGATATACTAGAATCAGAGCAGTGTAAGCAGGATGGCAGAGAGGCAGAATATTCAATACCAGGGGAGCAGTCAGGACAGTGCAAAGGCAGATTTAGGGTAGGTGGGGTGCACAACAATGGATGTCCAACAGCTGTGGAAAACAATAACAAATGGATAAAAGAGAAATTTATGGGAAGATGGTGTGTGCAAACTGAGGCATCAGAACTGCACTGGTTCCCATTCAACTATCTGTTGAAAACCTCAACAAAACAAGACAGCCTCTCACTTCAAAGGGCTTATGTCAGCTGAGGAGCCATGCTCTGTGGCCTGTATCTGGAGAAACTGCAAAGACTTAGGAGACATGCTAGCAGCTGGTAATGTGTCTGTAGCTAACAGTATGGAAGCACTTTTATATTCGTGTGTTGCAAATATTTACACATTAAGTCATGGCAATTAGGAATAATTGGAGTGGAATGTACCTTGTATTCACAGAGCCAGGAACTAGGCTCATGTCATAAACGCGGAGTTCATTTCTGTTCAAATTTGACAGGGTGGGACGCAGAGCCTTTGGTGGCTTCCCAGGGCTGTGCCCAGTGCTGACACAGTCCTGTGTTACAGGTGGCGGTGGGAATCTGTGTTGGGGGTTTAAAGCATGATTGCAGGTTTGGGTCTTGAGCTATGCAGTGTGACCCCTCTCCAAGGCTATTGAATGGCTGTTTAATTTTTACATCTTACCAAATAATTCATGGAATAATATCAAGTATTCCCTACCAGCTACCCAGGAGCAAGATTTGTCTTCTCACAGCAATACATAGTAAGAAGCCTTTCCACCAATACTATTCCTTCCAGCTTTCACAGAAGAACTGTTACAAATCAAAGTCAGTCTTTGTTAAGAATAGAAGTGTCTCTTTGGGAAGTGGAGGGCATTTCTCTACTGGCTAGCAAAGGGCCCGGAGAATTACAGTGACTAGTTCTAGATGAGCTTTGAAAGTGAGATTGTGAGTGGCCACGAGTAAGGCACTTAAGCTGTTCTGTTGTGGGAAACATATCCTCGATACCTATTTGGTATGTTTTGAAATTGGATTGCAACATGAGTAGGAGATGCCACCTAATGCAAATCCAATTTGTAGAAGCTATTGACATCTCTAGCAGCCAGGAGTAATGATGGGATTCTTTTACTTTGCCTGTAGCACAGCTGTATTGTTATTTCATAGTGTTGTGAGGGATCATTATTTATAATTGCTCCTAAATGTGGTGATTAAAAATGACAGAGCACATAAACTACTTTTTAATACTTTGTATTTTTACCAAGCTATTTATTAATTATGTAACTTCTCAACTTATTACTTCACCTTAATTGGTGTCTGGCAGTGTGTTAATCATTCTGCCACACCACTTTAGTGCTGTCTTCAATTGCCATTGGCTTTCTACCATGTTTGCTATTAGCATGTGCTTGATGATCTCTTTGATTTTGGGGCCCAAGAGGACGGGATGTTGTTGAGTAGGTTAACACGATGTGTTTTGTGGACTCTCAGCATTTGTGGGAAGCTCTGTGCCAGTACAGCAATTGTGAAGATCACCAGACAGGGTGAGAAGAAGTAGAGACATGTCATATCCTCATCTGCAGCAGAACTGACTCAGCAGCAGTGCGAATACTAAACTAGATTAGCCTAACCCATGTGCGTGGAAGCTCAGTATTACCTTGCTCACTGGAGGAATGATGGCCTGGGGCTGTGCAGCTGTGCCTAAAGGGTGACATTTAACAACAGGATAATCAAAATCAACTGTGCCTTAATACTGTAAAGTACTTTCCTGGCTTGAGGAACATATTGCCAGCTCCTCTTAATATTAGGTGTGTTTTGAAGTTGGACAGTGATGTGAGCAGGCTGTGCAGTTTTAAAGTGAATCCAGTCTTTAGAGATACTTTAAATCTCCAGCTACCATGAAATATGTTGTCACTCCAATTACAGTTGCAAGTACCTCTCTCTTATTTGTTTCCTGTAATACCAGACAGACTAGGTAAATATATATCTTTTTTAATGAAGCACAATATAGTTTTTAAATGGTTTATATCAAGTTGTTTCCAGTTTCTTATAAACTCCTGATTTCTAAATATCCTGTTATTTGTTCCATATGTTTCACTGAAGTCATTGTTACCAGTACAGCAGAAAATACATAAATAATCTGGTAATTTAACATAAGTTTGTGATTTTTCTTAAGTTACTGTCAATCAAATATCGTTAGTATAAACTGAAATCAAAGCAGAGCCAAAATCTGTAATTAAATCATGGAGGATGTACTGAGACAATGAGAAAATAAGGAGTGCTCTCGTAGGCTGTGCTGTGTACAACTGTCATTGTGTTTGTTAGCACAGAGACCACAGAAGTCCTGAAGGAGGTAGTTTTTCATGACAGTGACTATGCTTTTGTCAAACAGGTTTTAAAGTACAGTCATGACGGTTGGTATTAATCCATTAATTGTATTTAGTTTTCACTTAAGCTAAATATACCATGCTATATGAGGGAATAAAACCAGCTCATTGTGGTGACATAATAGGACAAGTAAAAAATGGTTGTGGAAGATGCTCCCAACTTGCTGTTGAAGCTGATGAGAATAGGGTGATGTTGTAGAAAGTTTCCCTTCTGTGAAAAAGGAGGTCACAGATTGGAGCTGGCAAAAGAGCCAAGTTATGCTTCATGAAAAAATTTAGCATTTCCTGACCAAAAAATGTCCTGATTGCCCAATGCAAAATACAGCTTTTTTCGCTTTGTCTCCCCTCAGTCCCTTTTCAGTAATGAAAAAAGGAAAAGGAGAAGGAGCAGATCATAAGAAGAGAAATATGGAAGAGGAAAATGGGAAGGAAAACCAGCACAGAATATTTAAAAGTTTGTGGGAATCTTTTAGAAAAATCTAAAACACATGAACATTTTCAGATACAGGAAAATGTCATTTAAAATTAAAGATGGAAAAAGAAAAAGCAGACCGCTCCAGGTCCTAAAAAATTCACTTCTCACAACAAATGCAAGATATTATTGAGGAGAATTATTTATGTGGCCAGTGTGACTTTTTTTCCCATTAGATAGTTTTTTTGTAGACTTTGATGGTGTCCAGGTTAATAGTGCATAGCTTTGTCTAACGTATTTTCCACCTATCTTTGTGTCAATACATCAACTAACAAACCACATGGTACTTCTGAATCTGATCAGCAGGTCCAGCTGCCTTTAAACCTGCACATTTTCTCCTCGTTAACCCGTGTTGTTGCCCTTGTATCCATCTTTGATTTTGATCAGTTTAGAGGTGTGTTTTCAGACCTGCTGTGTAAGTAGAGATGATGAAGTCTTGCATTACTTTCAGTCTGTGGCTGGGAACCCAAGTTTCCCATTCCCAGTTTTCAGGGAAAATTTGTGACGACAAGGTTCTACATTCAACTCAGGTGAAAATCCTATTGGGCAAATTTAGTGTATTCCCATTATAGCTTTTATGTTGGCAACTTCATGAAACAGCCAATTTAACTACACAATGAACACCCATCTGTTATTTGGTTGCTCACTTGTTACGCTTTTCTTCTTTCTGGAATGCTCTTTCTCTTCTGAATTTCCACTTTTGTTTATATACCCTTGCTCTGAAAATGCTAGTCCAAAATTAGCCCTATAGGCAGTCAGTGATGCATGAAATAGAAGCACATTTACTCTGCCAAGGTAGAAAGCGAGAGGCCAACAGTAGGCTTTAGCTTCACAGGGTAAACCACAAATCTGAGAGGGAGATGTTCCCTAAGGATAAGCCACAGAAGTCAGTGTAGAGCAGGGTGCGTAACAGGACAGGTAACGCTTTGTGTTTCAGTGCCAAGAGCAGTGTGCAGCAACGGAGATGGAAGATACAGCCGTTTCAGAGGTGACTGCTGATTTCAGTCACCCTGGGAAGCCATATCGATGTTGAAGAGGAGGAAGGGATGAAGCTAGACTTTGCCAGGCAAGAACAAGCAGCATGTTAGGGCTGCTGCAGTGATGGCTCTTCCAGTGTTTCTGCTGTAAGCTCCATTTTTCAGGGGTTTATAACTTGCTCATAAAAATTTACTGCAAGCTATAATTTGGCACACAGGGTTCCAGCCTGAGAGCATACTGCTTTTCTTATTTAAGCTACATTTGGTTTATTGATGGGCCTGTTTTCAGATTGCAAGAGAGTGACGAGTGAAATAGAAATCTAATTGTTTCAGAAAGTTGTTTTTTTTTCATTTTTTAATACTCTCTAGCCCCAAAACAGCTTTAAACATCTACTGGTGCCTTTGAGTATTACAAAGAATTAAAACTAGTTAAGAAATCAGTGTTTAAATAGTGGCTACTGTGCATATTGTGTAATTATACTTCCAGCGTATAGCATCTTTCAGCCTGAATAATCCCAGTGCAGCTTTCCAGCTTTCTGGGTACAGAAACACAGCTGAAACAGGTATCAAGCAGGATAAAGTGAAGCAGCTAATGCAGAGCTATGCAGCAGGACTGATTGTAATTTGGACCAGGCCATTCAATGTAATGCATCTGCTCTTGCAAAAGACACCAGAGATCTTGTGGATCAGATTTTCAGGTACAGCCTTTCTCATGCGGAGAATACAGGCAGGAATGAAAGCAATTCTGCAGCTGCAGTTTAAGCCATCACTGTATTAAAGCTTCTGACCTGAAAGCTCAGTCATGGATACAGTTTATTGACTGTTCAGAGCTAGTGCTATGGTTGAGGAATTCAGCCTTTGCAGATCGTGATCATGGTGTGGCGTATCTGTGAACACTGGGAGGCTAATTCTGATCAGTTAGCCAGACCCTGTCCACCTGCCAACATCCTGCCCCTTCCCTGTCACCCTTCTGCCCACCGGCTGACAGCCCTTGCACAGTTCTTAACCCAGCTTTTTAAATACCATAGAAGAAATGCTGGAATTGCAAAGCAAAGCACTTGGAAATTGAAAAAATCTTGTGCAAGATCTATCCTACTCTCCTACTCTCCTATGCATGCGTAATTCTGTGGGATGGAATTACATGCACTGAGCTTTTGAATTCTAGTTTTATGGTGAAAGTATCACAGAAAATACCTGTACTTATTTTGTGCAAACCAGTACACATTTTTTAACCAGCTTTACTTAATCCTATTAAGTAAAAATATGCTAAATATGTGTCCATGTTTGAGAACTTGAGCCTGAGCAGGTTGATGTTGCACATACAGAAGAACATTTTCCTGCCATGTCTGAGCACATCATTTGGATCTAAGCAAGCAAAAGTGTTTTGGGCTGGTTAATTTGTTCTTCGGTATCTAAGTATATGTGAAGCAGTATCTTTCTTGAAAAATACCCTTCTGAAAATGTATTTGGAACACTGTGTTAATGTCTTGCATCCATACTGTGGTAATGTGAAAGGAGGGGAGATTGGCACTTTATGAATTCAACTGCTGGGGACGTCCTACGTGTTTCACTGGACCTGTTGAAAAGCAGGTTGTATCTTTTCCTGTCATAATGGAGATACTAGGCTCAGGCTCACTAGGTAAATCCTATTTCAGACTTGAATTCTTTGTGTGGAATATCACCAAACCGAAGCACTGTAGCAAGGTGTCAGATCTAACTCTTCCTCCTTGGACCCAGAAAAATAAATTTTACAATCTCAAAAGGTGCTTTTACTATGACAGGGTATTTGTACTGTCATGAAACTGTACTTCTTGTACCTCCCACCCTGACTGATCTCACCCTTTTGAGATTTGTCTTGGCTAATTCAGGGCTTCTATTGCACCATTGGGGATACAACTTTGAACACTCTTTTAAAGAAAAAGTTTGGCTGTACAGGTACATACCAAAAAGACCAAGCAAAGGAATTTTTAGACTGTGTGTGGTCACAGTACTTCAGCAGAGCAAGTGGACCAATTACTCTACTGCCATATCTGTTTCTCTTGGCAGAACACTGACAGTCTTCTGGCATCCCATTGCAACTGTCCTTCACTGTGATCAGACCTCATTCTGCAGATTGTGTATGTGTGTGTAGGGATTTGCCATGCTAATTTGCATAGCTAACATTAGAGAGGCTCTTCTTGAAAGGTAATAAATTACAGGTGGTGTAGTCTTCACAGATGTATTTGGGATTGATCAGCATATTTGCCATTTCTTCCGCTCAGGAACTGCTACTACAGAGAGATTGCATGGACTGAACCACTAGCACTGGTGTGCTGGAGAGAGGATGAAAGTTGGTTACAACTCGCGCCATGGGAAGGATTTTGAGGCAGCACAGCTACTGGGGTGAAGCAGACATGGCACAGGCAAATCAGCACAGTTCACTTGGGTTTGCCTGTCCTACTGAGGAGTATCTGCTCTTGCTTCTCTGACTGCTCTCATGAAAAATCAGAAATGTTCTCCAGACCACACCACGCTTTGCACTATTTCCGTGCTCTCTCCCAGCTCTGTAGTCTCTTTGGGGGAAGTTGCTTGAGGAGGGAAGGTCAAGCAGCACTGGAGAGGCAGAGAAAAGCAGAGCAGACAGACAGAATGGGCATTGTGTGGCTGGGGCTGTCGTTGCCGAGGGGTTGAGGGAGTGTAGAGGGATAGTGAATGAGTGATGAGAAATGATTGTTTTAAAATCAAAGAAATCAAGTGGCACACAATTCTGGTAACACAGAGTTGAGATTGCCCAGTGGCTAAACTTGCACCTTTGAGATTTAAGACATGAGGAATTCTGGCACTGATTATGCCTAGTTCGCTATTCTAAGATAACACAGGAGAGGACAGGGATGTATAGAAGTTACTTAGCATTATTGATCTCTGTCTAGCTACAGGAGAGACTTAACTGAAGATTTACATGCGAGTCTCAGCTGTTTAACACCTCCCCCCATTATTTTATTATCAAACAGAGCAGAACTAGAGACTTGCCAGTCCGAAGCTTAGTTAACCTGGAGCTAAAGTTACCTACTCACAACTTACCCGTTCTCTTCTGGAATATCCAGAATATTCAGGTAAGCACAAGCATCTGGAAACCATGGAACAAAGAGTTAATGTAAGCCAGACTGAGAAAATACATGGTTCACACAGACTCCAGTGCAGCCTCAGCTGTCCCGCAGGAGCTGGCAAAAGCCACTGGGCATTGTCTGCCTGCCTTCTCACTGCCTTCAGCACCCTAAGAATAGATGACAAACTGAGAAGGGCCATTCCCACAGTCAAGGGAGGATGTTTGAAGTTACCTTTGCCAGCCTCTCATCTCCTCCCCTCCCAGCGCAGCAGTGGAAAGAAGGCGACAGCTGCAGGTGTTCACAGGGTTTGCCTCATTTCAGTGTGGAGCTGCATGAGCAGGGATACCCTGGCCTCTTCTTACCTAGGATGGTCAGCATGGGGGCAACGTGTGGATGTTAACCTGCATATCAACCAGCTGCTTAAAAGAGCCCCGTTGGTATAGGCACAGTGTTTGAGAAATTATGGTAAGGTGACAGGGTTCGTTTTCACATCAAACCTTAGCCTTTGTGTATATGACAAGTATAGGTGACTTTTGTTTGTTGCAGCTCATCTTGTTGCAGCAAACCTTACATTTGCTGTATCAGAAAAGCACACATTCTGCACGGGTGCTGAGTGGGACTTCCAGTGTTGTGGGCCATTGCATAGAGAGGGCAGAGACAGGATGGCTTTGCTGAGCACTTTTTTTCTGGTTTTCCGAGTGTGAATTATGACCCTCTTTACATTGTTTTTTCCTCTCAGCTTTTGGAAATTTGGCTTTGCTCTTTAGGTGATACTGAGGAAGAGAGCACTAAAAGGTTCTGTCAGCAAATACTAGGGGCACACAGAATGCTGTTTGTCTGCAGAGATTTAAGTCAGGATAATCAGATGCTCTCTCCCCCTCTGTTACTGTGTGGAATGACAAGCATTATCGAGACATATTCTTTAAAAATGTAGCAGACATTTCCCATTGCACCTACTAGAGGATATGATGCCTAATGTCTGTGTACCTGTGAAAATGTAAGCTCTTGAAAATGCGTGGAAATTCTGACAGTAATAACCACTTATATTTGTATAGAGTCTTATTTCAACAATTCTAAGATTGCTTCACCAAGGCATAGGTCAGGCTGCTCGTCTGTGGAACACTGTTTGCAGGGCATGGAGACTTCTGGCAGTTCAGGGTAGGAAGAGAGAGATCGTACAGAGCTAGGCAAGGATAAGAGCAGTACACTGGGCTGCAGTTTTACTGTATGAATGATATTTACTTAAGAGGTTGGGAAGTGATTCTCTATGCTTTTGATTAGCGCCCTGCAACCTTGGCGGGGCTAGTCCATTGCTACTTCAAATATAGCTTCACAGTGCATGGGGTTTCAGCAGCAAACGTTGTTTAAAAAGTTCTCCCCTGGCTGTTCATTCATGCACCAGCGTTTAATTGTTCCTGTCCGCTCTTTCCATTATTTGTGTTTATGGGATCCACAGTTTGAACTGAACAGATCCTGATGAAAATTAATATTCTTAGTTTTCCACTCTGATAAAATCACTAGTCTGGTTCACAGCATGGCTCTGCAAACACTTGTCTTGGCCAAACTGAAGGCAAGTAAAACAAAGTAGGAATGAGCAAAAAAGGGTAGAAACCAGTGGCAAGAATTCCTTAAGTCAATGTTGGTACAAAGTGCCTACAGAGTTCAGATGAGATGACACATGATGAACACACCTACAGTGGGTTTTGGTCATACTTCCTATATGTGACAAATATAGTTGCCTTTTGTTGATTGCAGCTCATTCAAGTTTCATTTGCTCTAACAGAGAACTACCCATTCAGCACAAGTGCTGAGCATGACTTCCAGTGTTATGGGACATCACAGGGAGTGCAAAGATAGGATGGCTTTGCTGTGTACCGAATGAAGTAAGAACAGCATTATTTGTTAAAATGCAATATTCTGTACCTAATGCTCTATAAAGTTTCTCCCTCTAGAAGTGAAATGGAAAGAGGTCTTTATTTAGTGCATCTTCGTGTTCCTTTAATTGTGATGGTTAAAATAAATTAGTGTATGCCACTAAATCTAGTGATTATAGAACAATGTTGGGGTGCAGCTACATATTTTGATGCTATCTCAAGTAACCAGCCTGATGTTCAGTATTTAATTAAAAGCAGAAAACCTGATACAACTAAAAGACAGGAATCTGAAGCCCTAGGAGTGGTGGCCAGCCTGGTACTTCTAACAGACTAACTGATAAATCGCTTTACAGCTGCATCTGGGACCAGTCTTTATATGTCCTTTATCTCTTTAATTCCTTTTGCATAGAACAAAACAATTTGGAAATGAAAAACACTGGCTTATTGTATTCATCTAAGGACATGCTAATTGAAAATGATTGCTTCATACTGGGCTGGATTCAAAAATATGTACATATCTCTCTCTCTCTCTTTTACACATAAATCCATTAAATACTTGTATTGAAATAGGAATTACTGGGTCAGAGGGAAGTGAGATAAGTAAACCAGATACAGGCACTTAAGAGGTATTCGTACAGTGGGCCAAATTCCTATGGCAGCTCCCAGATCCTTTGGCATGGCTGTGATTGCCAGAATCTACATTTTCATTAAAAGCAAAACAAAACAAAGGTTTGAGCTTTTAGACCCACAAAGATAATTTGGAAAACAAGAACAAGAAAATACAGTTTTTTAAAAAAGAAAATCTTTCTTAAGCACACTTAAATCTACTAAAAAAGAAGTGTGGTGTGGTTTTAGGTTAATCTGGAAGAGGATTTGATGGAAGAATTGCTTGTGCTCTCTTCAACCAGTTCAGTTTCTTTCTCAAATGAACTTGTGGTAGAGAAAAAGGGGACATGTAAAAAACCTTAATAAGGAGATCTTTAAAAAAATACTATTATTTTTAATAATTATAAAATCATTATCCAAACTTTGGACTAAAATCCAAATGGAGTTTGTTCGGGTTCTATTACATGAAAACCTTAGTAGAAAGACCTTCAGATTACTTAATGTTTAGGACTTTTTTGGGGGGGGAGGGGGCTTTGATACCAGGTGAAATGTGTACCATGTATGCTGCATGCTGATAGTGTCAATTCGAAGGATTAAAGTAAAATAAAAGACCAGTTAATATTATAAATGAACCAATGTACTACATCACAGAAAGTGTACGGCCCTTGTGTTATAAGAGCACACGCTTTTCCAGTTAGCAGCGCTCTGCGCACAAACAGGGTATAAAGTCCCATATGCAACAGTAGATCAAAGAAGAGCAGTAACTCTTATGTTTCAACTGAGAACTGTTTCTGACAGATCGCAGATGCGTAGCAATAAGCTCTGTCGTGGCTAAATTGCCAGTTACTGAACAGTGGCCAACCGCAAAAAGTGTGTCATAATTACTTTTCTTTAGAATTACGTGTTTTTATCATCACCATTATTACATTGACATTTGTATCCTAGATCACCTACCCAGCATTGGAAGGGCATGAAATTTGGCCAGCAGTATGTTGTGCCTAGGGTTTAGAATTGACTGTTTTTTTCCAACTTCTCAGCTGGCATCAAAGCACCAAAAAATAAAGTTTTGACATCCTGTGGTCCCTGCCTCCCAATCTCCTGTCCTCCCATAAATGTTAGCATGCATTTGGAGCTGGACTGTTGCATTTGGCATAAAAACTTTTTGGTTTTGTTTATTTGTTGTCACTTTAAGATATCAGATGAAGTGCCACTGGGTTTGCATCTGGGACAGCTGTGTCAACTTTTTGCTAATAGTCCAACCCTACAACTTAAGGGGAGAAAGGCAGGGCATCCCAGGTGGGGTGGTGGGAGCCGGGCTTTGTTGACATTGCGTGTGGACCCCAGTGGACTTTGCATTTTTACAGTGCTCTTCCTGTGCTGGGCTATTTGTCAGGGGGGTTACACACAAAAGAGAGCAGTCCTGTGAGTTAGCACTCAATTTGTTTTTGTCTCTCTGAAATGGGACAGCTGAGTAATTTGACTGTTTGAACAAGAAAGGAGTCACAAAACTTGTTTTGCTAAAAAGAAAAAAAAAAAGCGACTTTTCAGAACAACCTGCAAATGGATACAACAGTTACATGCTTTTGGTAAAAGCTAAATCATTTCTTCCTGCTATTAAACTTGACAGCACACTCACTCTGAACTGTTCCTTCTTCATCACTGTGAAGAAAGTTCTCTTGGTGAAATCAGACCAGCAGCTACAGCTGCCTGATGCTGCCATCAAGCTCTGTCTGCCTTTGAGGTCCGTGGGGTGAGCTGGCTTGCCTTGCAGCCGATTGCCAGGCCATTCTGAAACCAGTAATCCAGGTGGCGGGAAGTTGAACATGGTGGTTCTACACAAGGAGCAGTCTTTGGAGTAAGATGCTGCCATTTCCAGCCTCTGTTTTTTTAGAGTTGTCCTGTTTATGATGACTCTCCAGAAAGAGAGAAAGAGGTCAGCATTCTGTCTGTCAGCCCTGTCTGAGGCAGCATCACAGAATAGCTCTGAAACAGTCTTGGGGAGAACAGTTTTCTGTTTTCTTTTGCCCCCTGGAGTAGGTTTGTTGGGTTTCTTTTATTATTATTCTCTGGAGAAGTGAGGCTCTCAGCCAAAGAAATGTTTTTTTGACCGTGGTCAGTATTTTACATGTTGTGGGACCATACCATTTAGTGCCTCGTAGGATAGAAAGATGGGATCCCAACAGCCAGGGTGGTTCAAATTCATAGTGATCCTGGGAAGACAGCAGAGAGCAGGATAGCGTTATAGTAGGCTAGGTGGATAGCCTGTAATGCCCAAATGCATTGCATTTTTGTGGGTCAGTTTAAGAGGTCACAGCTGAGGTTGTGAGCAGCCCATCAGGTTGGCACAGTGTCTCCAAGGCAACTAGGGATAATACAAAATATTCCTCACAGATGCTGCTGTGGGAAAGCACCCTTTCAGCCGTGGCTACAGGAACATACTTTTTCCCTTTTGTTTTTCAGCCCTATGCCAAGTATGTTTTATACGCTGAGAAAAATGATTTTAATGCAAGGGGAAAGGACTTTAAGAAATGGTTGCAAGCTTAATTAAGGCTTGAACCCACTGATCTGATTCATTTGTCTTGCAGTGTGATGATTCAGCTGATTTGCAGGGAAGGCCAGCCTAGGGGAGAAGGTGATTTTACCCGGTGCTCATAGTCGTTCTCCTCAGCTGGCCAAATCTTTTCTGTGCCCTGATGAAGGGTCATTTCCTGGTGTCATTGATGTTTGCCAGAGTTTGGTAGGTGTGGCTTTTAAGGGTAAATGCACAAATGGGTCTGTAGTAATCTGCTGGCGTAATCCTTTGTGGCTGAATATGTCCTTCATGTCGTTGTTGTGCCAGGGTGTGCTTTAACTCGGAGAGCCTGCGGGCTGTATTCTTATGTTTAAGAGCTGTGATTTTGTCATGGTAAGCTTTGAGGGAAAATCCTGCATTAGTTATGGTAAAAAATGTCAATGGAGAACCAAACACAATAACAAAAAGTTGGGATATGTTTTGTACTGGCTGACATGGGGTATTTAGGTATATGGACTTGGTTGATCCTAAGCAGAACTAGGTTCACATGTCAACATCAGTAGCATCAGTAAACAGGATTCAGAGGCAGGAGGAGTATCCTGTACCCCTTTTATGATTTCTGTCATCCCGACCTTGGGCTCTAATTTAAAAATTGTTTCTGTTCATTGGGGACAGTCTGCAACACAGGTTGGCTCAGCATTTGTTCTGCTTCCCCTGTCTTGCTTTTCTGTGCTGCTCTGCTTTTCTTGGTGACCCCACAGTGAAAGCAAGTTAGTGATTGCAGGTGACTCTGTTGAGACCCAAGGGCTCTGTTTGCTTAGCTGAAATCATTAGATTTTATCTTCCCACACCCTGTCTTTGCCTGCCCTCCAAGCCAATCAGACTTTGCTCTTGCCCTCCCAGAGGTCATTGTTCTCTTCTTTGTCCTTCCAAGCCTTATTTTCTCCACCAAATTGAGTTCAAATTTTGTCCTGCCACCACCAGCTGTTTGACTGGGAGGTGCCACAGAATTCACAGTGGCATCTTGTTAGCCTGTTTGTCTGTTAGGCGTTTTAAGCCTTACCTCCTTAGGAGCTCTCCTAATTATATTGTTCTCTTGATGGTCCGTAAGGAGGAATGTGGTGGCAGTATATCCCAGCTGTCTTGGACAGCTCTCTGAGGATTTTGGGGCTCAGTCACTTTCTGGAATGCCTTTTTGCCTCAGTGTTAATGAGGAGGGTGTCAGTGACTGAGACCACTAGCTGTTTCTTGTCTGAAGTGGGTAAGAGGCGTCCTCCCAGAATGGCTGGTTAACATGAATTTGGGGAGTCTGTGATCTTTAAAATGTTAAAGCTGCCTCCAACCAACAGTGGGTAAGAAGCCCAACAGTACAGCAGGTACCTAGATTACAACAGGTGACAGTGGCCAGCAGCAAATGCTTTACAACAGGTATGAAAACTGGAATAAACAGGTGTGATCACATAGTACTCATTTAAGTGTTAGAATGGTGGTAGGCCTGGAAGCAGGAGGTTTAATATCCTTTCCATACTGTTTGAAGTTTGACAGGTCTGAATAGTCTTGCATTGGTCCAAGGGTTTTCTAAATGTCACTTTCTCTCCACACCAGTTCCCCACAGCAACAAACTCTGCAATCTTCTGTGTTTGGTGAATAAGTATTCCTTTTCCGCAGTTTTACATTTGCCATCTTTTAATTTCATTGCATGCCCTTTTGTTCTTCCTGTGCCAGACAGAAGATCTCATTATATTTTCTCTGAGACCTTTTTTTTTAGAGGCCATTCAAGAAGTTACCTTTTATCTCCTTAAAAACAGTAGTCCAGCTTTCTCAAAGTCAGTGTTTTCATCTACCCTGCTGCATTTAGCTAAAGAAGCCTCACAGAAGTTAACCCTGACCCTCAAGTGTATAGAGGCTCTTAGGTTGTCCCATAGTGAGTTCTGGGTAGCTCTTTTACTTGCCTGGCTTGGTGGAAAATGTTAGGAGATTGATGAGGTGAATTATTTGCTGTATCCAAGTACTGGCTCCTGGTGAGGATTAGGAAAAGGCATTCTAGTGGTAGTGAGCCATTCTGAACTTCAGAAGCCCATCACTCTGGCTAGGCTTTAACGGCAGATAAGCTGAGGTCACATAGCTGAAGTAGTTGTGAACACCTGTAGGCCCCCTGGCCTCGGCAAGGGATGGCATTTGTGCTATCTTGAACCCCAGTCCTCTGCGCTTCTGTAACAGACTGCCAGCCAGTAGCTCAAAACTCAGCTTTTAAGGCAGTCTTCTATAAAGATTTTCTACTGAAGGGGGCAAAATAGTTGCCGTGACAGTTCGAGTGAGTTTAACGCATGCATGCATGCATCAGTAGTTGTGAGTGTGGTCACACGTACGAGGGCTCTGTAACCTGTTATGTTTCTCGTTATTTGGAAGAAGCACGATCGTATGTGAAGTCCCTGTTTCAGGTTGTGCAGAAGGCTGATACTAGCAAGCAGTTTCAGAGATAAATTTCTCAGGCCAGGAATGTTTTGAAGACAGTCAGTGCAGAGAGAATGAACCTGTTGATGTCATATCATGTAATTGGTGAGGTTACATGAATATAAAAATCATGAAGACAGGAAAAACTAGAAGGCCCACCACTCGTGCCCTTTTTATTTTCCTTGCATGCATTTTTCCAACTGCACATTCACTTGCTTGCTCTTTATCTGCTCTGTAATTAGGGGCTAATTAAAAAGGCTCCAGTCTTCAAGATGAAATTTAGAGTTCTTATTTCATATGCTTATGTTTGGCAGTGAGAAAAGACACAGAAAGCTCACAAGGAGGAATGTGATTTATTTTTTTTTTCTCTACACAAAACATTGATCCAGGATTGTTTGGACAGAAAGAAGGGCTGCATCTCTCTATTCCCAGGGGCCCTGGCATTTCCAGGATTGCGACCAGTGGGAGATGAGTTGGAGTAAGAGGGATACACAAAATTTCCTTCCCGGTCCCAAGGGTAAAAAGTAAAAAAGAAAGGGGAGCAGTGCTAGGCAGAGGCTGTCTTTACATGGCCGCCTGCTTTCAAGGCAAGGCATACCCATTCCACCCCAAAGGATGGCTGTCAGCAGTCATCTCCCTGGGCCTGCGTCATGCCTCTGCGCTATATAGTGCCCATTCAGAAAGCTTGGCTCTGGCCTGCTCCACAGCTGGAAGCTTACTAGCCCAGCTGTGGTGGCCTGAGTCGGAATTAATGAACTGTTCTGAAAGGCAGAAGTGAGCTCATGCCACTCGTTGTTCAGCCTAGTGTAGATATGCCAGAAAGACCCCCTTGCCCGTTTGACTTCTCTTTGTAGAGCAGCATGGAAATTTGATGCATGTATCTTTTCTCTAGTCTCTGGCTACAGTTCTTTGTGCTCAGTCTGGAGAGAGTTTTACATCCAAAGAAGGGCTTTTGTGCTGAAAGCCTGTCTATCTTTTCAACTGTATTAGCTGATCTAATAAAAGGTACTATTTCTCCCAGCAAAACTTTCCTCACTGTCATTAAAATATGTGCTTGCATATGGAAAGCTGAGGTTGTTTTGGACAATCTTTTGGGGAGGGAGAAAAGGGCATGACTTTAAAAAAAATGATGGTAGCTTTTGGAAAAGTTCTAATCATTCATTAAATGCAACAGTTAATTCTTTTCAAAGAATGCATTGTGGTCACTGCGGAACTCCTCTCTTACACAGAAAAATAAACACTCTCATTTTTTTCTCCATTATGAGGTGACTGGAGAAGAGACACAAGAGGAAAGGTAGGGATTTAAAAAAACGTGCTATAGATTAATTCCAAGTTCTCAGGCTTTATTCACATAGAGTATCATTTGCAAAAGTAATGGAAGTGTTTATCAGAATTCTGTGTGAGTAAATAGTAGGCCAAACCGGGCTAAAATTTTGGAATAAGAAATCACCTGTGAGGTTCTGGTGTGAAGGTACTGGTAGAATTGGAATAAAACCAACAGAATCTTTTCAGTGTTTAATAATAGAGACATGGAAATAAAGTTCTCTCCAGAAGAATCACAAAGCAGTGTAGCCTTAGACCAATGAAAATTAGCTGTGCAGCTGTATGAAGAGCAAGATTGTGACTCCTCTTGCCTGTGGAGTGCACACTCAGTGCAAACATCTCAAGGTGCTTTAGAGAATTAAAACCCAATGAATTAAGGCTCAGTACAATCCAGAGAAACACAAATCTATATCCGCATTTTCTAGACGATTAATGAGTCACAAAGAGGACAAGTGTTTAAAGTCTTGCTGTAAGTTTGGAAATGCAGTATTGTATGTTCAGACTGGAGGCTGTACATTGCCTGTGCCCTTGAAATAACCTTGTTCATCTGCACCTGGAAGTTGTTCTCCATCCACAAAACCCAGTGGGGCTATTTAAAGCCAATTCACAGGTGTCTTGAAATTTTACATATAGAGGTGTGTGACTATTTGAAACATATGTGCAGGTGTTTACATTGCAAAGTGCAGGAGCAAGTCTGTGCACATCCAATTTAGGTTTCATGTTGAAAGACGGAGCTACCTTAAAGGACGGCCATGAACAGGTGGCAAGGTTGGCACATTCCCAACTATATCAGAAAGGAGATAAACCATGCTATAAAGAACTTACTTTTATGCTTTATAAAGTAAATGGTGGTTGCTTATTTGACGTTCTTTCTTTTTCAAACATCTAGGAGAATATTTCAAAGCATAAAGGTGCTGCATTAGCAAACTACCTGAAGATCATTATGTCTGGCTTTCTCTCCAGTGCTACGGTTAGTGATCTTCTGGTGGAAGGCCTAATTCTCCAGAGCACTGCTCCTAGCTCAGTGGCTTTATACTAGTGGCTGCTGAGTTCAGGATGCTCTGATAGTACCTCATGAGGCTCTTGGCGTTGCATAGTCCCTGCTCAGCAGGCATTTCGGTGGTGAGAAAGCACGAAGGACTCAACTGTGCACAGGAGATGAAGGGATTTGCTTAGAGTCACGCAATCGTAGAACTTAGTAAAACACCAGATCTCCCACAGCTGAGCACCAGGTCATATCCGTTGCATGGAACTGTATTTCCAGTTCCACACTTCCTAGACACCCAGCTGTTGTTGTTAACGCTATTGGGCTGCTGGCAGATCTGAAGTGATCCCTTAGGTAGATCTACAGGCAGACAGGAGCAGTAGGGGTGCTTGGCATGGTGCCAGTTGCAAGCGTGCCTCCTTGAATCAGGCATGAGTGGTTCAGAGATGTACTAGGGATGTGAATGGCTTCTGGCTGCAGAGTTTTTCAGAAATGTTATTGCTAGTAGCTGTTTTGTCTAGTTGGAGATAGACAGTTTTACAAGCCAGTAACTTCCGAAAGCTGTGTGAAGCAAAGCACAGGAATAAGAGATCTAAAAAGATGTCCAGGAAAAAAGTTAGTTCTCCCCTGAAATTTGTTGTCTTATCAGTTGCTGAGCCTGGCAACTTGAGGAAGCAGAAGCACTCCTTTCCTGCTTCAGAACCAGAGTGCACAGACCAGGTATTCAGCTGTAGCAAGCCCAAAGCTGAAGGCAGCTGCCTTTCCCCACAAGTGACTCCAAGGACCCAGTTGTGGAGGAGAGTGATTATAGGGACTTACAGCCCTATACGCCTCCTTTATAGTGGTTAATCTCTCTAGGAAGCGAGAGAAAGAGCAGTACAAATACTTGATTGTCTTATGTGCCTGGAGTTTGCACGTGGAAGAGATAGGAGTGGGGACAGAAGCTTTCTTTGGGTTTGGAAATAGGTTTGTGATAGCCTACTGCACAGCATGTGTTCTGAAACAAATAGGGACAGGTCCCACCAGGAGCAGAGTCTTCCCTCCTTTGCTTCAGTAGGAGCTGGGAGAGTTCAGTTGGCCGTATCAGACCTCACGTGAACGGAGTAGCTTCAGCAGCAGCAGCCAGGAGGAGCTCAGGATATTTTAAGAGAGGCCTCACAAGGGCTTGAAGTCATCCAGCACCTTCAACACATCAACCCTGGATGCTCTCCAAAGCCAGAAAGTGCGGAGTCAGCATATGAATGTAAAAACGAAACGTATTCAGGCCCTGGGAGGTTTGGCTTGGGTGTGGTCTGAGTTCTGCGTATAGTTTTGGGTTGTTTCCTCTTGCTTTACCCAAGCCGCTTTGGCTCACGCTTGGCCTTGGACTCCTCATTCTGAAGATCCAGTGCAGGACTCGGGAGCACATTTCAAGATACAACTGTTCTTCCCAGTGTTGTTTGCATAGATCATATCTGGGAGTGTTAGGACTCCAACAACAATGATAGGAGGCATAAACAACTTTGAAAACAAAATAAACTCTTGCTATCAGAGTCACAAGGCGAGCTGTCCAACACAACATTGGTCTCTGATTTTATATTTAATTTTAGAAGCTGAAACTAAATGTTTTAATTTTATATTATTCTCAACATAATGCTAATTTGCTCCAGATGTCCACTCAGTGCTGAACGCTGCCATTTTGCATAGAAAGCATGTGCGTCAGTGATTTATTCCAAATAGCTTCTATTTTACTGCATTTCATTTTATTCTCAATGAAGTACTTAACAACATGTTTCTCTTTAAGAATCTTACTTAATCATATGGATATAATTTCTTCAATTTACGTTTTCAGTTCTTTAGTGTGGTGGCCACAGGGTGTTTCTTAACCTAGGAAGATTAAATGCACATGTTGAAAGCTGCTTATATTTGATTTTGGGGCACTTTCATTTCAAAGTCCTTCACGTAAGGTACAGAAGTGATTGTGGTTTCCTGCTAGGTTATGGGATGGAGGTATAACTCTCAGGAAAACCTTGCAGATACCTTCTAAATGTTGGATAATCATGCATGACAATAACATAATTTCATTTCTTTCAAAACTGTGGTCTACCCAGAGTGTTTAAGACTTTTTTTATTGGGGTTCAGGAGAAAAAGAGATTTAATTTTGTTGTCATTTCTGGGCTACAGTTCAACATTTCAATTTAAAACCTATTTCCGTTGAGTTCCATTTCCAGTTTTCCCTAAAAGTATTATCATAGAAAATGTCTTTTATTAAGTTATTTATTTATTTATTTAGCAGCATATTAAAAACTATGTGAGACAGCTCAATGTGGAACCTTTGTTATTTGAGCCTGGCTCATTCAGCCATTCCTGTACATGGGCTTCTATTGGTCAAGTATGTCAGGAATGTCCTTTGGCAGCATCCTTGGGAGCTACGTCATGTGTGTAAAACAGCCTGTATGAAGGAGTCAGCATGGATATGAGGCTGATCTGAATCTAGGAAACAAAGTCCAGGAAAGATTCTCACTCTTCTTTCATTTTAAAGCTGACCCTGCATGTGTAGTTTGTGGTGAGACAAACTGCTTCTGCAGTGGTTGTGCAGTCTAACACACCAGGTTCCTCGGATACCAAAACCTGCTCTTCTTCTCTTTTAGAAATAATTTCATCCATTTAATCACTTTTCCTCTTAGGCTTCTAGATGGCAACCTAGATAAGCAAAGAATCTAAATTTTGTGAGGTTGTGTCATTTGCAAGGCTGGTTATTCCCACCTGAAACACTGTTCATCTGTATTCATTTGCATTTTCTTGTTGCATTTTTTTTAATCTTGGCTTTTCATTTTTCGAACTAACCTTGCTGTTATTCTATATTGTATTAGTTTATTACAGTGAATTGTTGACACAGCTGGTAGGGAGCTAAGTGCTGTGGTTTCACACAATAAAATTTCAGACAATATGTGTAGCACTTCTTTTTCATACATATCATTTGAAAGCCATATGATTCACCAATATGTGTTATTGTTATCCACCCATGTGGGATACAATCTATTTTAAATTAGTGAAGTGACTTGCTAAACTCCCTGTAAACAATAAGACTGTGGGAAAACATTAAGTGCTATTGAGAAAAGAACATTGCTATACTGCCTTTTATGCAAAGGATCCCACAGTGCTATAGAGAACGAAGGGACCTGGCACTGCTGCCATGCGTTCTGCTCTTCAGCAGAGAGCTCATCTTCACAATAGACTTTAGAAGGCAACTTCGCCACTTAAAACTGGAGCAGGGTTTGGTGAAGATTGTAACTACCCACACTAGTTCAGTGTGCTAGGATGTAGTAAGTCACCATGAGTGAAAAGTAGCCATAGATTTGAGGTGTCCATTAGCGCGGTCTGGATTTAACCTCTCCTTTGGAGGCTTAGGCACAGAATCCAATATAATTGCTTCACAGGTTGGCGTGCATCAGCCAGTGCAACTGTTGAAGCGCGTGCAATTAGCACAAGGAAGTGTGAGGTAATAGGAGTGAGCTCAGCCTCTAACAGAAGGCCTTATGTTTTATTGGATTTACCAGAGAGAAGGAGATTAGGTATGGACCATAGCTGCGGCTGAGCTGAAGCATGGTAGTCATTTACAAAGTACAAAACCAGAACTGTGTTACCACACTCTAAACCGTGGCTCTTCCAACAATGCAGTGCCCAACCAAGCCTAGACACTGATTTGATTTTGGCAAAGCTGGAAAGCTGACTTCCTTTTAAAGAGGTGAGGTCTCGGAGCCATTTTCCTCAGAATACATCTCACCAGTTTTCTTTCATGTAATGAGCATGGCTACACAAGATGAAATGAAAACACTGCAAGACTGAAATTAATGACTTCGGGTGAAATGAGGAGAAGTTTCTCATTTGTAGGGAAGAAAGCCTGTTCTCTCAGGAAGAGAAAATGATTCTTCTCCACGTTGTTACCCTCCAGCTCTCCCAGTGTAAAGTCACCTTGGGGGGTTCTGTTGTAGCGTGACTGCAGTGGGTCAGTGGGTGAAGGAGGAGCCATGTCTCTTGAGGTGCTGCTCCACAACCAGGGGATGAGAAAAAGCAGAATAAAGTAACAGCCCTGAGATGGTAACAAGCTCCCACCACATTGTGCAATCTCTCTTTCCTGGTGGTTCACCAGTAGCTCTTGTAGGGCTTTTTGCCAGAGCTCAGTTCTACACGTGAGAAAGCATTGGGCATAATCACATACGTCTTAGCAGATCCCTTGCCTTCCTTGGATTGCAGGCTGAACCTCAGTCTTCATTTATGGATAATCAAATTGGCCCAGCATGGCACATAAAAGATCAGGAGCCTTCTGAGCACAGAAAATCCCACTGAGTTGTCTACTCCCTTGCGAAGAAGAGCCCTGGAGAAATTTGTATGTCCTTCTTACCACTTTGTTTAAAGATTCCAGCGTTGAACATTTCATGCACCTTTTTGCAGGGAAGCTTTGTTCTTAGCTGATCTTTAGAAACAACAATTTCAGATAAAAGCTCCAGTATGTGCAGTATGTGCATGTGGAAATGAATACAGGTAGAGTATGAAGACAATACCTTTTAAGATAAAAACCCCCACCCTATCTGAAACAGAAGAAAAACCCAGCAATAAAGCTATTCACTTTGTGAAACAGATTTTGTGAGGAAAAATAATGATCTATGTTGAACCACACACAAAAACTTATTTGCAACAATAAACCACATAGGTAGGTGGAGAGTTACCTTGCTGCTAATTTTCATCTTTTCTAACAGAGAATTTGGTTGTGGTTGACTGGTTTAGTGAGCTGTAGCGAGCAATTTCCAGCCGTAGATCAGTTTTCACCCACAGGATCCTCCTGTGTTTGATCTGCCAAGGACAGGAGCCGCTTTGTTAGCTGTGATGATGTGACAAGCCATGACTCTAAAACATATTTATTTATTGGCCTTGACAAAGATATAAGCTGGGTTTCCCAGGATTAAAAAAAAAATAGTAGTCTGGGGACAAGTGGGAAATTAGGATGGACACTCACTGTTGCCAGATTACACCGTACTTTTTAACAGACAGGGTTTGGCACATGCTTGTCTCAAATCTTTCTGACTGAGGACAGACACAGCACAGACCTAATCCAGGATGTTCGTGCCTGTGGCGCATTGGAAACCCTTCCTGTTCATGGACGCACTGTGGGCATGTTATAAAGGCAGACTGGACTATGTGTGGATCTTTCTCTTCTTTTACTGGTTCATTAAAAAAACCAGAAAAATATGAAAAAAGAGGGAAGTTTTTCATTTTGCTTTTCCATATAATGTTTGTTAGTGAATACATTCTGAGTGTTTCAGTTACAGTTGATTCTAGTGCCTGGTGCCAATATAACAGCTTAAGATTGTTTGCTTAATTCCTGAATGTGTGCATTGTTTGTAGCAAACATTTTTCATTTACATGTTTGTCCTGCCTCTCTTCAGATCTCCCATTGGATTCAGAATATAAGCCAGGACAGGCAGTTTTTCTGCCATTCTCTTTGCAGATGTCTCTCAAAGATCAGGAGCATAAAGTGCCCCTACACTGGGTACAAAAGGGTTGATGAATTCCCCAGCATGCATGAATGTTGTACGCTGATAGAGAGTGCTCAACACATAACAGAACAGCTTACAGAAGCAGGGTGTGTAATTTTTAATAACTGGGATAAAACCCCTCAGTGACATCTTTAAAATATAAATGCTTTTTCTTGTTTCTTTTATTTCTCCCCCCTTCGCTTATTTTGCCTTTTCATCTCTTCTCCTTTCAGTTCCATTAAGCTTCATTGTACAATAATGTATCACAGTGGACTTTTTTCAATTACGTTTTTGATTTTTTCCTCCTTGTTACTATAAAACTCCAGATGTTTTGAGACTTCATGGTTCTCTGGATATTTTTTCCTTTATTTTAATCTTCTTTTGTAACATGCCACACATGTGGTATTTTGGCCTTTTAAGATGCTACACTATGCTAATCAGCCATAAGTTTCGGGGTGGGTTTTTTTTTCCTTTTGTAGTGACTTTTTTTTCTTCTTGCTGTTGTCCTCTCCTTAATTCTTCTCCCCCCCCCAACTGGTTAGTCTACATAAACTATAATGGATTCTCCCTGTGTCCTGGGGCTGCATTCATTATCTTAAGCAAATTAATTCTTCACTCCTAAATTGCAAACTCTTACACCTCCAAGTAAATTATAAGCACCTATTCCATCTTGCATGTCAGTGAGGTGCAGTCTGTATAGAACTGTTTTCAGTGTAACTTGCCTCCCAGACCAAAAGCACAGACTGTTAATTAAAAATGTGACTGAAATGTGGACCAGAATGCAAAGACGTAGGCAAGAGCGTAGGACAGAATTACAGTGATGTTTCAGCTGAGATAGGTGTAAATACGCAAACTGGAACTGAAATGTTTCCTGGGAGAGTGAGGTAAGACAACGACTTACTGGTCCAGAGGAACAAGTTTTTGAAGTATGTGTAGTAACCTATACTTTTTGTTAAAAAAAATTAAAAAGAACTGGAGGGAAGCATTTTAATTTTATTTGTGTTTTTTTTGCTGGCACAGCTGGGGAGGGTTTTTAATTGATTTTCTTCAATCTTCATTTTGTCCCCAAAACAAGCAGATCTGGCTTTAGATACTGGAGCAGCAAATCTTGGATTGTGTGTTGTCCTTTAATTTCAAATAGCTTGCAAGCTATTCAGAAAATCCCAAATAAATAATAATTTCCCAATTACATGTGAGGAAATAAAGGGACTGACATGTAGATTTCAGGAGGGGTGTTGTCTTTGCTTACTACATGACCATATGAATTTTACATTTTGTTTTTTACAATGTTGCTCCATGCAATGTTATTTTTGCCTGCAAGCCATAATACTGCATTCAGTCCAGCTGTAATGAGGTTTCAGAAAATTGTTTGGTTTCCAAATGACATATTTAGTAAAACCTTATGGCAAAATTTGTGGCTGTCATGCTGCCGATAGTAAGATATCCCAAACTTTCCTGCTTCATTGTTGTATTTTGCAGCAAATAAATGCAAGTACCCCTGTTCTGACAAATGTTGATGCTTCTACTTGATTAAACAAGGATTGCTAAAAAGAATTTTAAGACTAACAGTGAGGACTTGTGAAAATGATAGGATGCTCTGATAGTTTCCCGGATATTTTGGGGGTTGCTGGAAAATGTATGGAAAGCTCTGTTTGCTCACTGAAGTGGTAACTGAAGTGCCTGACCTACTGGTATTAGAAGAAATAAATGTATGACTATTTCAGTGCTTTGAACAACATTTAGCCCTTTGTTGGACAGATGATAATTTACAATTACGTGAGCAAGACTTTTGAGAGTGAAAACATGCCAGTGCCACTTAGAGCCAGGCTAAGGCTCAAGGCCTGTCCTGCCGAGCTGGTCCTCTGCACTCGGTATGACAGCAGACCTTGAGTGATGATGGGCAGAGCTCACGTGTAATGCCCGCTATACTCAGGAACAACTATCTTGAAAAAGACAAAGCCCTGAAGTCAAGTCTAGGCTGCCTCTGTAGCCGGGGAGAGGGCCAGGCACCTGCCAAGCAGGATGCATCCCGCTGAGCTCTCCTAGCTGCCGACCTCATGCTGGGCTGACCTGCCATCCGCTAGGACTCGGGGAGCTCAAACAAGGAGGACGTTCATTTTTTAGACAGTGCAGTGAGAGTGGAGGAATCCCATCTCAGGGGATGTTGGCAGGCAGGTGGTTGGATTTTGCAGTCAGAGTAGTCTGTTTGTGTGTGGAAATTACCTCGTATGCAGAATCAGACCTGGTTGCTCTTGAAAGCCTCATGACTTAAATGAGTCTGTTGTTACACCTTTAGTGGGCCAGGTCTGCATTCCTCGCACACCCATAACTCCTGGTACTGCCAGAGGGGGGGTTCAGGAATGCAGACTTAGGGGCTTATAAAATTCATAAAATTGAAATAAAAGAGACAACCCAAAGTCTTGTTTAATTCAGTGACATACGCAGATCAAACACCTCCTCCAGGATTTTCAGTGTATTAGCATTTCCCAGTTTCATGTTAATTAGGAAACATGCAAACTGTCTAACAGCATAAAGAAAAATGGACTGCTGGTGTACAGCGTGTTGCTAACAAATGGTAGCTGCATTTGTACTGTGGCTTACTTTTCTAGATTTTTTTCTTTTTCCTGTTCTGAACCTTTTTACCTTTTCTTCTTGTACTCACCAGCAACTGTACAATAGTCTGGCTAAAGCCTTAAATGCTTTTTTATAATAGAAATAAAACAAGTACAAGCAATTTTTCCCAGGACTCATAATTAATATCATGTAGAAGTGTCACTTTGCAAACAAATTATTCAGACTTTAAAAAAAACCCAAACCCATAGAAATGGGCAGGTCCTTTTTCTGTTACAGGTACCTTTCATTCTTTTGTTACCACAACAGAAAAAAAGCAGCTTCTAACAATTTAAATCTGTAAATATAAGTCTGGCTATATGAACGAGGATTCTTTAGGAAGTTGAGCGCTCAGTCCTATGGGTTGCTTTTTGTGTCCACAAATAGTTCTGTTGAGTTTAATAAAACGCCTTGCATGAGTCCTGTTAGTCATGCGCAAGTATTTGCAGGATCAGGGCTTTACACTGTAGCTACAATAGAGAATTAAAAACTAATCCGATCAGGAGTTAGCTAGGAAAAACAAAGCACCAAATCAGACATTTTGGTTCTGTGTTGGGTAGGACAACTCATGTGCTTAAGCTACTGACATTCATAACAGTTTGGAGCCTTGTATGCTTCCTGCCATGTCCCCAACATTAGACTCAGTGTGCTATAAAACACAGATGCTATTTAAGAGCAGTGTGATTATTTCCTCCCCTCCAGAAAGGATACATATCCGTACAGGATCCTTTTTCTCCTAACATGTTTTTCAATAAAATGTTAGCGATTTTGTAATCAGTTGGGAAGAAAGAACATTTCACAATGTTCATAAGGCTTGTAGATGTTTTGACCAGACATAAGATTTCCTATTGATAGTATTAAATGCTTTGGAATGAAATGTTTTGGGTTTTCCATCTGTAGGCTGTCTGAGATGTCAGCAGCCAATATGACCTGCTCTTTCCCTTTTAGGTCTATAAATAAAAGGCAGCTTGTTTAACTGATCTTGCAGCAGAGAGCAGAGGTGTATATTAATGAGCTTTCTCTAATGGCACACTGGACCTATTTAGCACTACAACTGTGAAGGCTTCTCTTTTTCAGTCATAACTCATTTCCTAAGAAAATGTCAGTTATTGCTTCACCTTATGGTCTGAGCTGTTTAGTTTATAGTTTATTTCTTCTGATCTGTACCACTGACAGATATTCTAGACATGACTGTGATTAAATATGCTTATGAAAATGGCAAACATTTGATAATATAAACTCTCATGAGAATATGCTGTTATTTCTGCACGGCAACATTCTCAGGTGCATTCAGAGTATAATGTGGAAGCAAAGAAAAAGCATTTTAAGCAATTACAGTTGTTGAAGTGTTTTGTTAGGAAGTTGTGATGTATTCAGATCACTGTGAGATAATGTAGTGTTTTCATAAATGTGCCTTTCAAATGCATGGTATTGCTGCAGTTACACTCCGGTGAGATTTTAGTGTAAAATAAAGATAACACGTGTATTTCCATATGGTAGTCAACTAATTTAGTCCCATAAATTTCCACAACATAGTTTTTCCTGGTAGAAGCGCTATTCTAAAAGCGGCAGTAGTTATAAAATCCAATAATTGCATCATGCTATTTACTGTAATCATGTGGCATTGTTTTGTGTCTGCGCTCAAATCTGTGTAGCATAGCAGTGTCTGAAGCACACATTAACAATCTCACAATAAATAATTGTAATATAATTATTATTTTTATGATGAACTTGTTTAAGAGCTCTGTTGACATTTACAGACTTTGAGGATCATGCAGCGTTTGTTAGAGTTATCCCAGGCATCAAACGTCAACAAAATGTTTAAGATTGTAGGATTAAGCAGTGACACATTGGGACCAGATGTCTGGGAGATACTATAAGTAGCCTTCTCAATTGATCAAATAGCTCTTACCATCCTATAGCCCTTTTGAAATTGAACATTTGTTCTTTGTAGTTGAAGCTGAGACACTTGTGGGATTGATGGGTCTTTCTGGAGGTTATTTGAAAAGGAGAATGAGCACCCCGTTTCTCCACAAGTACTTTTATTTAGTGTATATATAAATAGAAATGCACTCCAAGCAGCAAGTGTAGGTGGAAGGGTTAAAAGTGTTGGTGAGTAGCCATGAAGCCCAAGCATTACCTTGCAAAGTCATCCTAACACAGTCTCTCAGCAATCCAGTTTAAGTTATCTTGTCCTTGTACAATCTGTACAAGGGAGACAATTCCACTTTAGGGAGGCAATGCTGTTTCCTCATGTGGACTTGTAGGGAAAAACTGCAAGGGACACAGGCAGCAGATCCAGCAAGAAGTAACAGAGTTGGAATAGGTTTTCCTGGAGTCATTCAAAGTAAAGACCTTTCTGCCGCTCTGGGTGGATTCTCCCAACCCCATGCTTCTCAGCGCTTTGTACCACCTCCTTTCCTCCTTCCCTCTCAGGCCTTTCACCTTCACCTTTATATCTCACCTTCCCCCCTTCTCATCACTTCCCAGCAAAGTTCTTGACTTTTCCATTGGTTTTTTTCCTGTTTAGCCAACCCTGCCTCCTTGAAGATAGGAGCCTTGGCACCGTATCATTCTCTTTGCCAGTGCATTCTTCCACCTTACATGTTTAGACTGAATTAATCACAGCATTGTAACTGTCCCACTATCTGTTATCTAACTTAATAGAGCTCGATAATATAAATAATATAAATTAGGGAATAGTATAAATAAGAAGAGCCTTTAAAGTCCAGGCATCAGTGGTATTGGAGGAACTTTACTGCTGAAAGCATTAGACCTTTGGATTATATGTTAGTACCAAAAAAAAGGCTGTTGACCACAGTAAAAAGATAATAAGTCCGTATTTGTTTGAGTCTTGGTGCTTACATTGTAGCTCTGAGCATTTATGGTAGGGCCTGTTCCTTCTCTTCCTAAAGTCTCGATCCAGCAACTCTTAAACATATGTGCTTTCATGTGTTTTAAATTAAGCTTATGTTTAGATGTTTTAGGACATTTGCCATTGGAATTTTTGCTACTGACATCAATGAGAATGGAGCTGGACCTTTAATTAGTTTGGATTATTCTGCATACTTTCCTACTTTGCATTAGGCTGTAGATATGAAGCTGAAGACTGGTAATCCATTAGAAAGAACATTCTGATGGTCAAGATCCTTCTCCCTAAACTGGAGAGATACGGATTTGGTGGGTGGACTATTCAGTGGATGAGGAACTGGTTGGATGCTCGTATCCAGAGGGTAGTGGTCAATAGCTTAATGTCCAGCTGGAGGCTGGTGACAACTGGTGTCCCTCAGGGGTCTGTACTGGGACCAGTACTGTTTAGTATCTTCATCAGTGGCACAGACAGTGGGATCGAGTGCACCCTCAGCAAGTTCGTAGACGACACCAAGCTGAGTGATGCAGCTGACACACGCCTCAGGGACCTAGACAAGCTCCAGAAGTGGGCCCGTGTGAACCTCATAATGATCAAGAAGGCCAAGTCCAGGGTCCTGCACCTGGTTAGGGTCAACCCCTAATATCAGTACAGGCTGGGAGATGAAGGGACTGAGAGCAGCCCTGCCGAGAAGGGCTTGGGGGTACTGGTGGATGAAAAGCTGGATGAGCAATGTGTGCTCGCAGCCCAGAAGGCCAATTGTATCCCGGGCTGCATCAAAAGCAGCGTGGCCAGCAGGGCGAGGGAGATGATTCTGCCCCTCTGCTCCGCTCTGGCCAGACTCCACCTGGAGCGCTGCATCCAGTCTGGAGCACTCAGCACAGGAAACACACTGACCTGTTGGAGCAGGCCCAGAGGAGGCCACAAAAATGATCAGGGGGCCACAGTACTTCTCCTGTGAGGAAAGGCTGGGAGAGTTCAGCCTGGAGAAAAGAAGACTCTGGCAAGACCTTATTGCAGCCTTTGAGTACATGAAGGGGGCTTATAAGAACGATGGGGTCAAACCTTTTATCAGGGTCTATAATGATAGGACAAGGGGTCATGGTTTTAAACTAAAAAAGGGCGGATTCAGACTAGATATAAGGAGAAAATTTTTTACTGTGAGGGTGGTGAAACACTGGCAGGGGTTGCCCAGAGAGGTGGTAGATGTTCCAACCTTGGAAACATTCAAGGTCAGGGGATGGGGCTCTGAGCAACCTGATCTAGTTGAAGATGTCCCCGCTCACTGCGGGGGGTTGGATTAGATGGCCTTAAAGGTCCCTTCCAACCCAAACTGTTCTATGATTCTATAACTCTGTGATCCTCCATTTGTGCCTGAATGGCTGTGAAATTACTTCTGTGACCTAGCAGATCTTCAGACCTGAGACAACATGGAGACAAGAAGGATCTTGTGGAGTGTCACTGTAGTGATTCTGGTGCCAGCAGGGTACAAAGTGTCCTGAAGACCCAATAACAAGGAATATTTATCATGTCCTTCTGGGCTGGGTTTTTTGATGCCTGTATGTGAGAACCAGAAACTCCTTTACAGAGGGGAGTGGAGCATGTAAAAAGGGCTCGTGACAGAGTCAGGAGAGAGTCTGCTCAGGTAGGCGGGACGGAATGGGAGCTATGAAGGGGATAGCATGAACAACTGAAGGGAAAAGCTTGGTCTTCCTGCTAATGTGGGATTTAGGTGAATGAAGTTGCAGAGCTGAACTGCAAAATAATTTTGTAGACTCTGGGTCTGATTCTCACCCTACCTTGTGGTTATATATTGGTAATTAAAACTGAGGAGAGATGGTCTGTTGCACTGAAAATGAGAAGGATAATAGTTTGAAGGGGATGATGTGACATTTTGGACACAACATTAATCAAAGGAGACCAAAGAAAGGTAGGGAGAGGAGAAGAGAGGAGAGCAAGCAGGGGAACAGAGAAGAAACAAGTGGTCTTTAGGAGCTCAGAACATTCACTCCATTTGCCAGAGACTGGCTTTATGGAATGTCTTATGAGAAGTAGGGATTTGCCAAACTGCTTTATTTTTCATGGACTTCAGCATATTTGCACATTTTAGATTGCTTCGTTCTGAATTCTTGCCAGATTTTTAGTGATGATCAAGAAGAAAGTTTGCTTATTTTTAAGCCTTGGTGGCTTGATCACTTCCAAAACTTCCCTGCCTCCCTGCACCAGCTCAAGCGCTCAGAGGGGAGTCAAACAAATGGCCAAACAAACTTCTGAAGACATAGACTGCATGTCTCCAGGTCACTCTGTGGATCTATCACAATAGTTGTGATGGGGAAAGAGGGAAATATATACATATCAGATAGTTGTCTGCACACATAGACCCAAATATGCCATTCAGACAGATCAAATATCTGCCCAGGCAGTAAAATGTTTAGGGCAGTAAAAGCCATAGTGATCTTTTCATGTGTGAGTGAGTGAGAAAGGCAGAAATTTGCAGTCTGCCAGGAAACCCCCTGTATGTCGGAGTGCGATGGTGTGTTTAATTTGTAGTGCGCAGAGCTGATCTGCATCCGCAGACGGAACATAGCCTGCAGAATGAAGTGCTAGCTGGAGAATCCAGATCACTTTGTTCACTGCGTTGAAGTACTTAAAACACACTTGTCTGAGCAGGATGTGATGCACCTTTTCCCATCAGTAGTTTTAATTGCCTTTGTCAGGCACCAGATCAGGTTTACAGCATTTTCTAGGCTCCATCTGCATCTGCTCTCCCTTCCCATCCCTCTGCCTGCAACGCTGGATGCAACAGCTGAGTCAGAAGGTTGTTACACATACACCAATGTATATAAGAGGTATATGTGTAACAAATAGAATGTGTCAGGGATTGGCAAGAGGTAATTTCTGTGATGCCATCTGAGAAACCACAGCTAGAGAATGGAAAGCTGCTGAACAAAATCTTGACTCAGCAGAAGGAGGTGACAGAGCATTCGCTAATTTTGTGAGGGCCAGGATTTCACTTCTTACATACAAGAATCATGCAAAAAAATCCGGCTTCCAGAAGTAGTGGTTTGAAGATACAACTACCTTCTTTCAGAGTCGTGGTTAGTGTTGATATGAAGGTGAATTGGGTTGTGTTTCTCAAATACATTTTTGAGATCTTGAATCATAAAGGAGTCAGATTTTTATCTGTATAGAGACACCAGAAGACCTGCAGTGCCATGAGGCTGCAATGTAGAGTGGGCAAAGCGTATGCATACTGTGAGTATGTGTGCATGTAGGTATTTGTATAGTGTATAGTGAGTGCATTTTAGGGGTTTGCTAGTGCATGAATTTGCACAGGCATGTGTTTGTGCTCACCTGAGTTTGCTCCCTAAGCCCGTCCTAGAGACAGTACCTCCACTGCAGTCGCCTGTTGTCTGTAACACTGAAACTTATCAGTGAGCAATACGAAACACCTTTCCCTTGGCCTAGTAGCTGGAAATTTCATTTATTTATTTATTTATTCCAATTTAACTTGAAACAGTGACTTGTGTTATGAATGCTATGCAGCATTTTATTACTGAGTTCCCTAATGAAACGGGTGCTTAACAAATCAGAATTGCTCAGGTTACTGGCTGTATAAATGCTGAGAACAGATCTGAATGATACGGCTAGTAAAGAAAAGGGTGCAGAATAACAGCAGAGTTCCTTTGGATTGATCTTCAAATGGATCAGGTCTTCTTGTAATAGTCTGTGCTCATCTGCTGCGGTGTATAGTATTTCAGACATCTGAAACCAGGTTCTAACCCGCCACAAATAGCTTCTCTTGCTCTCCGTCTGTAGTAGCTAATTGTTATTGCCCACAGTGGTTCCTGTGCCAATTAACATCTTAAGAGAACTCATCAGAACACTTGTTCTTTAGATTTTCTGTTCTGACACCATGTCTTTTAAGCATTTAGTACTTCAGACAGAACATGTGAGATATTTATAACCCTTGTATTATTATTGAGCTACACACCATGTCTTCAGTGACAGATTAAATGAACAGCACAAAATGTTGTGTTTCATCCATAAATTTCAACAGATGTTTGAATGTTGGTTGATTTATTGCATGTCCAACTTGGATCTTACACTGTTCTCATTGTGGCTGTACATGGTTTATTTAATAGTACTTTACAACAATTTTTTATGACATTTTTCAGTTTGAAGGTTGCAACAAGGCATTTTCTAGGCTTGAGAACCTTAAGATTCACCTCCGGAGTCATACTGGGGAGAAGCCATACCTGTGTCAGCATCCTGGCTGCCAGAAAGCTTTCAGCAACTCCAGTGACCGGGCAAAGCATCAGCGAACACACCTGGATACCGTAAGCATGATTTCATACTGAGAGTGGCACTGAGTTTTCCAATGGTCCTTGTACACAATCAGTTCTGCAACTGGAGGGTGACTTTTTCTTTTCATAAAAAAAAGCCTTGGAAAACTCAGCTATAAGAAACTGTACTTCTGTTTTGAATTGTATGTGCTTTGAGAAATGAAAAAATCTTGATCACAGAAAAGCCAATTCATCTGTCTCACTCATGCTGAGGAATAAGTTGCTCAGGAGCAAGTTACTCAGCAAACTCTCCCATTGTTCTTCTTCCAGTAAAAGGAGGCAGTAGTAGAATAAGGTACAGTGTGAGTGAATGCTGAGTCATTGCTGCTGTACTAAATGTGTGTCATTGTCCTGCTTCCGGTCCTGTGTTGCTTCAGTAGCGTCTGTTCTGAATGCAGTTCAGACGTCTCAGTGGAAGGTAAATGCATCTCAGTTTTGGGTGTAATTTTGTAAAGGTAAAATGCTTCTATTTCATAACTATATGAAATTTGTTAAGTGCCCACTATCAGAATTAACTGTAAGAAACAAATTCTTTCCTTATGTACAGTTGGTAGATTCTGGCTTAACTGTACAAGTCTTCTCACTTGCCTTGCAGAGAAGATGGGAGCCTGTCTCGTGTCTTTGGCTCCAATAAAATTAAATCACCCTATTATGGGGAAGGAAAGTAAGTACACAACTTTGCAGACCAGTTAAGTCCTCAGCATAAAGCTTCTAAAGAATAGCAGGCAGACTTGTTCCTTTGTCTTTTTCAAAGAAGTGAATGTATGGTTTAACGTTTGGCCAAGTGTTTATGGGGCAGAACTTTTGAGTTTAATTGATATTTACTTTTTAAGCAGTTACACATTTCAGACAGTGCAGCATTAAGGAATGTCTAATGTACATTATGCCTTGCAAAAACAAACAAGTAAGAGAAGCGAGTCAGTCACATTTTCCAAACCAAAGCACACTTACAATAACAATGTTTTATTTATTTGAGAGTCAACCTGAGATATTTGAATTTGTAATTAGTTAAAAAATGCGTCTCTTTTGAAAGTGGATATACTAAACTGGGTGCACAGTTTTGAAATTTAACTGCTTGACTCTAATAGATATATATTTTGTATTAGCGAAAGGCACAAATGGCATCCCGTTTATAGTTTTGGAGGAGAATTCAAATGGTTACTCAAATAAGTAGAAATTCTTATATGTGTTGATCTGTGCATTATTGAAGACAAATCTCTTAACTTTCTATTTTCTTTTCCTTTCCCTTTATCTCTGTCTTTATTGTCTGAAATGCTCATAAATCAGGAAAAAGGTACAGTACTCATTTTCTAACTTTCTTAAGTGTCTAAAAATAACCTCCATGCTATTCTGTTGCAGGTTCTTTAAAAATGTTTCTGTAGTCCTACAACACAGTAACTAACTTCCACTTATCTGGTTTAATTGAAGTTCTGTGGTTTAGCTTACTGTATGGTGTGCTTACGTGAATGTGAAAAGGAACAGAGCTGCAGGATGGTGCTACTGTGCAGACTGCACGTTGTGTTAGCTCAGTGGACAGAGTAACTGCCTGGAATGTCAAAGCAAACAGCCACAAACCTTTTCAAGGGCAGTCAGATTTTCGTCTAGTTTCCCTGTCACCAAGTTGAATGATTCTATCACTAATTTGAATGACATCAAGGATGTGAAAAATACTCTGCTAGTTTTTCTGCTAAGGGATTTGTTAAAGTTTTCCATACTTTTTCCTCAGGTGTCAGTTCTCTGTGTTCCAGACACTCTCAATAAATCTGCTCTGCCCTGTAACTTTCTGGGTAGGTGCGGTGTTAGCCTGTAAGGTCATGGATTGGTGAATGATTTTATTATTCCTTCAGAAATTTCCTGCTGGCTGGACAGAGCAGCAATACTTATCCTCTGGAGGTACTTACAAAGAAAAGGGGTTTATATAGACTGCTTATTCCTTATTGAGTGCATTTGGAATTGGTTTTAAAGCTGCTCAATGTAGGTCACTCCATCATTTATCTTCTCCAAAAGGAGAATCTGCAAATCATTTCAGAGACTTACTAGTGTATGCTAGTTTGATCGAATCTCTACTAAATCATCTGGAAGTAGATCCTTCTCCTGGGTAGACGCAGAACAAAGGGAACGTGTCTGTCCCTGTGGTAAAAAGGGCATGTCATCACTCCTCCAGGAGCACAGCAACTTGTTTAAAGGACCTCTCAGTCACTTCCCCCAAAACTGGTGGGTTTTTTTCCATTTTGTGCATAGTCTTTCTGAAACCAAGTTGGGGATTAAAGAATGTGGCACTGAGGTCACAACAAACCAGTTTTCTACTTTGGTAAGACTCCAAAAGGACTTGCTAGTCCAAGTGAGAAGGCTAAGGTAATGTTGACAGATGAGGCAAGAAAACAGAAAAAAATAATGTTCCACTTGACTTTAAAACTTTGTGAGCTTTGACAGGCAGCGCTATTTCGCTATCACTGAAGTCGACGGCTACTTAATAACAAGCACCAGAGCCCCTTCGCTGCAGTTGGTAATTGCACATTCATTTGGTGGCTGTACTGTAACACAGGGATAGTGTTTCATTTGTTGGGAGTTAGGCATAACTAAGAGAAGAACTTGATGAGGCTTTCAGTCATTGGGACTCCAGAATCAGCGGTTAAACTGGAGCATCCTTTTTTTATTTTTAATTTTATTTTCCTATGAGAAGAGAGCACTGGAACTGCCTGCCTAGAATCAGATGGTTTTCCCAGGAGATAGTGCTCAAACTGTGCTACATAAAAGTGGCAAGCTCTGCCACATGCCAGAATCAGCTGGAAAGTCTTCCCGACAAAATCAACAATAGTGGATTTTTCTTTCTGTATTGATTTGCTCAGATGTTAATGTTTGATGCAGGTTGTTTGGTTAGGAGTTATAAAAAGAAAGACGTTGCTGCTGTTATTCAAAAGAGGGGTGAGGTATGAAGGAAACCAAATGTGTGCTATGCCACAGGTTTTGCTCTGCTGCATATGGAGCTGTTGTAAAAACTTCGTAAATCAGAACTCAAAACCAGAGCTACTATATTTTTAACTATACTGGGTGATCTCATGATCATTTTGTCTACTGTAAAATCTAGAAAAAAAAGTAATGCTCTCAAACCCCATCCAGTTACATCTCTAGCATTTAACTCAGCCCAGTAATCTATATCCAGCATGCCGGAGTATAGATGTGTCAAGTGCTCTCGGTGCTTGCACGGAGCGCAAAACCAGAGCTATCAATGTGGTTCTTCTGTTTGCATCAGGTCTGGTTGCGTACACAGAGGAGACAGAGCAAATGTGGAAACAGCAAACAGAGCAAACAGCACAGGCTTAACACTGCGTTTCACAGAAACTGCCATCCTTCGGCGCTCTGTGTGCTGATCGTAGGGATGCAGAGGAATATGAAATCTTTTCCCTTTCCTCACATTTACAGAAACCCTATGCCTGTCAGATTCCTGGCTGCTCCAAACGCTACACTGACCCCAGCTCTCTGCGCAAACATGTGAAAGCTCATTCAGCCAAAGAACAACAGGTGCGTAAGAAGGTAAGACCCACTAGTCATCTCCAGATCTCCTTGATACAGTTATTTTGAATTTACCTTTAGTTTATATATTTTCAAATCAGAGTTATTCTACAATATCACTAGAAGAAAACAAGTTGAGCTAATTTTCCTGTTGTTTTTTAATCACTATTGTTAACCAGTCCATCTTACACTTAGCACTTTCAAGGCTACCACCCTGGTTTTGGTTTGCCCCCCACTTTCTCTCCAAGCATTTCTTCCCTGTTCATCTTTCATACGCAAGCCCAAATTCTGCTGTCATTCACATAAACTGGCCATGCATTGAGTCTCTGCAATCAGCTAGTAAGTACATGTTGGCAGATCATCTAAAACACAAATGGAACTAAACCAAGATACTATGGAAATGTCGGGAAAGGAGCACTTGTAATAGTTGAGAATGAACCCCCCACACACTTTTCCCACCACATCTGTATTTAAAATGCATTTATAAATCATTCCAAACCCAGACTGGTAGTTATGTTTTCACTAGTATTAGATTCAAATAAGTATTTTGGTTTCTGTGGGCAAAATCCTGAACTTATTATTAAATGGGGATGCTCACGGACACCAGCCCAGGATCAGACACTTATTTATTACACATTTGTACACACAGTTTGTAAATAGATGATTGGGACCCCACAGAGCTGGTCTGTGACAGAACAGACCATGAGCATACTTCAAGCCCAGGAGTGGAAAGGAATGCAAGCCTTAGTGCACACTTACAGTTAGTTCAATAAGCAGCAATGATGTCTTCCCCCAGCTGCCTCGCCACTACCAAGAGCATCACAGATGAGACAGCAAAGCATGTTTAAAGGATGGAGGACAGAGCAGAAATGACAGCCTGGCAAGATAGAGCTAGGGAGCAGCTAGTTTGAAAAAATGTCAAAGGTTGGAACCAAAGTACCAGAGAGCAAAGAGAGGAACATGTGGAGAGAAGAAACAATAAGAGAACACAGGTGATCTTAGTTGCAGAACTTGGCATGAGCCATGGAGGAGTAAGAAGGATGTCAAAAAGGCCTAAATATCCTGCTGGAATACAACTGTGATAAGTTCATACTGATTTGTCCAGCCATACCCTCTGTCTTACACTCCTTCCCCCCTGCTGCCCCTCTTCTACAATTTTCACTTGGCTAGATTCATCAGTCTGAACTTATAGTCCACTTTCCTAGGACAGCTGTCTGTCCCCCACTTCTTCCTGTAACCTTCCTCTGTGTCAGGTGCATGCAGTCTGAGTAACAGTTCCTACAATATCAGTGTTCAGAATTGTGCACGTTATTTCAAATAGTCAGTCAAGAAACACCCATTACATGCTGAGCTTTGTGCCGTGGAGTAATATTCATGCCTAGCACTCATCCAATGCCCGCACCCGTCCAGTCTGCTGCTTCTCCATATATTGGGTCCAGTCAGAACTTCTCTTTAGCTTGGTAGAGCTGGAAAGGACTGCCTAGTTTTCAAGCCCAATTTTGTATTATCTGGCCATGTGGTTTCACTGCAGCTCTCTATTTTAGAACGTTCCACAGGGTGTGCTGTGCACACACCTCCCACAGCACAGGTCACAAAATTCCCAACGCTTCCCTAGAGCAACCTTTAGATCTTCATGAGAGTAAGAATCAGAAAGCCATAGCAGTAATTGGCCACAGAAAAAAGATTGACTGTGGCACCAAGTTATTTTGCAATAGCAAGTTCTTTGTGACAGGAAGATTTTGTTACGGGAACTTCTCAGCTGATTGTGGAAAGTGGCCATGCTCCCTATGCCAAAGGAGAGAAGCTCCCCATCTTTGCTTCCTGTGGTTGCTGATGTACTTCTTGGGGGAAGAAAGAGGGAATTATTTCCTAATACTGAACATGGGTATCATTTGTTCAGCTTGTATACTGCGCTGAATGCATTAATGTGTTAACATCCTTTACATCTGGACAAAGGAACAGTCCCCACTGTTATACCGTCACCTGCTGAGGCCTATTTCCAGTTCTATGAAGAAAGGTGGGAAAAAAAACCCTAAATCCAAACTTTGTCTTAAGGGGCACAAAGTTCTTCCTTTGCATAAGCAGCGGGAGGCCTTAAGCACAGAATCAATATAGAACAAATGCAGTACACACCAATTGCAAACTTAAGCTGCTTGGATGTACCAAGACATCAAATAGCTGGGGTTTCATATCTCTTAATCTCCTGGCTTGAGGAATTTCCCTCCATGCATATATATACTCTCCCATAGACTTATCAAGTCTATCTTAAAATAATGTTAGTTCCTGGCCTCCCACACCTTATTTGGTAGACCAGTCTAAATCTGCACTCGTCCAGTGGTTTGAAATCATCTTCAGATTTCCTGTCTCACTTATCCATGATAACATCATGAATACTTGATCCTGTGTCTTTTTTCCTTGAACTTAAAAGGCATCTGAAAAAACAGCAGATTTAAAGTGCATTTAGATGAGGCTCTCTTAAAAGGGACCAAAGCAAATCTGACTCATAAAGAATAATACACACACACACACCACCACCACCCCCAATTATTTCACTTAAATGTATTATGGGGGAAAAAAAACCCCTTTCACAACTAAATAAATCTTGGTGTTATTGAAATGGTGACAATCTACTTTGGATTTCAGGTTTAGGAAAAAAGGGAAAAGACTTTATGCTCACTTGGTCATTTTTGGTTTAACTCAGAAGATGCAACTTGTCTGTTGGTATCAGCTTCCCAGGAGTTCTGAGTGGAAATTACTTAGCCAAGAAAGAAAAATTGACAGGCTGCTCTGCCCACATGTCTTGGTTGAGAGATGCTACCAAAATCTGCCACCTCTGATATAAAATAAAATGCCTGAACTTAGGCTTACATCAAAAGAATCTTGAATATTTAGTTCATAGCTTAGAAGATGACTGCGGTGATAATATTTGGGTTGTTCTGAAAGGCTTTACAAGAACAAAATAGGAGAAAGTTAGCTGTTAATTTAGTAGTAGTTTAAGTTTAATTGGCTGCAGATGCACTTTGTGGTCCAAATGTTAGATGTTTATCTTGAACCAACAAATGGCTGTATAGCAGAATTCTAAATAGGTTTGCCTGGACCTTTTATTTAGCATAACCAAACCCAGGGGAGATTGGTATGCAAAACTGTAAACGTAAAGACAATAACTATTTATTAATGGCTATAGAATATGATGGCTGTTTGTGTAATGTGAGCACTATATTATGACAAAAGCTTGGCAACATCAGCATGTTTGAAAGAGAATTAGAAATGCTTTTCTTTCTTAATTCTCCTCTCCTGCTGTTTTTAATATGATCGACATTGTGGTTTGCAAGAGTTTGCTTCAGACACTTCTGCCAGAGCTTTAATTTACATGGAGAACAGCTGACATATCAGTGATACCTCTTACACGTTACTGACAGCGCATTATTCCACCAGTTCTAATCTGATAAGCACAAACGCTTTTCCCTATCGAATGTCTTTCCAAGTGTCACAGTTACAAGGTGATGCAATCCTTTTGCCACAGAACCCAAGAAACTACAGAAAGCCTGAAAATATGCAGTTACATTACTCAGGAAGGTTTGAAGAAACACAGGGTACATTATTTTCTGAAGCAAATTATTGTTGATTTAAGATTAGCACACTTGTGCACTTAAGAAAACCAAAAAAATCTCTAATTAAAAATACCAAATAATAGATACATCCTCAATTACACCAAGTTCCTAAGAATGACATTTTATTCCTTCCTTCTATGCATAATCTCTAAGCAAAGAGACAGATGAATTTAATTAGAAGTTACTGGATTTGCTTTGAAATAAACATGTTTGTTTTGTCCTCTTCTTGTAGCTAAATTCATGTACCGATATTGAACAAGATGTCCTAAGCGAATGCTTAGCTATACAACAACTCCACACATCTTCACAACACATTTTGGATGGGAAATGTGGTAGATCTGTAGGCCACCATGATTTAATTACAGGTAAGAATACTTCTAATAAGTATGGTGTCATATGTCATATAATACAGGATTTAAAACAGAAAAAGTTATGGGTCTAATTTGCTACTATGGAAGATGAAAAAAACCCACCAAAACCAATAAAATGAAGTAATTTTGTGAGTTGTTTGCTACGGCCTGACATTTTTTTTTCAGAGTTAGTCAGCCCAAGAGCTCCTATTAATGTCACATGAAGGAGGTAGCAGCCTTGCTGAAAGTCTGCCTTTATCCATTTGTTCTCTTTTTTAAAAGTTTGCCTTGGCTTCGGCAGAATGCAGGTGCATGAGCTTTGCTAAAGCCAAATGAGTTCTCTAGCAAAGACAAAAGCACGCAGCAGTAAGGTTTTCCAGCTCTTTGGGAGCTGCAAAGAAGTTGATGAGGCCGTGTATTATCATGCACTGTGTGATTATAACAAATAATATGGTGATGTATGAATGGAGCAAAAGCTTGAATTTCAAATGTCAAACATAGTGTTTTAATTATCTTTGCTAGTATTTCATCTTCCTTTCATTCCTTCTTGTCTGTCTTTTCTTTCTTTCTTGTGGTTTCAACAAAAGCTGGCCCCTTTCAAGGATGTTAGACTGTTCTATGCGTTTTATAGGAAGAGAAAAAATGCTTCCATTCCCTTCTGCTGAAAATGAGATCTAGATTCACAACTTTTGAACCTCAGTAGAGGATCCTGAATCAGGGGTGTAACAACCTCAGGTTCTTGCTTAGCCAGCAGAGAGAAAGAGGAACTCTGGAAGGTCATCAGTTTAACTGCAATCTGCTTCACGCTGTGAAGGCACCCATATCCCCTCACTGATTCTAGAGATTAGAGTGGGGAACCTTTCACTTAGGTGTTTTCACTCTGGATTCTGTCTGTCCATGTAACTATTTAGCCCTTTTTCTAATTTTCATATTTATTTTATTTTTGGCTTGAGCAACATCATGTATCAGTGAGTTGCAAAGCCCACACTTCTGTGAAAATAATACTTCCCCTGGTTAATTTTGCATGTGCAACTTTCAGATGATGTTCAATGAAAAGAATATGCACATGGACTCTAAGCTGGTCTGCTTCGGTGGAACCTTCTTTGGAAAACCATTCATGTTGCTGCCTTTGAGAGTCCTCTAACTCTGTAATACCCATTTTGGGATGGGGTAACCAATACCATGCAAAAAAATCCAGATTACACCATTCACTTGATTTATAAGCTGTCATTGTCGTGTTTCCTTGTGTCCTTGTCTGTTATGTTACAGACCTATCCTAATACCTTACTAATTTTTTAATGGCAGTTACATATTAGAAATGGGATGGATATATGGCAACATGTTATATCTAGCACTTTGTATGGTCTGGAGAGAATCTCCAGAAAAAAGATGTAACAGATACGAATCACTTTTTCATTCTGTAGTTCTTTAAATAATAATGCATAGTAAACCCAGTTTTGGATAGACTGTTCCTAATTTTAGGGCAGGAATGTGGAGTCTGGTATACCACATGCTGTGCCTGAGAGTGGAGGACAGTCTGAATCATAGAACAGTTTGGGTTGGAAGGGACCCTTAAAGGCCATCTAGTCCAGCCCCCCGCAGTGAGCAGGGACATCTTCAACTCAATCAGGTTGCTCAGAGCCCCATCCCCTGACCTTGAATGTTTGCAGGGCTGGGGCATCTACCACCTCTCTGGGCAACCCCTGCCAGTGTTTCACCACCCTCATGGTAAAAAATTTTCTTCCTTATATCTAGTCTGAATCCGCCCTTTTTTAGTTTAAAACCATGACCCCTTGTCCTATCGCTACAGGCCCCGATAAAAGCTTTGACCTCATCTTTCTTATAAACCCCCTTCATGTACTCAAAGGCTGCAATAAGGTCTCGCCAGAGTCTTCTCTTCTCCAGGCTGAACTCTCTCAGCCTTTCCTCATAGGAGGAGGTGTTTAGATTGCAGAACAGAGCCAAGATGAGACACAAAAAGGGAGGGATGCCATTTTTGAAGACTTTACTCTCAAACTTGGTCAATATTATAAAAAGTTCAGTGCTATTAAAATCCAAAATTATTCCTAAAATTATTTAACTTAAAGCAAAATTAATCTATCTTGTTTTAAGATGCACTTTATCTTCTTTCAGTTCCACTGTGGAGGAGAGGCTTGACTTGGTATTACTAAATATGTTTAAAATCGATTTAGTAACTGAGTACAAGCTTTCCAGACAAACCCTAGCTTGTTTCTGTTGAGGCTTAGAGAAATCCAATTGTAAATGAGGATTAGAAAACAAAAATGCCTGGTGATAATTCCCCTGCACCCAGGGAAGAGCTGATGCACTTTATTAATACATTTTGCTTTGTAAAAGCAAAGTAATAAATTACTAAAAATTACTTAGGCAAGAATCTGCTGGTTTTTTTCTCACTCCAAACCTTAAAAAGTAAAAAATGCATCCTGGTTGACATGTCCTATTCTCCTTTCTAGTTCAATTTATGCTAAAATGTCAGAATATGACTTGTTAACAGAACGGAGTAGAAGGGGAAATAACCCATCATTCTAACATTGTTCCCCTGGGAGTCTGCACTCACGGTTTATACCTAGCTCCTCAAAAAGTGGCAGAAAGCTGGAGGGACTTGAGGGCATTATTTCCATCCTCTGTCTTTGTCCTCTGCACTCTTTAAGATCTGTGAGAGCAGTCCGTGGCCTCAGCTCTCCACCCTTGGCAGTCCAGTGTAGCTGAAGCATGGCTTGGCGTCTCGCTTCCAGGCAGGACAGGAAAGACAGTGACATTTCCCTCGGAACAGTCTGCACTTAAGAACCTCAGAAACAGCCTCAGATTTCAAGTGAAAACAATAAAACAGGAAAAGAGTTATTAACTTACAGATAAACAGACCAGCCCTAACCTCTCTGTGTCACTTCTGAGAACCTCTTGTGAAATTAAGGATTTTATCTATCAATAATACTGGCTTTCTCTGATATGATTTCTTTGCTGATTATATCAATCCATCACCAGGATGTTGTAAAAAAACTAGTAAATCATCCCTGATACTTCCATCAGGTCAACCAATGAGACCCCATCACATGCACAGTATGAAAAAGTGCCAGGGAAAATAAATCAAGATTTGAACAACTGTTTTACAGTGAAAAAGAAGTTGCTTCATACTGTGCATAGTACAATTCCATAGGCAAAACTGTTCCTCTGTCATGTTTTAGGGCACATAAGCTAGAGCGCTGATCCTTACAGAATCAAAGCATAAGGACATTCTTGCTGCCACCTATAGTCTGCAATCATTGCACATAGGCTCTTTCAAATAAGCAGAGGTAATATTTCTGGAGAAACCATCTGTAACACTCTATATAGGATATACATGGATCAATACAGTATATGATGTCCTCTTGATTCCAGGTCAAATTATGAAAATGTTCATGGTTTTGGCTTTTGAGTTTGGGTTTCCCACCCCCCTCCCCCCCCTTTTTTTTTCCCTGAAGAAACCACATTATTAATGTGCAGAGCTCTGGGGTTTAGGGATCGCCTGGATTCCTGGAGAGTTTCAGTTTTGTCTTTCTCCGAGTTAAAGCACATTTTAAATATGTCAGGGATGAAAGCCAATCACCGAAAAAAATGAAATATTTAAAAAGCTCTCATTCCTTGTGTCTGACTTCAAAGCAGGTTTGTGCTTAGGACTGGGTAAGACAGTGAGCAAAAGACTGTTTTGCAGTCAGAGGAACCCATCGTTAGCTTAAATCTTCCTCCTTTTTCCCTCCTCATAACTAAGATGCTTCATGGCTGCATACATTCAACTCTAGCTGTGCCCAAGAGCTCCTATCACTCTCCCTGCAAAGGAAGCGTCTCCATTTAGGTAATTCCACTCGGGCATCTTCTCTGGGCACATTTTGTTATTGTTTTTCTGGTCTCAGCATAGAGCTGGGGGAAAAAAGTTGCTAGTCACAGATGTTCAGAGTACTGTTTTGGCAACGGATGTTAAGGTTAAAGGCCAAGCCATTTAAAATATTGATTGATGACATATATTTACAAGCTAAGATGGTCAATGCGTGAAGAGGCTCAAGGTGCACAGTCCTGAAGTGGTTGCACTTGCAGGAGCAGTCATTCATAACAGCTATAAAGGCTTCTGTGTGGCTTCAAATAATCAGAATATTATAGCTTGCTGCTGGAAAAAAAAAAAAAAAAGGAAGAAAAACTGTAAAACGAGTGAAATTTTAGAAGTATTGAAAATTATACTGAGGCTGGACTAGCAACTGCTCTTCCCGCCTTGAGTTCTTCTACCACAGAGGCACCTAGTTTCCTGGGCAAAGGGATCCACGCAGCAAAGGCAGCATTTCTCTCCCTTCGAAAAGATCTTCCTTTCCATTAGGGCTTGGCAGTGGGAAGGATTTCATACACCCTCATATCAGCAGATACTTCCTGCTTCCCTGAACGAGGCAGTTCGCACTCTCTCTTTCCTGATAAACTGCCACTGCCAATATTTCATTCTAAAAGCACCATCTTTGGGCTTAACACCCATGAACATACCATTAGGTAGTCATGGAATCACAGTGACAGCAGCTCCAAACTCTGAGTGCCCTTAAGTCTGGAATAAAATACGTCAAAATGAATGCCGGTAGCAGAATAAATGGCTGGTAGCTGATAGCATTCATAGTGCCTAGTATAGCACACCCTGCACAGTGCCCACGGCCAGAGAAAGGTCTGTCCCTCTGAGGGAAGGGAGGTTTATGTTCTGTTGGAGTGCCCCTGTTTTGCACTGTGTGAGATAAATAACTTTAAACTTAAGTACCAATTTGGTCCTCAGTGACTCAACAGAAATGACTAATGTCTCATTGCAGGCTCACATGGAATCTTGTAGTAAATCCCATCTTCCATTGTCTGTGCCACATGGCCCTCGAAGTACTCTTAATTATAGGCAGACACGCCATGCAAGCAAAGCAAGTGAACAATAGGGTCGATTCTTTGTCTACGTTGGCTCGTGTCTTGGCTTTCTCACTATCCAGAAGCTTCAGGAGCAGATGCAGCCCTCATCCAAATGGTCGGCTGTGCAGTCTCAGAGCCTCACCACCAGGCCCAGGAGCACGCATCGCCGTGTCTGATGCCAGAGCAGCCTCGCAGCTCCCCCCACCCCTCCCCAGTAGCCCTGTGTCTGAGGGATGCATGCTGCACAAGTCAGGGCTCCGGGTTTAGTTGTGCTTCCTTAGGAAGCAAGGCTTACGTAATCATTTTGCTCGCCTCTCTGTCCACATGTGTGGCAGTCCCCTTCCCCACAGTATTTTCTTAAATCCATTAGCCGAGCTCAACCACATTTGACAAACGCCTCAAAGATAATTGCGCTCTGACAAGTTTCATGAATACTGGCAGCTGGATACCAGAGAGTGGCACCCAAAATTAGTGTTCCCACTGTGGGAGAGGCGGGCAGGGCTCAGCTGTGACACATGCTGCTTGGCAGCAGGCAGCACACGTGTAGCGCCACATTTGTCTAAGTGTCGCAGAGGATATGGGGACAGCTGGGTTTACCCCAACATGCTTCAGCCGACGTTGCGGTGGGCTGCCGATCTAGCAGTGCCGTGGAGAGGGGGTGTCAGTGCATGGGGAGCCAGTGGCTTCTGGGGTGAGGCAGCACAAGCTGTGGTGTGGAAGCGGGGTGGGGGGATGTGAGGACGAGAGATGCCGCATGTCAAACTGAGCGTGAGCGAGGGTGTTGTGGTAAGTAAAGATGCAGGAAAAGGAAAACTCACTGATGAGCAAACCCTACAAGCCTCAGCACATGCGTTCCCCAAGCAGGGACCTTTTCTGCAGAAGGTGTGATCAGTAAATCAAAAGATGGATAAACTGAGGGTAGATGGAAGAAGGCCCACTTTACCTAGGAGAGCAGGTCCACAGCTAGACAACTTCTCAAGCCCAGGAGTGGGAAATGGGTGTCTACCCTAGTAGTTCCACAGATGATTAAAGTCCTCTGCATAGTGGTTGGCTATGACAGAAGCTCAAGGTGACAGGGATTCTGGTTTCATTTCATTTTCTGATGGGGCGGGTTTGATACATGGGATCATACAGGACTTGGCTCCTGGACATATGGATGTGTGGGGTGTTTTTTTTAACATTTTCTTGCTTCTCTACAGGGGTATGCTGATTGGAGGCACTCTGCTACTCTGTCTTTCTAATCCACCTCAGGCAAAGAATTGAACTATCCTCAGTAGCTGAGACAGTAAGGAAGGGGCCAGGAGAGACATATTAAATATTCATGAACTGTTCAGGGGTGGGATTGTGAGATAAAACATTGAGTGTGTTTACTGGCCACCACAGTGCTAAAACTACTTTTTGGGGGGTTTTGAGCTTTTTGTTCAAGTTACTGACAGGGGCCAGTAATAGTCTGCTAGCCTTAAAGAGCATAAACGTCTCCTTTTATGTTCAGCAGTTTCCTCCGGGCTGTGCTGCTGATATACCTGAACTGCATGTTGTAGGAGATACAGCTGAAGTGTGAAATGACACTACACAGTCAGGGTCAAATTGGTGTTTGGCTCATCTTCCAAGCCTGATAATAAATGTATAAACAGTAAGGATCTGGGGGAAGTGAAACCATTGTATTATAAAATAGACTGAAGCCACCAGCAGAAAAACAGTGGTTTTGCAATGTAGCATTCTAGCTACTGACTTATTGTTATCAGAAGAGGCTTTGACAAATAAATCCTAGCATCACCTGGGAACATCTGACTTCTTTAAAGCCCCTTCTGTCTGGCTCTCCGTGCAGAAAGCAAGTTGGTTTCACTGGCTGGTTGACAAATGTTCTGTCTAGCAGGAGACAGAGATGATGTGGTTCATTTTTGTTGCTTTAGATCTGTCAACAGCTGAGGAGTCATTGTTCATGAGAGGTTTTTGACTCATCTGAAGTCCCTGACAAAGGTGGCTGGAATCTTGCCTTAGTGGTTCTGCTGTTCAGTCACACAGAAACAGATGCTGACATTCAGCCGTTGCTTATCTGCCCAGAGGGCTGTCACACATTCCCCACAGCTCCAGATTTTCATGTTGCTTTCTGCTTGTTCCATGTCACTGGGAGGGTCTGGGAGCAGTGCCATCCAGAACCCTGTCAGTGACACGGGACATGGCCAAACATAGCTGACACAGTTCTGTCTTCCTGACTGTGTAGCTCTGCACACAGTGAGTGGGAGAGGAAAGATGAATGCTACAGGAGCAGAGGAGGCAAAGAAACTACGTCTTGGAGGGAGCGTGAGGTCTTCTGTGCTGTATAGCTGGACACTGTGGGAGCTGGCAAACTTCATTTGCTCCCCACAGCCTTCAGAACACAATGTCGAGTGGCTGCTCTAGTCCTCCTCTGTGTTCAGATTCCCCGGGGGGCATGCCCTGGTGGGCCAGGACGCTGGGAGATGTCTTATAGGCAGACTTTAAGAAGAGGAGGAGAAAGACAGAGAAACTGAGAACAGAAGGACTAGACTTTTCCAAGAATTGCATCTAGGAGCCAGTCCTTTTTTCCCCTGCCATGGAGTAGCATTTGCAAACAGCGTTTGTACCTCCAGGCAGCAAGCACTTCTGCAGTCTCCCCTCATTACAGAGACCTGCCCTCAGTGCAGCCTTCATGCTAAAAGTCAGTGCCAAGGCCCTGACCCCCAGACAGCCCAGGCTCTTTTAGTGCATGGCTTACTCTTTAGAAGGAAGGCTGTAAGAAAAAAACTTAATCCCAGCATCTTAGAGTGCTGGGCAAAGCTTCCTCAACAAAGTGTGTGCTTGAGGATGTGGTGGGCTCTTGGTGTCTGACTGCCACGGTAGAGGAGAGTGGCCAGAGTCCCCAGAAAAATGGGACATCCACACTCCTTCAGTACCTCTGTGTACTAGTAAACCTTTTGTTTTCATGCTCTTATTAAAAATTTCTCCTCACTCCTCTTTGGATTTAATTTATTGGGGTTTCATTTGTACAATATTTGCTATTTTTGAATTGTCTGGGATGTCCAGCAGCATACTAACTGAAATTCAAATTAAAAAGTTTGAAATTAACAACGAAAAAACCCAGGTCCTGGTCCCCCTTATGCAAGTACAGTGCTCCAAGTTCAATGTCTGATGTAATGTCGGCAAGGTATCATGTACTGTTCTGCTGTCAGTATGAGCTCCATTGTGCTGCAAACAACTGAGCACTGCGGGCTCTCCCTCAGAAGTGTGGTAAAGGCAGGGTGAGAGTCCTGCCAAGGCCTGCCAGCTGTTAGGGGGAGCGCTTACAGGTCTGCTGTCAGAGCACGGAAGAAATGGACCACCTGAGAGGGTTGGAGGGGAGATGTACATGTGTCAGAACACACTGATACAGCTTTGAGTGCTGTTCCAAGCACAGCAGTGTTTGCTGATACTGGTTCTCTGGGTAGGTGACTCCCCCTGGCAGTATGACTCCCCCAACAGAAGTGGGCTGCTGTGTGGTTGTGTCTCAGTGTTCGGTGGAGGAATAGGGAAGGAGTTGGGGACTGTCAAGGACTTATTTGTATGCTTCCTTGCTTATTGTGTTTTGCAAAATGATGTGTGTTCACAGGCATGTACAGTGGTTCCAGCGCTAACCATAACGGTCCCTCACCAGGTATATTGCCGCCTCCTCATGACATCCCTTCAAGACATCATCCACTCGACTCTACTCTTTCCAGTCCACATCACCATCAGTCACCGCTGGAGAGTGCGAGGGAAGGGTACGTGTGAGAAACATGTGCAGTCTTTGTCTGGCATGATAATGAATGATTAATTGTTTATTTTATTTTGCATGGGTGCTGTTCAAGTGGAAAACACTGGCCCAAACTAAGCAATTTTGTTTGGTTTAGAATCATAGAATAATTTAGTTTTGAAGAGACCTCAGAAGGTGATGTCATCCATCCCCTGTGCAAAGCAGGTTGTTCAGGTCCTTGTACTTGTCTTCAACAAAACACACTGAGTTGTTTTTCTTCATAGCACTTAGATTTTTTTTTTTTTTTTTAATTCCTCCTTGATGACTTCTTGTAGGTTTGGATAAGTGCGGAGAACATTTCTCAGCAAAAATGAGAAATCTCACAAAGGGTAAAAACCCAAACTATGACTCACTCAGGAACAAGGGGTGTTTGCCGTAGCTAAGACTTAGGTAGTGTCAGAGTGGCAGGCTTTCTCACTTCCTTGCTCTCTGATAAGATTTTCTGTAATACATGTCTCAGCAGCAGACATTCACTAGCAAGATCCTAATCAGGGAAGAATATATTATCCCACTGATGGTATCGATTGCATTGCTACAGTATGGATTGCATTGCATTGCTACAGTACCTGATATTTCTAAAGGACCATTTGCTCAAGGATCTCATAACGTCTTCTCAACAGTAAAGAATGTTCTGTAAGCCACAAACTTCTGCACTAATGTTTTTGCTCAGATTTTTTTTGGTGCCTAGCCTCATGCAAATTAAATATCAAAGTTACAGTTTTAATTCCCACACTTTGGGCAGGGAGGGGACTCTGATTTTGCTTTACTGATGGGAACCTGGGATACAGAGAGATTAAGAGATTTTTTTTCCCCTAAAAATATGTTGGGGTTCTTTAGCAAATACAGCAATTGAATGCAGAGTTTTCCCATCCTAGTCCAGGGCTGACCTACCCCTTCTTTTATATGGGGAAAGAAAAGCCCGGAAATTTTTTAATTGTATGCTTTAAGCAAAAGGCCGAAGGCAGAATCTATGTGGCATGGAAGGGGCATGATAAGGAAAGGTGCACCTGGAGTAGCTGAAGAACAATCTATCTGATTGAGCGAATTCAATTAGGAACAAATTACTCCATTTTTTTTCTTAATTGGGGAACGAATGCTGTAGCAAGCTTAGCTTCTGTACCCTGTTCCTCCTTCGACCATCTCTTCTGACCTATGCCAGCAGCAGGTACCAGTGCTCCCTCCCAACGTATGATGCATATCTGCCCATCACGGGAATAGACTTCTGTCCCTGTCATGAGATGCCTGTGCCCAATCCTCTGCCTTCCCTGCCATGGCACCCACATTCCCAACTATGTGTTTCCTGTTGGCAGACTCATGCCTGTGGCAGTCACGGCATTTTTGTAGGCACTGGGCATGCTGATTTAGATGGAAGCTACACCAGATAAACAGGAAGTTTTCTGTAGCAGAGAAGGCAGTGAGCGCAAATAGGAAGAAAGGGAGACAGACAGTCCAAAGTGAGGGTAATCCATGAGCAATTCTTTCCCTGCAGAATGGGACTACTTGAGCCTGGGGGAGTAGGATCCCCTCCTGTCACTGCTCCCCAGTGTGCTGCTCAGCTGTTTCCTCTTTGAGTTGGTTCCTAGGGGAGGTAAGGCAAAAAGTCCCAAACAAGAATAAAATGAAGTAAGGATATACTGTGGGAAGGATTTAACAGGCTGTCAGTAAGGTGGCTTTGTTCCTAAGGCACTTCATGTTCTGGTACTGTTGATACGAAATGAAAGCAAAGACTTCAGCAGAATGAGGGCAACAGACAGTTTTTCAGTTTAAGGCTCTGAAGCTCCCAGAGGAATTCTCCTTGCTGCCCCTCATGTCTCCATTCCAGAGTACGGCACTCATCCCTCAGCAGAAACACAAAGCCGAGTGAGCAGAGTTGCTCACGGAACTCCTTCTACCAACATTTTGGTCATTTGCTTAGGCCACAGTTACATCAGAATTCTCTCTGCCGTTTTCAGTTCTAGATGCTTATATACCTAAGTAATGTAAAGTCTTTGCAGAAACACCGTAGTTAATGTGCTATGACAAAATGTGAGATGATAACAGATTTCTAACCATGAACCAAACATCAGGAAATGGAAAGTGGAATGTATTTTTGAATAGTTATTTTAAAACAGGCTATCTAGTTTCATGACATAATTACTTGGAATTTTTCAGCATCTCAAATACCATTTCCTAAACTCAAAGTAATCTGCATTCAGCTTTGTCAATATCCAGCCCAAGATCCTTTTGCTAATTAAATTAATTGTTTATGCTTACGATATTAAGGACTCCTGAAATACAGCCCGTATATGACATTTTAATTGCAAGTACAGAAACATAATGGGAACTAATAGGCCTTGAATTATACTTAGCACAGTTTTGTTTAAAGCATTCATCCATTTAACTGGGCAAAATCACTTAATAATCTAATGCTTGGAGCCACTGAATTATAGAACTGTTACACCTTTGCCAGTTCATAGCAGTATGGCATTACTCATATAAAATATATATAGTTTACAATAGGAAAGAAACACCTAACACTACCTTTCCTCATATCAACCGCTCCAGCTTTCTGGCACACATATAATGTTTTGCCTCATTTGTCAGCTGTCGCAGCATTCATGTTTAAGTAAATGTGAAGAATTTCTATACTGTGAATCAGTACGATGACAAGACTGGATTGCATAGTTTAAGTCTGCGGCATGAACCAAATGATTACTATCAAGAAATCTAATTACTGAGTCATCAAATATGCAAGATGCCAAAAACTACATGAGGCGGAGTACAAATAGTCTACTCAAGTTTGACATAAGATTCAGAATTTGATTTAAGGGCTTTTTCTTTTTTTTTAAAAAAAAGCCCTATGTTATACCATCCTTTGCCAAAGTCAATACCAAGTGCAGCAGTCAATTTTCCCAAATGGTTTGCTAAGACATTTAAATAGTTTGACAAAATTATCTAATTCACTTGAAAATGTTCTAACAAAATCTGACTTCATTACCAAATGTATTTATACTGGCTTTATACAATCTGGAGAGTATTTTTTCAAATTCTGGTATGAAGTGTATGCTAGACCAAAAGATTTTACTTATATTGATATTAATTAAACTAAAAGTGTGTGACTGAGAAATATTCTGGCATCCAGAAAGTGGGCTTGTTGTGATCCAGGTTTAAATATGTATTTATTTTTTATTTCAGGTCGCAAAGGTTTATTTTAGCATTTCTTGTAGAATATGCCATGTATAATGTCTACCTTGGTTTCATTTTGCCCATTGCAAAAATAGTCTATTTTGATTTGTAGCAGAATGGAGACAGAAAAACAGCTTTTAGTATTACATCTGAGGTGAATGTTGCACTTGGCTTGCTTTCTACTATTTTTTTAGCTGTTATTATCTAAGTAATCTAAAAATGTCATTAGTTTCACTTGTAAACTATCTCTGTGAATTCCAGTTTAGAATATTTAGTGTGATAAATTATCAGCTTAAATGAAACCGATATGACTAAAGTTAAATGAGTTTGAGTGGTGGCACCAAGTTAGGGATTTGCACCAATTTAACTTAATGACCTAACAAGGTCACTTTGTAGGATCTGAACATGGTCCCTCTATATGTGACTGTGAGGCCTTCTGTCACTTGTGTCACCCATAACAAACAGCACTTATGTTCTCAAAAGAAGCTGGGGGTACTGACAAATAATAACTTTATTGGGAAGGTGATGTGTCTCCAAGGGAAAAGAAAGTGAAACTATTTTTTTTATATTCCCTTGGTAATTTAGGTCATTTCTGCTCTGTAAACACAACAGTAAATGAAGAACTAGTGGAATTAAGGCACCTGTGATGTCCATAGGTGATGATTCATGAGAACTCTGAATCCAGTCTTGTGAGCCCCTTTAATATAAAGGATTAAGTAACCAAGGTTAGAGGAAGGAGCTTGCCTGGGCTTCTCACCAGCTAACTGCAACCAGTTCCAGACCTTCCCTGAAGAGCCACTTACCCATACATCACAAGAAACAGGACTTAAAAACAGTCAGGTGAAAAGAGACATTTTAATCAGGCTGCTTAAACATCAGAATTTTTGTTTGCTTGCTTCTTAGCACCTGCTAATTCAAACACCACAGAAATACTTAAATGTGAAGGTTCTCTGTTGAAAATTTAGTCCTTCATTTTTCTTTACGTGAGGTAAAACAAAGTACACAGAGCCTCTCTTCTTGCTCAACCAGGGGACACCAGATTTGAAATTCTTGATATTTTAAGATTGAAAACAAATATGCAGGATAAAATCTTGTGGTTTAGATTTGTATGTGTTTGGCAAGAAAAGAGACTGTAAGCCCTGTTACATACATAGCCAGGACCCTGTCAGGTGCCTCCACTTCAGATAAGAATCTGGCCCAGCCCCTCTACCCGCTCTCAGTGAGCTGCGGAGCTGGGAGATGGCACCCTCGATCAAGCCCACATCTCTTCTCTGTGGGATTGGTTTTGGCTTCAGCGTTACTGGTAGGTGGTGGTGGTATACAAAGGGTTTGGTGGGTGCTTGCTCATCAGATGGGACCAGACTCACATTCTGGCTGTAAGAGTTTTAGTGGTGTTTGCAAGCAGCTAGTTTTCTGAAGCATGACTGTTTCTGGGATAAGTTTTAAGAAATTGCCCCAAAACCAATAAAAGAAATGCAGGAGGCTTTTCAATCCGTTATGCTATCTTTTTGAACTGTTGGAATCCCGACCAGGAGGTGAAAATGCATTTGTGTACCTAATTCTCATTACTTCAAGAGACAATTAGGTGTATTAACTACTTATGTCTAATTTTAATTAATATTTTAGTTTGTGAGCTCACATAAATAAATTGACTAGGAATGGGCATGTTGCTACAATCTTTGTAGGAAACAAAGTTTTACTCCCTAGAAGTACTCTGGAGAATTAAATACCTACACAGTTTTTATAACAGTTCCAAGGACCAAGGAGATACATCACTCATTCACTGTGGATTCCGCTGGAGAATACTCTTCATTTATAATAGAATACACAAGTCGGTGTTTTAGTCTTTCTTTCAAAAGCACTAAAACCAATAACAAGAAACAGATATCTCTGACAGCTGAAAACATTTTCAATGCTGGAAGCCAAGAACCCATCATAATTTATCTCAGTGTTATGGATCTGAGCACGCAAAAGGGGCATCAGTACATCTGTCCAAAGAAAGAACAATGTACAGGTGCAGAGCTGAGTGAGGTTCATGTAACAAAGAAAATTGGTAATTAAAAGCATCTGGTTTCAAATCCCAAGTCATTTATCTCATTGTAGAAAATGTGATCAGAATTCATTTATAATCATGTCCAGATAGGCTTATACAATTCCCGCCCCCCCCCGCCCTTAAAGTAAAATTAGCACTAGCATAGGCTTATTTCAACAATGTGTGGTTAAGAATAACTTAGTGCTTGATCGCAGGGTAAAATATTGTTTGGCCATTCATAGAAATAGGTGGGCATGTATTTAATTTGTGTTTCTGAAAGGGCTGGGTTGACACTCATTAGGGAGCTTTCATCAGTGCATCTCAAATTAAATGGTATGTTACCTGCCCAGAAGAGACACTGTAAGCAAAACTATCTTAGAGTAAGAAATAAGAAAGTTATGGGAGAAGGTGGGAGGTTAAAGGACTTGGTCAGAGTAACTCAGAAAGCATTTAATGTGGATTCAACCACAGGTCTTCTGCATTCTATTAACTATTTTAGCCATTACTGGTTTTATCTGTAGTTAAATTTACACTTAACATCTGTAAAGCTGATTTTTGTTCCTTTCCTTTTCAAATTTCTTTTTCTTTTTAGCAAAATTTCTGCAGTTAGATGTAAACCATATATGCCAAACACAATAATTTATCAGGGTATAACAAGTGATTAAGTTATCTCAACATCTCCCACTGTATGGTATAGTGGCTTTTAGACTGTAAACTTGAAAGCAGACATCAACTACCTGTACAGAATCCACCTGCACCTGGAAGCATCTTGCTGCATACTTGCCAGACAATAATGACCTTAAATGACTAAAATAAGATAGCTCAGTCAAGCATGCAGTACATGCTGGATAATACTGAGTGTTTGATTGCGTGTCTTTGTAATTGACTTCCTGGCGATTACTTGAACCTAAGGCAGTGCTCTTTATTTAAATATGTTTTGATATTTCTTTGACCACGTTAATAAGGATTTTTTAACTTTTGAAATATATTTTCCTGGTAGATTATTAGCAAGATTAAGTTTTCAAATTTCCCATTATGTGTAGTGGCTTCCACTGTAGTGATTCATCAGCTTCATTTCAAACCCATTGAACAAATGCTTATAAATAAAAATGTCTTTTAGATTGGCACAGTTCCCATCATGATTGCTATGATTAACTGCTCTGCAGAAATTGCACATATTAGGTCGGAACAATTGTGAGATATTCATTTAACATAGAAAAAATGTGTTTGCGTGTATGTGTGAGTTTGTGTAGGTAATGAAATGCATTAAAAAATACTGAGTTATGCTTTATACCAAACTGAGACTTACATGCGTATTTGTTAGAAAAGACTGTATTTCAGTACGTCACTCTGTACCTGAAGAGAAGGCCCACACAGAAAGCCTTTGAGTGTACCAGGAAAGGGCTCCTATGGCTCCTGTGTAATTTTGAACCCAAAGCTGTTTTCCTATCACTGTTACTGGTATTATCAAAAATATTCTAGAGCAATTAAATGACCTAAGACTCTTCAGTCACATTAAAGGTCCCATGGGTGGTGTTCTCCATAATGTTTCTGAAGCCCCTCTTACTCCTCACAGCTAACTAGCTCCTGCACTCTTTGTACAGGCAATTGTTGTCATCACTGCTCAGAGTGTGGGTGAGGGAAGATGCAGAGCTGGATTCAAGTAATCCCAGACAGTATTCTGAATGAAAAATATTATCTGGTATTTCTAGGAAAAGGCTGACAGTGCCTCAGTCCTACTTTAAAGATGTTACAGAGAGAGGTATGTCACACGCTGTGTTAGTAGCAGAGCCAGGAATAAAGCCCGAGTCTCTTACAGTAGCCACCTACTCAAGCTGGCCACAAGCACAGTGAGAAAAGAGAAAATCAGAAACACAGTGTTATATCTTGCAGTGAAGGCCTTGTAAGAAGGGCACTGTGTCACAGCCCAGTAACTTGTTTGCTCATTGTTTGTAGAAAAGGGTAATAAAATGCAGTGATGCCCAGCAAGGTGATCTGCACTGAAGGATTTATTATATATCAGGGGAAGGAGGGGGAAGAGGAGAAAGGAAGAAAGAGGGAGAGAAGGAAAAGATTCCTTGCATTCCAGAAACCTAGCCAGAGGCACCTGGCAGTGATTAGTGCAAAGGTTCACCAAACTTCAGATAGAGTCCGCCTTAAAAAAAAAAAAAAAGAGTGAACGGTATAACTGTTTCCTGAGCATGTGCTGACAGAAATTCCCGTAGGGCAAGACCCAGAACAGAAACACGTGGCAAGAGATTGGGCGCTATCCAGAGACCAGATTAGCAGAGCTTTACACATCATTTTTAATATTATGGGAAGAGATGAAAATCAGTGTTAACTTTTTTTTCCATTAAAAAAAAATAATCTCCTGGTCCTGGAACTGAATTGGACTTTCTCACAATATAAGTAACTATAATGCTTGGGGGAGAGATTTTATGAATGAAATGGCTGGCATGCTGGATTTTAGGGTAGAACCTGCTTTCATGGCAAATCACAGTTTTTTAACTAGCTGCAATACTGTACAAGTCACTTAAGATAAAACATGGAGCTTCTTTGCTTTGTGCTTCTTACTCTGGTGCTTTATTATATGCTTTTCTTCATATTAATATGAGTGAAACGTAATTCTCAAAGTCAAGATTGTTTGATATGGCTATATGCTATGCATGAGAACTTTATTACAGAATGGTCTTATAACCCAAAATATACAAAAAAATATCTGAGATAAAGGACAGATGTTTTTCAGTCTGGATTTGGTCCTGTTTCCACTGAACTCAATGGGATATGGGTTGAGGTTCTTTGTCTAGCTGAGGAATCTGCCAATCAAGCCATCACATCACTAAAAAAAACCCCAAACCCAGACAGTTTTCATATTGGAAACATCCCTACCTTAGATATTTCTGTTTTGCTGTTACACTTCATTTGCTGTTACACTTACTATTCAAGAATCTTAGTTTGAATTTATTTTCATTATTTTTCTATTTTCCATTCAATATTTACTAATTAAGTATACTGCTTATAGGTTTTGGCAGTCAAGAGATGATCAACTAGATCATGCAAAAGCTCATCTTAAAACTGCTCAGAATCTGGCTTTACAATTTCTTACCCTGTGTTAGTTTGTCCAGGAACTGCTATTGAACGAAGACAGACTAAAGTGTGAATCTGTTTCTTACTCAGAATAAGTACTGTGGATGAATATAGAAAATATGCGTCTAGACATCTTGACAGAAAGCTCAGAAAAATCAATATTGATATGTATTTATTTTTTGGTTCTTTATGTTGCGATAATATTGGGACAAGACATTTGGTGGTGTGTGTTCTGCAAGTACACAGATTCTTATACACCACTGCCTACTTCAGGAGGCTGAAAATGGAGGCAGGATAAGTAATTCTAAAACAAGGCAGTGGTACTTGTAGCCTATTAGATGTCTTTTCTATAGCTCAGCTAGCTCATGGCGTACCTAGATAGTTCCCTCACATGGGCCTTACTTACAATTAAATATAAACTTTCACCATCCAAAATTGTATTGTTAAAACATGATCACAAAAAAAAATTATGTGAAAGTCTTATTGGGATTTATGTTTGTTTCCTAAAGGTATGCACTTTTATAAAATGAGAGAGAAGACAGGTTAATATTGTCTGTTGTCACTTTTCATTTTCTTTTTTAAAAAATCCTGTTAAGATGAAGATTTTTGAGCATTCCCATTGATGTGTGCGACAAATGCGTTGCAGTAGACATGAGGAATTGGCTTGTTGTCGATGTCTAACATTTGGTTTGATGACTTGGTGGGAGGTATCTCATCTAACTTAAAGAGCTTCCCTTAGGAAAGGCTGTGAAGCTGAGTTGAAATTTTAAGACTGTTCAGCAAAGTGCAGAAATGTGCACAGTACCATAGACAAGGGATGTTATCAAGTTAGGATCAGTTCTTCCAGTAGTTTTCTCTTGGTTGTGTGGATGAAAGTATTACATAAACAAGATTTTTCTGATTAGCCCTTTTACTTAATTGTCTGCTGATGCATCCTCAGGAGAGGAATGCATTAGCTTTGCAGCTCCACCTGAAATCATAGGTCCCTCAAGACTAGTATTATGTCTTCAGCGCCATCCTACACATGGTGCTTCAAAGGGAATTTGAAAAAACCCACAATACCTGGTCAATCATACAAAGTTGAATGATGAGTGAAGAGAGAGGAGAATTCCTCTCTGCCTCCTTGGGTGATCAGTTTACATCCTGAAGCACAAGATTTGATTAGCCCTCGCTTAGCATGGAAATGTTGGTTTTGCCCATTAAATTATTAAGTCCCTTTTTAAAAAAACAGGCATTTTGTTTGATTCTGTGACTTCCTGTGGCTATGAATGCCACAGGCCAGGGCATGCTGTGTGAGCAAAATGTTCCTTTTGTTTTAAGCCAACCTGCCTCTCTCTGTGGTACAGGCCCTGTTGCTCCTGTGTCTTGGACAAGGTGGAGAGAAGACTGGCTTCTCCACTGCACCCTTGTAATCGGAAAAAACTGCATTTTAAATTCTGTTCTTTCAATGGCATGCTTGTAGTCTTGGAAGTTTTACTTACTATTCTAGTATATCTTCAGATATTTTTAACTCCCACAATAACTTAATCCATCAAAACAGAACTGGTTTTACCACTGTTAATATATGGTCATTTATAAGTAGATTCTTACTGCATCCCACTGTGTAATCCCTTTCTGTTATTATAACTGCTCAAGAAAGTTGCACAGCACTGCCGTTCCCAAAAGACACTGAAAGTTCAAAACCAGTCAACACGTGTAAGGAACACAGACCTTTTGGGGACTTGATGATCTTAAAGGTCTTTTCCAACCTAAAAGATTCTATGATTCTGTACCTCTCTGTGTGACAGGGATTGAAAAGCACCTGTTGTCATTAGGTCTGAAGTCACCAAAATGAATGTTCAGGTGAAAAAGCTTTCCTACTTGCATCATATTTTGCACACAGCAAAGTTTTTAGCAGGAGCAGTTTCATCAGTAGACAACTGGAAAACTGCTGGATTCAGAGAGGGCTTGCTAGTCAACTTCATTAGTGTCTGCTGCAGGTAATGGCTAGAAATAAGGTAAATTATCTTTCACGTAAGGGACATAGGTTTCTAACAATGGAGTAGTAAAACCTTGCAGTGGGTTAATTTGTTGCTTGAGTTACCATCAAGCATCCTTTAAGACAGGGTACACCATTAACAGCCAGACTACATCATCAGTGGAAGCAATCTAAGAACCATTGATTCTTCTTAGCTTTGTCACAAGGTTTAAGGAGATAGCAAAAAGATTTACACTCCTGAACAGAAACATGCTGCATAGCTAGGAGCCCTCAAATGTAATGAACGAAGGAAAGATAAGGATTTTTTTTTTACATGTGTGTGAGAGTATTTATTTATGTATCTCTATATATAGCTATATATAGGCACAGGTATATATTTAAATGCCCCGAAAGGACCTGCAAATTTACTGAATTATACAAGTTACAATTAAAGTAAAATATATGGTATATATTTATTATTAATATCCAAACCAAAGCAAATTGTGGTTGTAGTATGGTATTAACAGGAAATGTCCAGGCTATTAGTTATTGAAACATACACGCCTGAGCTACTGCCTGGGAATTTTTAATGTATCCAGCTGAGTTCCTGGTGTAAGTAGTTCAGTGTTTCTTCTTCCACACACAAGGCATCTTCTTTTAAGCGCTTTTCTGTTGCTAATGCATTATCTATTTAATTTGTATCAGGAATGATTCTGGTTTTCTTTTAACAGCCTCAGTATCACAGCAACCTAATTACTAGGCAAATATTCAGGAGAGAATTAAAAACACGGCACTTGGAACTGGACAGTTAGCTGATGAAAATACTCTCCTTGAGCGTGCCAGGGCACATTCCCCATGCATACACACACACAAAATAATATCTTAGGGACCAGCTCGAGCTTCAGGCATTGTGCTGAGTATTTTATGGAGACAAATCCCTGTGTTGGCCACTTGTAGCTAATATAGCCAGTTTTTTCTGCTGAGCAAAGCTCTTTCCTAGCTAAAAACTGTGCCTTAAGTTATGGGAAAGATGTTAAATTCCCTTTTGGGGAGAGACTGAGCAGAGCATAGTAGATTTTATGGTGACCAGCACAATTGCATTGAAGTCTCTCTTCATGCAGAGGAGGCAGCGATGGTCAAGTGTTACACGGTGCTTCCAGGGTTTCAGCCCAAGTTCCTGTGCTACAGTAAGTTCCTAGGATACAGGCTGCCCGCAGACAGCTATGTGTGCTGAGCTCCAGCACGGTGACAGCAGTGCCCAGCGGGAGCAGGGAGCTGGCAGCTCTAGCTCTGTGCAGCTGCTCAGCTTGCCCAGCTGGAGCAGGGCCCGCACCCACCTCTCCCCACGCCCCCACCGCACCCCCCACCTCCTGCCCCGCATGAGGAGTCTCACCTGCTCTTAACCAGACATGTCCTAGGTGTCGAGGCACAAACGCTATTGCAACTACAGGAAAACAGGCGTACAAAAGAGTGAATGGGAAGAAGCGCTGCTTTTAAAATAACAGCAAAAACTGTTAAATTCTTCTCACGTGGTTAAGATTTAAATAGCATCTAGGAGTAGTTGAAAACTGGGTAGGGAAGCTACATTTTTCAGTATTCCCACAGCTGGGCACCTTAAATGTACCATTTTTGTTTGATGTGCAACATATTTGCATGTAATTTAAAAATCTGATTGCTCAGCCATCCTAACAAAGCATTTGACAGAGAGCAGCCCAGCAGGCCTCTATGGGGTGCTACATTTCCCAGCAGTAGCCAGGACAAGACATTTCAAGAGAAGGCTGAGGAAACCCAACACAGACAGTTGCAGAGTGCTGGCTCACCAGAAGTATTTTCCTCCCTCATTCAGAGTGGTTTCTGGCTCATCCAGGCCTTGGAATTTTTAGTACATTTTTTGTTTCTCTTTTAAATGTGTGTGTGGTCATTAGCCATATAAATGTCACTATCATGATCTCTTTTAGCTATTATCTTTCCAATGAAAACAACTGCAATCTTTTAAATCTCCGTTCAGATAGAAGCATTTCCAGGCTTCTAATAGCATTTCTGGCATGTTGAGACAATGTCTCCATGTGTGCCGTTTGAAGGGGCTGGTGACCATTTTGTAATTTGTGGTTGTGCTTTGCCAGCACTCGCTTGCAGCCTCGGAAGAGACCGTCGCAAAGGCCTTTCTGTAGGTCCCAGCACATAATGTCAGCCCCATCTTCATGCAGTAGTTCACCACAGACAAGCATTTGAGAGCATTTACAGAAGATATGAACTTGTAGCTGGGCTGCATGACAGCTCATTTGTGTTAAACTATTTCTCTGCTGAGACATTTGAGGAAAAACTACAGCCACATGGGAGCTGACCTTAGTGTTTAGCTGCTTCTTAACAAATAAACTCGGCATTTTCCCCCAAGCATCTGCTCTTGTAGCAGTTCAGACTCCAGAGAGCATTTTCTGTCTCTGACCTGAAGAGGGCACAGGTAGCCCCTGCCTTCCCCACGGCCCTTTTTTGCACCTCTGCAGCCCCAAGCCTTTACCCTCGGGTACGGGAAGGGCCGCCCCAGCTCTTTTGCTGAGCTCTTTTTAATATGCACTTAAAATAAAAAACACATAAGAATTTTTTTTCTTTGCATGTTGGCTCTTAAAATTCTACTTTAGTCTTCTTCGGTTTACATATTACTGTTCATCGCTTATTGGGGAGGTGGGGTACTGTCATTCCCACAAAAAAAATTATTTTCCAGTTCTTACATATTTGGCTTGAAAATATCTGTGCCTTCACCCATTTAACAATACTGGTTTAATTCTTCAGTTTAGTTTTGGGATATTCAGAGTCTCTGTGGTTTGTATTATATGCCTTATTTTCCTGCTTTGGCAGATGGAATTATTTCAGCATAGGATGGGCTTTGACTGGGGTTGATTTATTTAAAACCCCTTTTAATAGAGTGTCACTGTGACAGCTTTTGGCAGTGTTTCTCTGCCTCTCATGTTAAATTTGATTAAGCTGTTGTCACCATTAATTCACAGTTCATCTATATTTACCTCTTGAATGCTCCCATGTAGTGCTTTAGCCCTAAGTCAAGCATAGGATTCAACTTGGGGAGTGAGGCTAACTGCTCCAAGAAGCAGTCGTGTAAACTGGTGAGGATCTGCTATTGCAAATCATAGTTTATGGTGTTTGAACGGCTTGTGCAGTGGTAGAAGACGGCACCAGTGAGAGATTTAATTTGGTTTTTAGTTGATTCTTTGTACACCTGCAATGGTTTGTGCTCAGTATTTTTTTCCAGTTGGTGACATGTATTACAACCTGCAGGGGTATTTTTATTTCTATGCCTCAGGACCTGTAGCTGTGAAGTTTCAGCAGGGTGGCTCTTAGACAGACAGGTGGTTTTTCTAAGCATCTGAAGGTTCTAGTGCTGCTCAAATTGCCACTTCTTATGTTTAGGAAAAGCTCCAGAGGCAGCAGAGAGGATATGGTGTACATACGGTCTGTACAGCCTGCCCATTTGACAGCGTAGCACTGGGCTATGCAGCAAAAGGCCATTTGTCACAGCTACCATAGGAGGGTAAAAGATCCAGCTTCTACCTATTTACTCATTTACAGTTAGTTTAAAGCAGCTCAAAAAGAGGATTGTACATGCATGGCCAAGTTTTGGTCCCACCTTATGCACCATGCCATCCTTCTGGCTGTAAATGGCCAAAAGGCAGTTCTCTGGCAAAGGGCTCGTCCCTTCTGGGCCAGCTGCTGTACCACCCCTTGGTGGGATGGTCACGTTGCAGCAAGGAGGAAGCACTGAAGCTTCTCTGCTCTGCCAGTGGCAGAGGATGCCCAGGGACTTCATGGAAGTGAGTTAGTGAGTTTCTTCCTCAGGTGCTCCAGCTCCTGGTGGGAGCACTGGGTCAGGGTCTGTTCCCTGAGCAGGACTGCCACATCTCTCCTGTGCTGGCCCAAGTCCCAGACATCTGGGGGAATTTTCCACCTCTCAGGTATAACCACTTCTCAGTCTTACACTGAGCAGTGCCGCCACAAGCAAACACTTTCTCAGATTTTTTCTTTGAAAGGACAGTACCATCTGTTGCAGTTAAAACTGTATTTCTAAGTCTAAAAAATTGTACGTGAGGAGTAACTGAAACTAATGCTTTTCTTTGTCTTGGCTTCAACTTGGGTGTAAAGCTTTATCCTGTTGCTGCTACAAAGGCACTTAAACAATTTACTTGCATTTACTCACTTAACTGCATTTTCCGCTTCTGTATTCTGGACAAGAATCTCAACTTACAAAATTTTAAATTAAAACAGAGCTGTGTTTAAGTTGCTAACCAAGGAGTGGTGTCATTTTGATCCTGTCATGGCTACTACAGGAAGTCAGTATAGAGGAATAGACATCTTTTTCTAAGTCCCTTTCCTCCTAATGAATACCTGAAAGCAGCACTGAATTGGTTTTGTTTGTTTTTGTTTTTTTAAACAATGTAATTTCTACCTGCAAAATAAACATTTCAGTAGTTTGGCCATTGTGGAAATAGGGCCTTTCAAGTATTTCATTTTCCCATATTGTGATGTGATAGGTGAAGTTAATTCTGTCTTTTCTTTTTCTAGGCTTGCCTCCAACATAATCTCTCCACTTGTCAGCCCCCTGAAAGCATTAGTTCCACCTTCCCTATTGCAGAAACACGGCTCTCCGTCATCACACAGCCAGTCACCAAATGGGCAGCAATTTTCTGGAATACCAAATAAACCATACGGTCAATTTCAAAATCAGTCTGTACAGCAGGGATCTCAAGGTAAATCTTCCTGTTTGTTTTAATTGGTTTTTTTAAAACTTTCCTAATTCCTAGCTGGGGAGAAAGAATTTATTTCAGTTTTTGCACGTTTGGCCAATACTGTCTTAGTAAGGGACTGACAGCATTTCAGTAGGAACTCCAGTTTTTAAAGTGGCTTGATATATATACAGAGCAAAATTTTCAGAGCAGTTCATCCTGTGATATGTTATCATAATGGGGAAAGCTATCACAATGGCAGATTTATTGCATTTATTCAGGTTTTCAGTAGATAGCTAATAGCTATGCACCTCATCTGACTGGTCATCCAGCCTTCCGTCAGCATGGAGAGGGTGACCTTGCCAAAGCAAGAGCCATCTAGTCTCAAAATACATGGGCTGAAGCACACCTTGGCTCAGTCCACTGATAGTGACTCACTGGACATGAGTTTAGACAAAGAAAAAATGTTTTGCTCTTTGTTATTTGGAAGTTTGGCATCTGTAGTATTTTATACAGTAATATGCAAAGGCACTCTGTACAACTGTAGAGTGCTCGTGTGATTTGAGGACAGGAATGGGAGCAGCTAAGCAGCTGTCCCATGGCTTAATTTAAAACATTTTTTGTTTGGAATTACTCATCCTTTTTAATCGGGAGCTTATTTACCTATTCTGGAGTTCTGTGGGAACTAATTAATGTTTCTGCAATTTTTGAGGTATATATTAGCAAGAGATATTATTATCACAGATTCTTCCAGTAACAGGAGCTTGCATATTTAAGAAATATGTTATATAATCCAGATGGTATGCTGCTTGAGTGTGGCACATATTCACAATAAAGAAGTGTGCAGGACATCTGTCTGGTTGCAAGTATAACCAAGCGTGTAAGTTTATACAGGCAGATAACCAGCTTTTTGAAACTCGTTTCACAGCTGTACTATCATTTGTATAAGATCATTTTTGGCTGGCAAAGTATCACGTGTAATCAATTTACGAGTGGGCAAAATAGGAGGTTTGCTTTCCCTCAATATGTGCTAAGGTTAGGTCTGAAACACAGGAGCTGAACACAAACCCCATGAGCAACTCACAGCTGTAATGGGGTTCAGTACCCAACAGTTCCCTCTGCCCTTCATTCTCTGAGGAGTATTTTTGCTCTTTGGTCGGACTGACTTAGACTGAAAAGTTAAAGCATATTATGTTAAATGATTTGTGCTGAAGGAAAAACTAACTCAACCTGATGCTCAACAGATTATTCAATTTAAAAAGATTAACTCTGTAAGGGAAAAGTGGCAGATTTATGATAGCATATAATGATATATGATTATGTTACTATAATGAGCTAAATAACTATAAACCACAAGAGGAAAGTTTAGCAGCTCATTACTATGGCAGAAACAAATGCATAGACAGAACAAGTTTTGAACCACTTAAATAAATTGACTTTATTCCTTAAGAAAACCACATTTCCTTTTGAATGAATTGTTGCTTTCTAAGTGTTATGTCGTGTGGTTTTGAAAAAGCAATAATTTTCCACTTTGGCCAAATGTTGAAGTATTATTATAAATTCATTATGGAAATGGTCGTTCAAAAATCAATTTTGATTAGCAGCCTTTGAAATCAATTGATCTGTAACCTGTACTTAGCTGTACCTACTCTACATCTTTTTTTGCATCTCAGTTCATTAATAGTAGATTTTTCTAATGGAGTCTGTCGTAATTTGGGAGTTTTGAATTTTTGCTGAAAAAAAGAAACATTATATAAACCTAGCTGTAGAACTAGGCATCTGTAGAGAGGCATATAAACATTGTGGATGTGAAATTTTTAGAAGACAGCAAGCTTCATCAAGCTGGTAGCAGAAATATCGATAATGAAAGAATAAGCTGACATTATTTATATGTTTAAACCTAGTTGTAGTAAGATCACATGGAAATTATTACATGCTGAAAGAATTTGGCAGGCAATGGAATCCTGTAGTTATTTATACCTGACATGATTTCTTGTCAGAAATTTTATGGAATTTGAAAAGCTGAGATTTATGTGCACATACATGTAAATGACATGACATAACAAGATGGCATTTAATAGGCATATTCCAATTATTTGCTCATTACATCATACATTTTAAAGCTGCTTGAAGTTTTCTAGGTTGTGCGTTAGAGGAACAGAGGCAGCCAGTGCACTGTGTGAAGTGGCTAACTGCAGCTTTTCTGTCACAAATTATTTCAAAGCAAAATTTTAACTCAGTGTTATGTTTGGAACTCAGTTTATTCCCTTATTAACTGTTATATTTCTACATCTACTGTACATAAAACATTTAATAGTGATCATTTAAACTGACAGGGCATTTAGTAAATTCTTCATTTGAAAATTAACCTCAGAAAATTTTTGATTTAAATCAAAGCTAAAGGAAAACCTGAAATCCATGTGGAAAAGAAAATATTGGTGAAACACTTCTTGCCAAATTGGTACTACACTTCTGCTCTCCTAGAAGGAGCAGGGATGTTTGCACCAAGCAAGCCTTCTTGCTTACTTCATATTTTAACCACTGAAGGGAGTCTTGTTTTAAGAACTTGTAACAAATGCTCCATGTTTAGTTTACTCTAATCAACCATATGTGGTTGTTAATTGAACCATTGGTTATGGGATTTTAATCATATCTTAATTCTTAATACTTTCTGTGTAAAGCATTTTAAAAAAATCTAAAGGAACCACAACTAAATGGCATGAACCAAAAGCAGCTTTGTTTCATACAGCACATTTTAAAAATGTATAAATGCAGTAAAGCTCTGACTTGTATTGCGTTGACATATGCAAATCAAACATCGTGTTGCCTGCAAGCAACAAGTTTCATTTCCTGTGGTTCTGTAAAATGAATGAAACTTTATCTGGCAAGAGCACCCGTTGTTACAAAAAGTCCTTGTGGTTCTTTTAACTTATGTGGCCTTTCCACCTCTTGTCTAATTACTTTGGTTTTTGGGAACACTTAGCATTTAAACAAGCTACCAATTTTCCCTTTTTAATTGTGTAAAATATGTGTGAGGCTCAGATACTGTGGAACAGACTGACTGGCCTCTTGAGCCATGCGAGGCAACTGAAGGCCCTCAGCAAGAGCCAACCTACCTGGTACCAAAAGAAACTCTCCAGTGGTGCCTCTGAAGCAGTTGGTGGGAGTATAGAAAATATATATATTAAAAAAAAAATCTTACTAAAATAGCAACTCACTGACAGTCCTTCAGCCTGGAGGTATGCAATTTCAGTCACTCCTAGACTCATGTCCACCTTTCAAGTTTAGCATTCAGCTGGCTACATTTTGAAATACAGCTTTTAATACTGCAAGCGCAATTCTTCCTACCCAAGCGTTGTTTCATCTCCAGTTTAAGTGCAAGGAACATCACCAAATTGTTCCTATGCAGCCTCGTAGTGGAACTGCAGATCAGGCTCAGCAGCTGCAGCTTTAGTCCTTTTTAGTTTCAAATACAAGGCCAGAGTCCTCCTGAATAAACTGCTGCCACTGCCACTCCCCATGAAACCTCTGTGCAGTCACGTGAGAAGTTATTCTGACGATGAGTCATGTGAACACACAGAAGAGGAATACAAGTGCTTGCTGACAGGTCTCCAACAGGCCGTGAACTGTCTGATGCAGGATCCCTGCATAAGGGATAAAGCAGGCACTTAAGTTATCTTCTCAGTGCTCTTGTCTATGCAGAATTGCTGTCTTGAGTCTCCACCTCTTCCTCACCTTTTGCAATTGCAAAAGCTATTGGGAGTCTTTGTCTTTCACCTTTCATCCTCAAGGAAGCACCTACTTGCCTTTTAGTCCACTCCTCCCATAGCCATCCCTGTGCCTTTTTCCACACACAAAGAAGAGCAACGAAGCTAGTGAAGAGTCTAGACCACAAGTCTTGTGAGGAGCAGCTGAGACAACTGGAAGTGTTTAGCCTGAAGAAAAGGAGGCTCAGGGGAGACCTTCTTGCTCTCTACAGCTACCTGAAAGGAAGTTGTAGCGAGGTGGGTGTTGGTCTTTTCTCCTAAGTAACAAGCGATAGCACGAGGGAAAACGGCCTCAAGTTATGCCACGGGATGTTTACATTGGATATTTGGAAAAATTTCTTCACCAAGAGAGTTGTCAAGCATTGGAACAGGCTGCCCAGGGAAGTGATGGAGTCACCATCCTTGGAGGTATTTAAAAGACATGCAGTTATGGCACTTAGAGACATGGCTTAGTGGTGGACATGGCAGTGCTGGGTTAATGGTTGGACTTGATGATCTTGAAGGTCTTTTCCAACCTAAACAATTCTATGATTCTGTAAAGCCTCTATCCCTTTCCTATAGGGTCCCACTGTCTCACGATTTCTAGGAAGCTAATGAAAAAGGAAGTAAGCTTTCTTTATACTGCTCAGGTCGGAAGGGATAAAAGTCCTATTTTTAGTGTCATGGTTTGCTTTACCTGACCAGTGTTCCTGCTGTAACCTTCCCCTCCCTTACTCCATCTTTTTTCTTTAATTTGCTACCTCACATCTGCAAGCACAATAGAACAGGAATGGTGTATTTCTTTGTCTTTTCTTTGGGAAGCACTTAGCAGAAAACTCATCCTGGTGAATACAACACCAGTGTTTTCCTACACCATGTTGCTTCATTGGCTAGTTCCAGTAACGCTTTTTGTGCTGCCTTTTCAGATTCTCACACAGTGATGCTGAGGGATAGATACTGCACTCCAAGGGAGAATTTGATTGTTTATGGCAGTTCTTTTCCAGACTTCTGATTCTGGGGCAGTTCTCTGCCTCAGGTATTTTTTTTTGACCAGCTAGACAGTGTTAACTTAAAACACTTCAAAAGAAACCTTTACCCACAGGTCTTGAGAAAACCCTGGATCCAACTAGTTTCAATCCAGTTCTGTCATGCTTGGCTGTTCTCTGATTTTCTAAGCCACTGTGCCAGCCCTGTAGATCATAAAGATATTTAATTGATTTAACAAAGGCAAGCCTGGGAGCATGACGAAAGGGTAGCAATTACAGAGACAGAGAAAATACACGTCATACCTTCCCTAGAAGTGATGTGTATAGCAGAGATTCTGGAAAAGGTTCATTTTTTTTTCTCTAGCAATGCATACAAGTGCCCTCTGCAACCAGGTACACCTCATCTGAAGCCAAGTCTCATTTTTTTCACTGCTTATCTGAAAAGGATATATTTTTAGAAGGCTTACAGCTTCTGTTTTGTAAACAGAAAAGTCAGGATAATTACCAAATGCCAATCAATAAAGCACTGTACCTAAAACCACATCATAAGATGGCTTTGCTACTTCTCATAAGAGCTCTTTGGTTTTTTGAGCCAGACTCTCCAGGCACTAAATAGAGGTGGCTGTCTATTTATTCCGAGGAAGGACATGCATCATTTAATCCTCAGCTTTCCAAATTTCTGGGCCTTCTTCTACATAGCAGCAAATATGAACAGCTTTGGTACAGTGTGCATAGTGTCTTTATCTAATATAGTTATCCATTAGTACCTCACCAATCATGGATATCAACAATTTAGGTATTTTGTGGTGGAGGATCATAGGTTCTCAAGAAATGAATCACCTAATCCTTGCAGATTCTGCCAAAACACATATTAAACTGTGAAACTTCAGAGCACATCTTTCAGCACTCGATGAGTTCATTGCATTTCTACTAGAGAACTGCCTCACTTAGACTTATTTATGACCACCTCAGAAAACACGACCAGAATGAACAGACAGACCCTCAGCTTTGCCTGATACCATCTACTTGGTCAAACTTTGGTAGTAATGGGAAAATGTAGAAAAAGAGAGGAAATCATTCTTAACAGGAAAAAGCTTATATACTGCATGCTTTGTAAGGGACAATTTCCACCCTGTACAGCACCCAGGTGCTCTGGTGATAGGCGGAGGTATTTGATTTCTAAACAAACAGACCGAATAGCTGCACAACTGGCCCAGCAAGTCAAGGCTTCCACTGGTGAGTGGAGCTGTGCTGACTTCTGTCAGCTGAAGTTCTGGTTGTGTCTGTGTTTGACTGAACTACCTGGAGCTTTTGCAGTAGTTCCTTAGGAAATGTTTCAGTCTGAGTAAGACTGAGGGAAGAAAGACGACAGCTTCGTATTTTTTCTGGCAATTAGAGGATGATCCTGATAGCACATTCTACTAAACTTTAAGCCTGACTTGGTTGACTTCAGTTGCATTTACGGGAAGGAGCATTATTTCAGAAGGGACTTTCAGAGAAAGTAGGAAAAGGGATCATTAATATGAATGTGCAATCAGTATGCAATGCATCTAGAATCAGGAAGAGGTTATTGAGGCAGGAGAAGGGAAGAGAATTAAATCAGGCCATGGTTGGTATAAATCTTGTGGCATGCTTTGAGGTCATCCTTATGGGAGCAAATAACATTTTCTTTTAGGATGTTGGCACAAACTTGGAAGTCATAAAATCCCTTCCTTGGCAATTTGTTTGTTCTTTACTGCTAAGTATCTTACTTTGTTGTGTACAACTCATTCACAACTGCTGGCAAAAACTGCTGGTCCACTGCTAATACGATACTTTAAAAAAATAAAAAAGGACATAAGAAATGTAGAGTATGTGGGGGATAAAAGTCAAACATACCCCAAAAGCAGAATGATGGAGGCTGCCAGAGACCATACAGATTTATCTCAGTACTTTTCAGAAGCAAGAAGGGCCTCTAGCTGAACTTAGTCTTCACCTGATCTCCATCTGGAGTCAGTCCTGCACTTCTAGTTCAGTTTTACTTGGAGGCTGTGCCCCCTTTGTTCAGTGAAAGGGGTTTCATTTGAAATAAGAACAGTCTGAGAAAGGAGAGGTGTAAGGTACTCTTAAAGGTATTTCAAATAAATAGTGCTGTCTCCATAATGCACTGGATGGGAAAAAGACTTTGCTCAACAGAAAACAAAGCAGTGCTGTTCATTTAAATATTGCATTATTGTATTTAAATTAAAAGTAATTCATTATAGATAAATTCCTCTAGGAACTGAGCATCCTGGACCTGATTCAGTTGGCGTGCTTACTACTGAGCTTTGAACACAAGTGGGCTGCTGACTGCATTCAGCCAATCTATTGCTTGAAATGAAGCACATCACTGAGATTTTTGCTTGATGGGGATCACAGTCCACAGCATGTTGCGGGACCAAGTCTGATGTAGCTTTTATATTATTACGCCTTATAGAATAGCATGATCATTTTTCCATAGTTAAAACTGAGGAACTAAAAGCCCCCACAATAGTAATGAAATACCGTGACAGAAATGGAGCTGATACCATTGCAGTAGTGTTAAAATGTGTGTGCAATATCTGTTTTCAGGTTACCAAGGCAGCTTTCACTCAATACAAAACTGTTTCCACTATGGAGACTGCTACAGAACAATGGACCAGTCTGTCACCAGTGATGTGCTCACAGGGGAATCCCACTGCTTTAATCCTCTGAGACAGAATGGCTATCACATACTCAATGCACCTTTAGCTTCAACAGGTAATTTATTCCACCTATAAAGAATTATCCATATGATATTTTTAGCAGGAGGAGAAAAGAACACATTTTATAGTCGATGTTATTACAAAAGTATGTTTGCATAAAAAGCTCAGTTGCTGAAATTCATTTGCATCAATAAAAATCCCAGAGGAAAGCACATTTTCTTTAATCCTGCCATATTTGATTGATGGACAAATTCTCCTTTTGTTCTGCTGGATGTCATAGGCAACATACACCTTCAGGAGAGCTGACAAACAAGGCACTTCTCACATTTATTGTGCGGGCTATTCATTGTACATCTCTTTAGGTATACCCAGGCAGGCTTTTATAATCAGATCAAAGTTAAGAAGATAGTTAACACAACTCTGAAGAAAATAGCAGCAGCAGGGACTTCCTGTCTGTCTAAGAATAAAAGGATGGCTTTGGTTTGCACTACTGACATTTACAAAATGGAAAGGCACTGCTTTGATAAATTCAGCTAAAAATATTAGTTTGTTTCTGTTCAGCAGTTCCTTTGTGTTTGTGTTGTTGCACATTCATGGCAATTGTATTTTCCCACTTATCTACATCTTTACATAATATAAAATTTGGAAGAAGTCATTATAGCTAGATTATTATAATACTTCAATATTTATGTATTCATTTTTATAAAGCATTTTTTTCTACTTTTAAAGACACAATTAAGAAGTGACAGAATTGCTGAAATCAAAATTGTATTGTTAGAGCCATGAAACACTACTGTTAACTACAATCTTTACTTACATATCTCTAAGAAATTTTTCTTCATGTCTGAATTCAGGAGGGCATCTCAGTTAAGGACGATACTGAAAACATATGTTTAAATGCTTTTTGAAATGGGGCCTGAGTCAGACCACAAAATTAGAGTTGACTTTCCTGTTTGTTTTGTATTAAAGGAGACTCTGTTCAGAGAGAGCATGGATGCATTTGTCTGGTGTTCCATACTAGAAAGTATATGCATCAGTAACAAACACAAGGGAAAAGTTTAAGATTAAATTTCAACTTCAACTTTGAATTCTTTTGTGTTATTCATAAGTTTGATGTTACCATAACATAGTTTTTTCATGTTAACATCAAATTTCAAGTTTAGATTGACAGCCTGCAATATTTAAAGAACAGACTAAATAAACTTTCCAAAAGAAATTGTAGGAGCAAAGAATAATACTATGGCAAGACACCAACTTCAACAACAGTTGATTTTTCTGTCTGGGGCTAAACTATTATGAAATGTTTCTGTGTAATATTTTTGTTTTTAGAGTGGTTATTGAGGTATGCAAATACTTAAAAGGCTGGAACATAAATCTATATGAAATATATAAATCTTATCTCATCTTTTTGTGCGTAGAATAGAGCCATTCAGGTTTGCAAGATTCATCAAGGCTATGCATTAATTTTTTTCAGGCTTTTATAGCACCATTAATATTAAATGAGATCTCATCTCACAGGAATGCCAAATGTGACTGGCAAACAGCTGTTCCATGAATCACATTAACAGTCAATAAATTTTTATTTTCTGTTCAGGACTTTGGAGAGTTTACTCTATCTGGAATCTAATAATGATTTCTGGGGTGTATGCTTATCTTGGGTTTTGTCCATTTGTGGTTGTATATCCACCCTGTATACAGGCTCATCAAATAGAAATTAGCATAACATAAACACTCGCAAAACTTATCAAAATACTGGTCACTCCACTTAGACTGACGCACCACAGGGCAGATAAACAGGCCAAGTTCATTTCCAGAGACTTTGGAAATATGCTACACGCCAGATTTCGGCAGGCAGCAGAATTTGACCTGTAAACTAACAGTAAATTAATACATCATAGGAAAATGCAGAAATGTAAATAAGTAGAGAATTTGGTCTCAAATAATAAAAATATACCTAATAGTAAAATGCTTATAATTAAATTCTAAGGACTGAGCCGACGGTTCTTTCTGAAATCAGGACTGGCTGTGTGAGTGTTTGATTCAGCCATATCTAGACATGCTTGCCTGCAGAGTTAAGCAGGCAGAAGAGATAAGAGAAAGGCTAAAGAGAAGACCAAGCCTCATTTTTCACATGGGGAACAGGGGCACAGGGAAGCAGTTGTTTCCCCATGGCTCCACAGAGCTCCTCCATCAAGCAGAGGATGGAGCTAGGTCCCAGTGCTTTAACCACAAGGATCAGCCATCCACATTTGACTTGCAATTCTCACAAATGTGATTTGTAGGCGATTTATTTTCTACATCAGGCACGTAGTTCACAGGCATGTTCTTAACTAGAAGAATCTTGTTCCATGTGTTTCCTCAGCTGACTTGGTGCTGATGGTGGTTACTAAAATAGATAGGTGGGGTTCTGTGGGCAGGATGCAGGGGTCAAAACTTTGCACTGAAGCTCACACAGATGCTTTTCTGAAGACCCAACCCAAATCAGGTGGTACAGGGTACAACAGAGTATGTATGTTATAGGATGAAAGTAAGGCGTTTCATGCAGGAGTTTGGGGAGAGAGTAGTGGGGTGGGTTAAAAAACTGTTGAAGGAGAAGGCTTAGGAGGTTACCCAGCCCCCAGGCAGACAGCAGGGCCATGGGGCAGATACGAGAGTCTGGCTGGTGTGAGAAGTGCAGGCAGAGGGACAGATGCAGAAAGAAGGGCAGGGCAAGGGGTGAACACAGTAAGGGAAGAGCTGGACTGCAGTAAAATGAATACGTGCATGTGAGCCTTGACTGGCCAGTTGCAAAAGCAGGTTGCAGTGGGGCATAACAGGAAAGGTTCATGTCCTTTGGGGTAGGCAATAAACCTTTTGTTTCAGACTTCCTGGCACTCCAGCTGCCATAGCGCCTGGTAGCATGCAAACCTGTTCCTTTCCACAGGGATGCATAGCTCAGGGAAGCTTGTAACCGCTGTGGAAGTTGTGCATTATAAGTGGAGGACAGAGAAATTCTTCCCTACCACAGTGGCTTTCTGGTAGCCTGGCGAGCACCAGCCAGCTCAGCCAGGTGAGGAGCCAGCAGCATGGTGGGCTTTGGTGGGCTGAGAACAACATGGCACACAGCTCCTTCCACATGTCCTGTGAGCCTGACCCAGACAGGCTTCCACAGACCTCACTTCTGCAGTATGTGGGCATCCAATAAATTTAGGATCCAGATTTCTTCTGGATCTTAAGAGCAGCTGGGAGACACATGGAATGTTTTTCCTAAGTGCCATTAAAAGGAAAAACACACAGAACAAGAGGACTGCATCACTTTTAGTGCGCACTTACTAGGATCCTTGCCCACTCATTGTTTTGACATCCTATTCAGATAATGACTGTAAAGTCCCAAGAGAGTCATACTCTGATACTTGCACTTCACTTGCAAGTGGGTAGCTCTCCACAGAAATGAATGGGAGCTTCATCTACTCTGACACAAATGCCCACGGAGATTTAGTTTGTATATCTCCTGGGTAAGGCTTTGATGGTAAACCCTATTGTCTTTTCATTAACGCTGTGCTGTACTGTATAATCCCAAGCCTCAAACTATGCTTCCTTCCTTATATGTACTGTGGTACTAAATCATGTCCATACAACTTGTCATGCTTTCAGGCTATGATGCAATCTCTGAAGCGCAGTGTGTATCTGAAGACATGGTCTCCAGTGGAACTGATGAAAATGGATTCTTCCAAAACAGCGCCTTTGATCACTGCTTGAATCACATTCCTTCCATCTATACAGATACCTAAAAGCAGTGCTGACCTTGTTTCCTTTATTATACCTATAACTGTGTATGTAATAACAAAGATGTTGTTCAAGTACTTTTATTTAGTCTGTATCCCTATATGTGCTCATTTAAATAAACACCTCACATTTACCAAACCATTTTATACATGAATAGTCTGTATAAGGTAATATTGGAACCTGTTCCTTTGCTGTGGCACTTTGAAATTCATGCTTTAAAGGGAATGAGGAGCATTTCAAGCAGCTTGTTTTGTAAGTTCTCTCAGTAAAGTGTAAATGTAAGTTATATAATAAACTTGTAAAGAAGGGGGTTTTTTTCCTGAAAAGTATGTTTCACTTTGAGAATGTTGTTCCTTTTAATCAGTTTTCATTTAACTCATTGGTCAATTCTTTTTTTTTTTTTCTTCCTTTTTTTTTAACTAAAAGGATTTTTTTAATCACAGACCTCATGTATATAAAGATCTTCATTTGCTCGGCTGGTTTTTATATTTTCAGTTTTACAAGAAAGCATTAAAAACTGGAAACAAGTGTACTGTCATTTCTTAACACCATAGGTCTGCCTGATAAATCCTAATATTCTTAAAATGCCTGAGGGTGATTTAAACAAAGCAGTAACATTTCAGTAACTGTGAAATTAAAGCAGCCCAAGTGTACATGAAGAAAACCAAGGGACCTGCAGACTTCCAGTGAAAGGACCAGAAGCCTTCCAGCATGGGGCAGCACTATGGACTGGCTTCCCAGCACTGCACACCCACCAGCCTTGCACCATCACCCAGCCTTCCTGCTGCCCCTGCCATGGTGGGTACACCAGCACATGCAGCTGTCCCAGTAGTGTGGGTGAAAATTAAATACGGCCTCATCCCACGCGAGATCAGTGGCACATTTACACTGCACACTCAGTGTGGGGCTGGTCCATTCACAAGACCCGGCAGGCACTCTGAACTGAGAAGAGCAGGACACCTTCACCTTCAGAGGGCTTTTGTCGATCCAAAGCACTTGTCATCAGTGGCTTCCAGAGGTCACCTGCAGTGGCTTTGTTCCCTGTCACACAGTGGCCCTGGCTCCACTGGGCTGCATTTCCCAGCCTAGTCATGATTCCTGGGAGAGACAGGCATCCTGCAAGTGAACAGGCACTCCCAACGTGTGCCAATGCAGGCACATTAAGATGTGAGCTCTTGAAAATGTCCCATGGTGGTTTGATAGAACAATAAGGAAAAACTAACTAAAAAAAAAAAAAGTTCTTATCTGCAAACCATTGCTAGTTGGGCTTAATAAGGCACCCTAGGAGCAATGTATGGTTATCTGAAAGGCTTTATTCCAAACACAGAAACCTCAACCCCAGGAAATGCTGCTGCATGTGGAACCTGCTGACCCGAAGGTGTGGGTGCCGCCTCACCAAGGAAAAAGAGGCTGGAAGTTGGGGTTAAAGGATGTGCCACATCCCTGGGAAGGTACTTAGAACTGGCATCAACTTGCTCTTGGACAAATGACAATAAATGTTCTAGCTACCCTTGGCAGTGCCCAGCTGTGACTGGCTGTGCCTCCTGTGCCTGATGCCAGAGGGCTCGAGCTTGGTCACAGGGTAGAGCTCTTGTGAAAAGGCTGAAGGACATTTTTACAGCAGGTCTGAGAGCAAAGTCTGCAAAAGGATGCCATGCCCACACCAAGTTCCCATACCAGTGTGCCTGCAGCAGCAGAGGTGCCCAAGGAGGCTGTCCTGTGCCCATCCAAGTCAGGGCTGCACACCTGAAATGCCACTGACACCTGAGAAGTTTTTCACCACCAGGCAAATCTTCACAAGCACCATTCACTAAAGGATGCCTAGACTGAACATCAACCACTGTCTGGCAAACACCCCTTCATTTATAGCTCAAAGTTACTCAAGCTACCACGGGGCACCACTGACAAGCTCACCTTGGGCTGAAATCAGTCAGTGACTGAGGATGGTACTTTCTTTTTTTTTCCTCTCTTCTCCCCATTAGCAGGCTCTGCACAGCAGCAGTATGCCCGTGCCGTGCTGTCAAGGTCCTTCCCTCGTGCCAGGTATGCCAGTGCCAAGCCCCCATATTTTCAGTTGTCAGGCCTGTAATCCAATTAGGTGCTCCCCAGAGAATAACCTAAAACAAGAAGCAGCTGCTGGAAGATTTCTTGCCTTCCCCCACCCCACCCCATGGGCCTGGCAGAAAAACGTCAAGCACCTGGCTTCAGCAAAATAGCAAGTTCCACAGGAAAAAAAATGCTAAATTCAGTGGCACGTTAAGAAAATACCACATTTTGCAGCTGCATAATCCGAATCCACAGAGCAGGCCTCAAGCTGAATGGGGTGATTCTTTGGCAGCATTTGCAGAAGTGGCATTACTGGGTCCACAGGCCAGCGGTTCCCCTTACAGTCACAAAGTTATACAACCACAATGAACATATATATTTTAAAGCACAATTTGGTGGCAACGTGTGAAGCCAGCAGTCAAAGTACTGGGGAAAACACAGTAGCAGCATAAACTTGGAGGTCTCCAGTGCCCCAGCCACTCTATTTACGTGTCCTTTGCAGCACTAATAGGGAATGCCAGCTATAACTCTTGACAGTTTCCAGCTTTGGCGAACATCTTGTACGGGATCAGACGGGTAAAGCGAAGGTGTCCCATGCTTGCAGACAACCCTTGAATGGCAGCTTTCCTGGGGGACCAAGACCTTGCCCTCTACCCCAGCGGCCAGTCAACAGCCTGAGGCCAATGGCTCCTTGCCTCTGTCAGGCACTTCACACAGAGGTGGAGGTGGAGCTGGAGGGAAACCTGGACAGGGCAGCAGGGGAAATTACTACAAAGGAAAGTGCTCGGGTGGCAGCTGAGAAAGAAACAAAAAAATGACACTGAAGGAGGACGACCAGCAGTCAGTCACAGTCAAAGGCTCGTACCAACCTGCCCTGAGACACGGGACACTGTCAGGTCCACCACGGCACCTGGTGCCTCAGTCTCAGGACCCAGCAGCCCAGGGGTCTGCTCCTGCGTGAGCACTGAACACCTCAGTGCTACTGTGCCTCCTCTCCTCAGCCACGGAAGCCTCTGCAAACACGGGAAAAACCCTGGATGCCATGCTATCACAGCAGCACATTTAGCACCGCTCTGAGGATAATCCAGGCTAACCACAAAGCCTACAGGGATGAATTTTCGTTGTTTCTCCAGGGCCTGGTTGCATCTTGTTAAGAGTACATGAAGGTGCCTCTGTATCCAATTTAGCTTTCTGTCCTCAAGAAATTTGAATGAAACTTAGACATTCAGGAAGTTTTACAGTTAGTCACTGCAGAACAAGGTGCATGTGGTTATATGACCCACTCTTGAATAAACAGTTCCTCAAGATCTCTAGCTCTCAAGGACGCTCAATCCCAGTGCAAACCTGGTGATTGTGGCTACCCTCCCTGGCCCAAGCAGTCCCTGGCAGCACTGAGTCATCATTCCTCTCCTAGAATTAAAATGCATAAAGGCTCCAAATTGTGCTTTAAGACTACACAATGGCTTTGCTCTGATCACTGCTGCATTTGGCTTTCTGTCCTGTTCCTTATCTACTCCGATGCCTCAGAATTTTGGGTTTTTCTGGTCTCAGACATAAGCAGCCAGAACTCTTTCCTAGAACATTAAACAAGGAGGCAGGTAGCTTAACAACTACCAAACAGTAAAAAACTCTAGAGCTTTTGAAGGAGGACTTAGAAAAAACATATCCAAACCCCAACAAAGCTATAATGGCTGAGAAAAACATCAAAATAATTCCTGTGCTTCAATTAGTTGGAGACATTAAAAGGAAATCGTGCCTTAAAACCATGATTAATCTCATTTCCTAAAAATTAAATAAATCCTTCTAAAAATGATATTTTTTTAGTTAAAAATACAAGCCAACCAAACCTTAAACATATTTGATCAATTACAAAAATATTTATGTCACAACAACCAAGCTGTTCAAAACCACACAATGATTCACAAAGGTCTGGGAAACTTAAAGCATAGCAGCTGGAGTGATGATTTAATTCCAGAATCTGTGTGAATCAGGTTTTCTGTAAATTAAAAGGATAGATTCAGAGAAATGCAAAGGCACTCATTTAAGTCTGTATGGTTTGGAAAGTTATCCATAATAAAACCATTAAAATACACAATAGCACAAGTTAATGGTTACTTGTGTGCTTGTGTACTTCATTATTTCCTTTTATTACATGTAAGTAGGGAAGTATCTCATGTAAGCTTTTCCTAAAGACACAAAGAAACCTTTCAATGGAATTTATTGCTTGGCAAGTTTCTCGTTGTGGTGCTGTAAAAACCCTACCAACTAATACGTATAATAACTGGAGTGAGGCTTTATAATAGTAGAAAATTATTACCCTGTGGAATTAAAATGGAACTGCTGGTTCCAGTTGACTGTCAGATACTTTTTCAATCTAGGCAACAGAATTCAAATAATAAATTACAACACTACTTTATAAATAGCTACAAATCATTTCCCCAGTGAATGTAAACCCCATTTACCCCATGTATGTACTCTGTGTGTATGCAGGACACTTTAGGAACGAATGAAATAAGATGACCTTCAGTGGCTGATCAAGCTGGGAGAAAGAAAATTAATTTCAAGTTGACACTGAAGCAGCTATAGCACTTCTTTGCACTTTCCACCAGCTGGGATGCAAGCCAAACATTCAGCAAGACTTCTAAATTTTTAATATAATCAAGCTCAAGCTTTTCATTATATAAAAAACCAAAGCTTGTTCTGTTCCTGTTTACTAGCTACATTCTTTCACAAGCTATAGAAGTAATCATCCTTTCAGTGCTATAGAAGTGCCTCTGCAATTGAGCAAATGAGATGTACATATGTGACATATCGTGACAAAATAACACTATTTTGGTGCCATAATTCTGGTGTGGCAACGTAACACAGGAATTTGCAAGACCAGAGCCTCAGGTCTGCAGTAGGAATGGTTATAGCCTATAGCAGGTATCAGATATGCTCTCATGGAAGGAATACAGTCGGTGAATACATTTTCAGATCATGTTTTCTAGTTACATACACACCAAACAGCAGGAACAGCTGCTGCTTGTGGAAAGGCTTCCCTGCCTGCAATTTTCCTTTCAACTGGATACATTTTCTAAATGGTAGAAGTCCAAAAAAACAAATTCCAGAGCACATTAAGAGCACCGGTTTGATACTGCAATAGATGTCAGTTACGCAAGCAGTGCAAAAAACCAAGCGGTTAAAACAACAACCAAGTATGTGAAAATAAACAGTGACTGTAAATTGAATTTAAATTGCATAAGAGTAAAAGATTTCAATGGTTTTTGTTAAGATCTTATTAAAACCTACATGAGTTTAGTTCAGTTCTCCGGTAATATATTTGTATTAAATTAGATCAGCACAACAGAAGAAAAAATAGCCAGCCTATATCACTTAATTCACTGACAGCAAAAAGACATTGGAATATTCCCTTCTGAGATCTGCAGTTAGACTAAAAGCTGTTCTCTACTTAAATTTCAAAGCAAACTACCAGGTCCCTTTAAGTGATTTGGAAGTCCATGGCCCAAAGTCAGCAGAAGAAGAGCTGTAGATGTCTAGATTGTCAAAGCCTTGCAAGGTTGCATGTCTTGGCTCCACTCATAGCTGCAAAACCAGTCAAACCATGACAGGCATTTTTCTTTAAAGCATCTAAACCATAGAAAGTACCAATCTAGTTAAAGCCCTCACAAGACTGAGCTTTCTACCTGGTTTCTACTGAGATGAAAAGAAATTTGCCCATTCCCTTGGCAAAAAAGATTTTTGTAGTGGTGGGGAAGCCAGAAAAAAGATCAAATAACTCTGCTGTGCAACACAGATTTTCTGGCCAGAGCCAGTAACTCTCATTCAAAACCAAGTGACTCAACTTTAAAAGTGTATTTCTGGCCCTGTGTTACATAGTTCTCTTCAATTAATGAAGGACACCAAGAAAAGCATGATGTTAATTTTCAAAACTTTTGCTAGTTTTGGGCTGCTTAATTTCAAAGGATTTTCTCCCCTCCTTCTGACAGAACCCTCGAAGTGTGCCTGGGTGGCAAGCAGCACACTGGAATGTGCTGCTGGACACAGGGATGATACAGAAACATGGCAGGACATGGGAATACAATGGCCAGGGACCGGGCTAGGAAGGGAGTGCATTAAACTGGTTTATTGGAGGATTAGATCCACCCTCCCACGCTTTCAGGTTTCCTTTTTTCAGAAGGGCACCATAACACCACTCATCCTCTAGGCAATGGCAACCAAGAGAGCCCCAGTGCAGCTCTTCCCCTCCTAGCACCCAAGTTCAATATGTGGTTCAGACAGCAGATTCAGGATTTTCCTCTTAAATAACTAACGGATGGCTTCATTTCACCCTACTCCAGGCATCCATGAGTTCTCAAACCAGCACCCTGGCTTCTTCTCAGGTGCTGGGAAGGGAAAGATGGCTCCAAAGGGGGAGTCAACCTGTCTCAGGAAGACAGTGAGAAGCCGCAATCTTCACTGATGGACATAACAATTTAGACAACAGAAACCCCTCCCAGCATATGCCATGTAACAAGGAAGGCTGAGCCTGCAGTGTGCCACTGTCCTACGATCTCTCCTAAGCAGCCAGTACTCCTCTGCAAAACAGAGCGTGACCCCACACATGACAATCTGCACCACCTCTTTGAGCGAAACTGGTGACCACTGGCACCAAAAGACATCCCTCTGAGTCAGCGTTCGCCCTGAATATAACCCAAAACAACATTGCTGATTTGCAGCGGGCTGAGGGACAGATTTTTTTAAAGGTGTCCAAACACCTAAAGATGAAAAAAGGGCATTAAGTGGGATTTTTCACAAGTGCCTTAAATTGCTTTAATTTAATCCCCAGGTTTTTAATTCCTTCTGAAAAATCCTTTTAGGTGCCTATTTGCATCTTTAGGCACATTCTGCAGATCTGGGCTATATCTCTTTGGATTGAGAACGACACATTTGCCTAAGGAATTCTCTGTGGAGCTGAAATCTGTTAGGATTATAAATATAGGCTGAGATGGGAACAGGCTTTGGAAACTGCCATGAAGACCATGTACAGAAAACAGTGATTCTAGTCACACAAGATACCTGATATAGTTGGCAGGAAGGCAAAGCTAAACAAATGCAGGTTTACATTTTACTATTTAAAGAATAAAATATTCAGCTTGAGTTCCATTAACACCTGTCAGGACTTTGGTATATACTCAAATCCACATTTCTAATTTTACTGCTAAATAATCCCAAACTTGGCAGTTAGAAGGTAAAGCAAAATACCCAAGCTAAACATCTGAAGCAAACTGTAGCTCTCCCGAAGAGCCCTTCTGCTGTATAAATGAAGGTCATATGTATAAATGATTAGAAGCTTAAGGAAATATGTCTTCTGCTTTTCTAAATTGATAACACACACATATTGCATTAATATTCCCACATCAATTATTGGACATGTTCCCTGCTGTAAGAAAAACGATATTTTTTTTTTTTTAATAATCCCTTGGAATAATATTCTTACACTAGCACAATTAACTCTTGCAGTGCAGAGGGAAAAAAGGTTGATTTAATAAACTACATCCCAGAAATGCAGTGCATCAGCCCCTGGAGATGCCACCACCTAGGTGCACCCTGGTTTTGGGGGCGGTTGACCAAGATGCAAGAGTCCTCCTTTCCCTGGTGAAGAAGTGCCAGAGGTGACAGGTCCTCATAGGGATGGGGTAGGGGGGAGCAACCCAAATATCTTGCCTTTAGTGTTACAGCCATGGCAGCACACTGATGACAAACCTGGGAGCTCTGTTTGTTTATCAGCAGCAAAATAAACCCAACAAACATTGCAGAAGACTCATTAAACACTTGCTTTCTCTCTGTAAGGGGCAACTCATGCTTGGCAGCAAGCACGGGGCAAGGTCTCGCCCCACCAGTGCCCAGGCTCTTTAACAGGCAGACTTCCCAGACCCTGCCCACGGGATGCACTGCTGAAGTCAGGGGAGGGTCAGGGCAACTGTTGTCAGTGACCATCACCCCTCTGGCTGCTGCTAAATCACACTTGCAAGAAAGAACTCAATCCTAGGGCCCATAAAAATACTTCTGAAACAGATTTTTTTTCCACTTTGAAGTGCACCAGATCCCACTAAATACCAAGTATTTTTCCACAAATGTTCCCAGGCTAAAATACACCTGGAGCCATCTATAGATGGCTTCGTACCTATGGCTATTGCATACATGTATCCCATTATGCCCTGATTGCCTGGGGCATGGCCAAACACCCCCTATTTCAAAGGGAGGTGGTCTTGGCACAGACACGAGAGCGCCCAGCTCTGGTGCTCTGTGCAAGAGAAAGGCAGAAGAGTTACCAATTTATCACAGCTGATGCTGAGCACAGCAAGCACAAAAATGCAAACAGTATTTATCACTTCTGACAGATTCCTTTATTTTCTGCTTTTTATTCGCTGACATAAAGTTAGGCTTTTTGTCAGAGACAAAAGTCCTTAAAATGGGGGGGGGGGGGGGGGGGGGGGGGGGGGGGGGGGGGGGGAGGGGGGGGGGGACAGACATGACAACAGGAGAATTATTTCCATTGAATATTACTTCCGTATTTTTATCAAGCATCAGAACTCTGTGAGATCACGGCTATGTACAAATTATAGTGCCAGTTTCAAATTTTGCAAGACCATAGCCACAAATGCCCATGTTTTCTTGTCCCAGTGGATGGAAGTATGTACAGACTTACAGGAAAAGCTACTGGAAATTGCCTGCCTATTGAACACCACCTTCCCCTGCACATTTCCAGTTGATAGTCCCGCACTTTTCTGATATTTCTCTTTTCTCACAAGAGGGAGCTCTGGCTCTGGCATAACGGTATGAAAATGTCCTGCCCAGACCCTGCTCTGCTGCCTCTGAAAGCATCCATCTCCTGTCCAAAGTCAAGCTTATAGGGTTCCTTTTGCAGTTAAAACCTCATCACCAAGTGCTTGAATCTCAACATGAATTTCAATGATCAAAAAGATGTCGTAGTCGTAAACTTGCCCAGAAATTTTCCAAGCAAGTTTGATGTTTTTGAACAGTGCCAGAAGGAGTAGTGACTGTATAATAATTTTTTTCCTTAAAAAATAAAAAACAGATGGGCATTATGGCTGAGCAATGAAATCTGATCAGTCAGAAGTAATACAAGGGCCAAGGAATCAGACAACAAGAGTACCAGTAATCCTTATAAGGTCCATTATTGCTATTTTTCTGATGCGAAGACCTCCCGCAAATCCCAGCTAAAGTAACAGTTTGCACAGACTGCATAAACCCTGTGTCAAGATCCACTCCTGCCTCCTGCTCAGGCTCATGGACACCTCCGTGGCTGGCCATGCTGGGCACAGGGCAACAAGCGCACAAGCACAGCCACTGCTCTCCTTCATGGCTGAGTGAAGGAAGAGAGAAAAGCCTCTGTCCCTGGGTAAGGTTAAACTGGAGATGCAATCCACATACACAGGACAGCTGCAAGTCTGCCTGCGATTGGACTGACAGCCATGGAGGGAGCTTTAAAAAAACAACGACCACCCAATTTCAAAGCAAAGTTATGAGCAGCTACCATGGGTTTCCGTGAGAGGTATTTAGTAGGGGCAGGATTTTTGACCCTTCTGTCTGTGGAAGATTGTTCCACACCTTTGCTACATCGGTGCTTAGTGATGGTCTGCTCTGTCCAATGGGCACAGCTTTACACTTTATATTGTTGCTTTTCTTCCCCGCTTCTCTTAATGTACACGGCAAGACCAGTCAATTTTTCCTACGTGATTTTTCAGTCTGAACTGCTGTCACCAGAGCACTGTGTTAGCACACCCTGGATTTCTGTGCTGATCTCATTATTAACAATATTAAGAAAAAAGTCCCTTCACAACTGAGTCTCCCACTCAGCTCTCTTCTTTCCAGCACAACCCAGGTGGCCTCACAGAGCCACTGCACAGTTTGGGGGCTTAAAAATAAGATACTGCAACACTCAAGGGCAGAGTTTATGTCAGGAACACTTCAGCATCCAGGAAACTTGAGTTGGTACGAAATCCAACATTGAGACCGCATGTCCTTGAGCTCCCTCTGCTGACCCCATTATTACTTACACATACAAAAACATTAAGTGCTCTGCTTATCACTGCAACGTCAGGAGTATCTCCAATAACCCAGAGAAATATCCCCAGGCTGATACCAGGTGCACAAGGCTCCTTTGGGGCAGGGAGCAGAGGAACGTGCTAGACTCCTATCTTCTAGGGAAGCCAACCCAGAACAGGCTCCATACGTGGCCCAGGCACAGGCAAATACCCTTCACTAATTGTAGAAGCAGGCAGCAGTGGCTGGGAGAAACGATTGTGCAGCCAGAGGCCCACTGCCCTCCTGCAGAGCACTCTGCATCAGGCTCCCAAAACTGGGCATCCATCCTAGGAATTGCCAGGCAAAGCAGCACATGGCTGGGCTGCAGGGGAAGATCAGTTCCTTCTGATTTACACTAAACAACAAATCTGTCTTGAAAGTATAAATCTGCAAGGATTTTCTGTGACCAGCAACCAAAAGAATTTCATATTCATCTAAGCTTAAAGTTAAGGCGGCATAAAGGCTGTGTGACAGCTTGGCTGTGGGGTCCACATGGCAACTGCAACAGCCACTTTCCAGTCTTGCATTTTATCTATTGCATACTGAACTAAGTTGGAGTAATTAAATGCAGTACATATTTGTGACATAGTGTGAACAAAAATATAAAAAAGATTAAAAGGCGACTGTGGAAAGCTAGCGTGCTCCTCACATAATTAAAACAAGTTGTTCAATGACTGCTGCTTGCCTGCTAGCACAGAGGCTATGGGCAGATTTGCAGGCTAGAAACAAGTCCTGGCCTCAAAACAGCTCTGCCAGAGCCATCAATGGCACCTGGAGTCACACAGGGTGATATTTGGGTCCGGAGCATCTCTCTGCCTTGCCTTCTTTTGCATATCTCCATTTTGCAGTCTTGGTCTGCCTCAGTTTCCCTACATGTAAAACATGTTATCATGCTCACTCCCAATTTTAGAAAGTTATTTTATATCTGTGGATTAAGGATTTTATATCCATGGATCAAGGTCTGAAATTATCTCACTGTCTTCCTATTCAGCTCAGCTTTGTTTAATTAAGACTATGATTAACTGTGAGAGAGAATGAGAACTTGGTTCTTCCAGACAATGATAAAAGTCTGTCTTTACAAATATCTGTTTTGCTCACAGTCTAGTGCAAATACAAATGCCATAACAGTTTATTTACTACAAAATGTTTTTTGAAGCACTATTAGCAACACATAAAACCTTTACTCATGCAATAGATTCCCTCTAGTCCTATTTAATTGTTTCTATTATAAGCTATTTCTATGAAATATTTATTATACAAGAAATACATAATAATTCATTGCAGCAATATTTCTCGACTGACATTTATATTATACAGTATCAAAAACTATGATCAATATAAATACGTTCTATATTCAGATTGTGTCTGAAAAATATTGATTTAAAGGAACTTTAAAAATTTTTTTCTGTTTTCTCCAATAAAACTAATACCCTACTTCCTTTCTCAGATCCATTTTAAACACCCAGCAGATTCCAATAGTTGCAACTTAAACATTTAAAAAACCCCAAAAGACAGAATTTGCCATATCTCCAAACTTAAGCATATAAAACCCACACGTTGACATCTAAATAAAAACTGTCAAATGTTGAACTGTTTGGCAAAGTGGTTCTTTCAGTTATATAAAATCAAAGTATATAATAAGGGTAGAGCTCATGATGGGGAAAAAAAAAAAAAAAAGTTCTGCAGCTCTAATTGAGTCATTTTTTTCCACTCCCAATTTGAAGTTTTAAGGAAAAGTTGGCTGGTTGCACTTGATGAAGCAGCTACCCAAGTTGAAGTCAGCTCTGAATTGAAGATCCAGTGTATTTTAGCCAGAAAAATTCCCTAACAAAGAGATCTTTTTGTTCATATCCCAGCACTTTGCAGCAATGCCTAGGCCTGTATTTGCAAGTCACGTTGCTGATCTGTGCTGGCCATCCCCAGCAGCGTCAGTGCTCTGCACACACCAACCCATGGCAACTACCCTTGCAGCTGCAGGCCCAGATAGATCTGCACCATGGCCAAGCAAACTACACCTTTGTTTACTTAATGGTGCAATGAAAATCAAAGGAAAACTGGCAAATTCAAACATGTTATTCTGGGAAATTCTTGATTTTCTAGTATGGCTGAAAGTATCTGAAACAATCTTAATTTAGGGGTTATATTGGTGGAAATAACTGCTCCCCAGGAGCAATCAGGAAACCTTCCTGGCCAACTCTGTGGACTTCATAAGTGGCAGAGCCTGTTGTGTTGTGTTTCCACTTTTTGCTTTTCCAGAGGTGGAAATTCACCACAGGCAACATCGAGAAAAAGCTGGTGGAGTTCAAGGACGACTGAAAACACAGCTGCCACCTCTCTGCCAGTAAAGCCACTGGCCTTCATTCTTCTAGCCAGAAGAAAAGAGACTGAAATGTGCAGATAGGTGGATCTGCATCAGCTGGTCTTTTGCTTGCAGGACTAGATTTCTTTATGCTAATGTGCAGTTTCCCATCTTGTAAGCTGGCTGACTTGACTGCACAATGAGTAACAGGAGGCAGTGCCAAGCATTTCCCTTCCAACCACCATCCTGTGACAGCAGCAGTCAACATTTGCACTGGAATTCAGTATTACAGCAAGAATGGAAAAAACCTCGTCAGGGAACAAATTAGCTTCACTGAAGAAACGTCCCTGATCCATTCACTGTGCCAAAACAACACAACTTTCTGATCCTCTGCATACACAGTCCTCCCATGAAACCTTGTTTTAAAATCAGCCCAAGTGGGACACAGAAGTTTAGGTGCTGATGTTTTTCAATTGAACTGCTTAGCAAAGTAGCTTAGTTTTTCAGAAACTGGTGGAGCAGAGATGAGATCAAACACAGGAGCAAATTATTTTTAGTGAAGGAAGCAATTAAGATTGTGAACGTAACCTACTGCACATGTGCATTTCTATATTTCTGTTCCTTTTTGTACCATGCAAAAGTTATGCCTGACACATGTATCTTTAAATTAAATGCTGCATTCTTTCTCCAAAAGAAACCATAATGGTCTTTTGTAAATAATTTTATCTACTGTTCAGCATTTTACTAGTCTTGCTATGTTATACTATAGCATTCAGTATTTTACAAGTGTTTGTGTTCTCTGGTGGGAAACCCTGTAAAAAACTTAGAAACTTAAATAATTTTTTTCATCTACTGAATTTATAATAAACATGGGACTCAACAGACAGTTACTCAAACTGTAAGCCATTTGGTTTGTGTCAGGGGAAATGCTGGTTAATCAGGACAGCCTGCTGTTCTGCACTGGCTAAACTAAAGCAAACATACACAAAGTTAAACCTCTTTCACTCTATATATGGGATTTTACAGCTAATGGAGCCTAGCAGATTGCCCAGCATTCCCCCAAACCTCCTAGCTGATTCTGTAAGGATCATGTCCTATGAGAACAAGGATGACAACCCTGGACAAAAGCATTTCTCAGCTCCAAGGATTTCTCCAAAAGTGTCTGCAAGCTGCCTAGAAGTCAGCCCTGCTCTGCAACATCTCACAAATGGGATTTGCCTGGACTCTGGGGGACAGTGCAACATATTTCCCCTAGCCCAGGATGGCCCAGGTCGAACAGTTCACAGCACTGGACAGAGCTCCTAGCACAAAATACTGCTTACAGTCCGATAGAGATGTGTGTCACTGTGTCACAGCTCAATGTCAACAAAATAATGTTTCACTTTTTCATGTACTTTTAGAGTACTCAAGCCTAGGGCTTTTTCTTCTTTGAAAACTAACAGATACTTATCATTTATAAACTGCAGGTACTTCCTCCAGTACTTTTGGCATTTTTGTATGCTGTTCACACTCAGATGGCTTACTACTGTTATTTCTTCTTCTGTTTTCTCATGTTTCCTCTGGGTTTGGTGTTCTGTGTTTTGGGTGTTTGGGGTTTTTTTGGTGTGGTGTGGGGTTTTTTTGTTTGGTTGGTTTGGTTTGGGTTTTTTTTTTATCTTTTCCCTGCACTGTGAAGCCAGCTACAGGCTTCTATTATTGCTTCACCTTTTGGGTATGTTCTGCCCCCAAGGCGCTGGTGGTTTAAGCTCCAAATCAGCAGAAAATGTAGCTCTTGGAAGAATTCACAGATCTTGGACTCTAAAAAATGCCTTTTTGTAGCAGCATGATTTTTCATTATCACTTTTAAGGTTCGTTGTGCCTGCAGGACAGTGTCACAGCAAACAGAAAACAAAAAGGTCACAGCCCATCTCTGCCAGAGTGAAGGATACCAGGTATCTGGAGATACCTGGACATCGTACTTGGGAAGCCTCACTAACAACCAGAAAAACTCATTTCAGTTTTTGGAAGGTCATTTTTCCCTCCTGGATCTTGTCAGTAATGTAGTTGGTGAGACATCTGCCTTGCTCAAGGGCAAGGAACAGCAGACCAGGGGCTAGAGGACGGCTCGTTCCCAAACCCAGGGCTTGGCATGCAAGCACAAGCATATGGGGGTGCAGGGGTTCAGACTGAGTGCCTGAAGCATGGCCCCAAGCAAGGATTCATTTTTAATCTGGTTCTTTGAAAAAGCTTAATTTCTTGTTACTATGCTGCCACAGGGGGGATACACTCCCCCGCCCCACCACTCAGCAGTACATATTTGCCAACATTTCATCAACTTCCTTTCTGAAATAGAAACTGTCATTTTTATATGATCTCTCCCAGTATTGTTAATGAATTACCAACACTGATGCAGTATCTTACTGGTTATGGTGCTCATTACTAAAGATTTCAGATCTGATTTTCAACTGCCTGCTTATGCTTATTTAATTAAAATTATGGTTGATTTCAGGGTAATATTTGTTACATGTTATTTTCCATTCACTTTTAGGTATTTTGGTAATGAAAAACACATGACATTCATGGTGTGCATTTCAGCTTTTGCTTATCCCATACAATACACTATACTTACTTCAGGTTCATTGCTTTTAATATTCATGTGGCCCTACCTGAAGCAGAAGCAACATTTTAGAAGGCTGAACACTCTTAATGTGAATAATCTTCCTCCTCTACACCAGCAGGTGTATTTGTGCAGGTTTGAAAAATGGGTAACACTTGCAGAGATCGCTTTTCCCCATGTAAATTATTATTAATAAAACCAATACTTATTAGCATAATGACTATTTAAAAAATAAAAAAGCAACTCTGCATTACTTTCCCATTGGCCCTGGAGGGATTTTGGCACTCTCCTGATACTATGACCAGGAGCTGCAGGTCGGTGGTCCCAAGAACATTGGGCAATGCCCATTTTGCCAGCTGGGGACAGAAGCCGGTCTGCAAGGTAGTTCCCCAGTGTTGTGCAGCTGCATGCACTTCTGATATCCCACTTTTCTCACTCACTAGACATTCAGTAAGGGAAAGACACGGTAACACATTAAAACACTGCAGGAGAATAGCTGTAATATTTGTCTGATGATTTAAGCATCTGAAAAATTGGTTTTCAGCAATTGTTTTAATTAATAACTTCTCTAGATGTGTACACACACTGTCTAGGATCACTTTCCCCATCATTTTAGATTACCTGGCCATGTCTTTAAACAACCACCTAAAAAACCCAGTAACATTATTCAAAATAACACAATCTGCAAAATAGATAACTGTAATGAAACTAATTAGCCAAATAGTTTATTCCTTTCAGACTCCAACTCTCCTTTTCAAATAATAACTTTGCATGGATAGAAAAACGCCAGCATCTCACCTCACCATACCTGCCTTCTAGTATATTAAACCTTGCTTCTCAGAGCCTTGTGCTAATGAGAAGCATGGACTAATTACTTCCCAAATTACTGGCACACTTCATCAACCAAGAAAAAATACTAGTAGTCATCTTGTTCAGCCTGCAAGCATACACCAAAACAGCACCAAAAGCAAATTTTGAATGGTCATCTCCTGAGAAAACACAAGATTGGTACTGGGGGTAATGAAAGAGATAATTAAAGGTAACGCAAGAAAGATGGGGGGAAAAAGGATTACAGAGGCCAAGGGAGTATAATCAGGAACTGATATGTGGGAGTTTATGATGTCTAGCTAATAGCTTTCTTTAATGAATTAGACAACATTTAAACACAACTTAGTAATAGCTGTATGTCAGAAATTATCCTAAAAGCAATGGCTTCAAGTCTAGCAAGTTAATATTTAAGGCCAAAACAATGATGCATGAAGGTTTCCAGAGATGTTGTGGGAAGGTAAACAATATTGCTGAAGCTATTTTAGTGCTGTGATACTCTTCTAAGTTTCTCCTCACTGGAGAGTCTTTGAAACAGTTAGAAATACAATATGGCAGCTTAAAAATGCTGCTGCCAGACTGTGTTCCTTCAAAGAGAAAACAAAAGACACAACTTGAAAAAGATGAGAGATGCATTTGATACTTTCATTTGTTTTCACACTGGCTTCTCAAACTACCTCAGCAATAATCACTAGATTAAGTAAAGCCTTACAAGTGCTAAAACTGGAAGGTTCGAAAACCAAAAAGAAAAGGAAGACAGTTTATGTCCTCCAGGCAGAGTTAAATTCTGGCAGATAAAACTGGAGTGAAAACATCTTGCCAATTAATTAGTGCCTTTATTATTTTAACTGACGTTATGCTGCCCAGTGACCTTTTGTTGAACATTACGTACTAAATAAAGCTATAAATACCGCTGGAAGTTTTACTTAACAAGATTAAAGCTGAATAACACAACATATGATTGACTCTGCATGCTGGGACTCAGCATCCCAAACTGGCTCATGAGGCAGTTTCCAGTTACACACACATCATCAGTACCTTTGCAGAATAGTCAGCAAATTATGCTATCAGCAATATTTAACACAGCCACAGTCTTTGCCCCTAGCAGCAAGTTTTTCCATCTATGAGAAGTGATGCAAATGAGGAAGCATTTCCCAGCAGTACAGACTGGATGGATAAAGAGAGGATCCTGGGGCCTCACCCTGTGAGTTGTCCCCAGATGCTCCTCAAACTGTGAACAAGTTTAAAAAAAAAAAGTTATAGTGACTACTGCTATGCAGGTTGCAGAGTGAGGCCTCCAATGATCAATATTTTTTAAAGGCCAAAACAGAAAAGTGAAGCCCCTCCCTGAAAACCTCGTGGGTAGATTCAGAGAAGAAAATCTGATGTGCTTGAGATAAAGCCACAGAGGCTGCTGAGCACCAGTGATTCATGGGGAAAGGAACAGACAGCACTGGACACGGAACAGCCAGTGCAGGACATGTAGGGGTTGGAAGGAGTGGGACATGCCAGAGGAGTCATACTAGCAAGGAGCTACTCTTCATAGGCAGGGGAAGCTTGAAGCGACCCATCCCAGTGCGGAAAGGTGAGTGGTAAAGTAAATAGAAGCAATTGGAAGGAGCCAGAACAAGCAGAAATGTAGGATCTGAATGGGAATTGTCCAAAACCTGAAGGTAACAGAATCGACACTGAGCCATATTGTACATTACTGTAAGAACAAGAGCTAGAATAGCAGCAAGAAAGATGTTTCTACAAAGTGGGCATCTGAAGAGCCATTCTGAATGACTCATCTCTGCTTCCCAGTAGAAGTTAGCCTGCAACAAAGGGCTGTGATCAAAGATTGGGGTTTTTTGAAGTTTCTTTACTTCCAAGCCGTTTTCTTCAGTTTGTTCAGTATGTGCACAAAACGCACCCAACACAAGAACCCTCCAGAAAAGAAAAGGCAAGTTCTGTAGGGGATTTTTCAGAATATGACACTCTCCGTCTCTGTTAGTGTTGAACTAATTCCCAGTTCGGTGCTGGGGAAATAGAGCTGCTGGAAAGATAATCTTTCATATAAGAAATAAAACCAAACCCTTGATTATTTATTATTAAGTGACTACCTCATGACACTTTAAAAGAAAGAAAGAAAGAAAAATTTTAATCCTAAGGTCTTGGCCAGCTTGCATTCTTCCTCACCAAAAGTTTCAACAGAAGTAATTTCTCATCAGCTGCTGGATGTGTCAGGCGGGGAGAGCAGCCAGCCCCTGGCTGGCAGTGATGCTCCCCTCCACGGCAATTTGCCCCACCCTCAGCAGTTTTGTGCCTCTAAAGTGAAATGAATCAGCTGTAAAACTGGTTTAATAAACTGGATAAACCAGGCTTAATGCTGCACAGACACCAGTGGCTCCAGCAGAGTCACTGGGTGCTGACAATGCCAGTAACAGCCTAAGAACTGAAAAAGACAGAAAAAAAAGAGATGTATCTGAAAGCCAAAGAGAAACTGCTCCGTAATGTAGGCTCCTTGCTGGCACCAGTTCTCCCTGGAATATGCAATTTGGATGCAGCACTGGTGTTTGGAGCCAGGGAAAAGCAGGGACACAAACACAAGCTCTCCTTGAACAGCTGCAATGCTGTTAGAAGCTTGGGGTGAAAGGTGGTGACACAGAGCTGTCTCACAGAGGAAAAGCCAAAGGGGTGAACCCAAAATACAAGGAAATGCAGCATCAATTGTCTGACCAAGGCTGGCAGCAGATTACTATGTGGATGCTATCAAAAGTAGCAAATTAAATATTTTTCATTGAAAGCAATAAACTGATGAAGAACACCAAGGAAGCCTTACCTCCTTCCCAAAGCAAACTCCACAAAACTGCACACAGAACAAAACTCAAGGTGACATCCAGGCCGACGATAAACTGCATTGGCTCTCAGCATCCTGCTCTGAGCAGATCTGGGCACCGAGTGCTGCCAGAGATTCCCCTCCTGTTACTATGGGATGGTCACATCCATTTAAGAAATTTCTCATGTCAGCATAGCCTCATTGTTCCCCTGGGTACCACACTAGGTCCCAAGGCTTGTCTCAACCTACACACCCTTACTGGCAAGGTCTGGATGGAGCCCGAGCTAAGAAGCAACACAACCTTCACTCGGAGTTTCCCAAGTGCAGAGGATGCTCCAAGCTTTGCCCTCTTTACCAGAAACACATATTAATGGTGACACACAAAAGACAAATAAAAAACTTAAGATAAAATAGTCACCTCACTAAGTGGAGTTTTTGATCCCAGGACAGACTAGGAGAAGACACACCATATGACCGATGCCAGCTGTACCATTTAATGCACAAGTAAATGCTTAGATGCTGCTCTAACAAACCAGATGCTCAAAAGACCAGCTGGGCTCAAAGGTGGGCCAGAGAACTTGGAAAAATTCTCAGTTAAAAAAAAAATCCACTTTCTAAATCAGGAGAGAAGACAATGTGTTGTCTCTGTATAGGCTTGCTGTTGTGCTGTGTCCAGCCTGAGCATGCTTCTTTGGATTATATGGTATTTTTAAAAATATTTTTTGTATCTACAAGTTTTGGTTCCCATTTGTGTCTAGTTCCAGTTCCTTTCTTCAGTCCTCTGCTGGTTTTCTTCATTTTGCCTATATATTTTTCAGAGCAAAAGGATGGTGTTTTTGGAGCTGTGGCTTAGCTGGGTCTTGAATTTGCTCTCACTGCACACTAACATAAATAATAATCCATAATAATGATATACAAGTGCTTTATGCATGATACGTTCCTGGCCAAAGATGAGGCGTAAACCTCCATTTTCAGGCTTCCAGATTTCCTTGTAGTACTTGATAACAGTGGGTGATGCAACTGCCTTGCCTTTCATATGCCAGAGGGATAATCTCTAAAAAGCCCACAACTAACTCACTTTTGACCATCTGAAAGGGTTTTTGGGTTTGGTTTTGGTTTGTCTTTTTACTGTAAATGACGGAGAGCTGGGCACATAGGCAAGACGATGTGCATAAAGGCTGGGCGGCACAGTGACATAAATGAAGTCAGAAGTTCATAGAAACTTCAGCAGCTTCAGCAAATTCAATATCTGAGCCTGACTTCATTCAGTGTCTGGGTACAGTTGCTACACAAGCAGACAATCAAGTGCAAACATTAAGCTGTAAAGTGTTTCACTACTTGCCAGGTCTTCCCACTATGCAAGAGTTTGCATTACAGAACATTTTATTACAGTGTTTTGACTAGAACCAGCTTTTTCCTTTCACCCAAGCAGAAAAGTAACAGAGTAATTAAAAAAGTAATGAAAACTCAGTAAAAATTCCTTAAACCAAAGACCCACGTTGTTGCGATTTCAAAGAGCATATGTCAAGGAAGAATCCTGCTCACTGTCATTTAGCAGGTTGTTAAAAAGTTTCAAAAACGAAATAAAAGTTAATACAAGTTATAAGATTTTTTTCTTTTGTCTCAATTTTTAACTATCTTTTCTACTCAGAGCAGATATGAGAGCACAAATCAGTCGGCACAAATCAGTCAGAACAGTAACTTACAGAATTTCATCCTATGACTTACAAAATTCTTTCATGCAAAGAGCCATGTTGGCTTTAGTGGAATAATTTGCACAGCCAGTACATGTAGGTAGTAGAACTCTGGCCCAAAGCTGTCTAATATTGATTATACAACAGGTACTTGCTTTACAGAAAAATCTTCCTAGGAAGTGTGGCTGATATTTCAGTACACCAGACTCATTCCATTGAAAACCAGTGAAGAAAGCTTTCTTTCATGGTATTGAAAGGTGCTGAAAAGATGATGGTAATTTAAACCATCATCACAAAATACATCCAGCATTATGCAGATAGTCATGTGAATATACTTTTGCCATCAAAAGCTTGTTTTTAAAATAAGCCTTGACTTAGGATGGCATGTAAAATAACATTTTAGAAAGCAGTATCTAGGCAGTAATCAAAGTCCTATTCCTCATTTGCAGTCAAAGTCACAGTACTTAAAAACATTAATTTAGTGTAGTGTTTGTTTCTTTTTTTTAATGGGAATTTATAAAATATTATATAGGAGAAACATAGCAATCAGGCTTAGCCCAGAATATAATGGGCTTTTAGATCCTCTAATGAGTTGTGTAAGAACAGCGTACTAAGAAAAGTCATGCATGTCATACATCTCTCCCTCATTGTAAAACATTGTTCTTAGATTTTATTGCAGCCAAAACAACCTTATCTTTTTAATTAAAAATAAAAAGAAAAAAAGGTATCCAATGTCACTAAGCTTATGCAGGAAGAATATGTTTTGAGTTCTTGAAATCACATTGCAACACTGGTGGATTAAAAGAGGCAGGAGTTCAGGTATATGGAAGGGAGAAGCGTGAGTAAGGCTGAGGCTACCCTAGTGCTCACTGGTGCTAGCTGATGCTTTCTCATGGACGCAAGGGAACCAGAATACCAGAGGGTGGAGAAACAGAGATGATGGCACCTAACACTGGGGCAAGGCAAGATTTTAGGGGAGACGATGATCAAAGGGGAGCACAAGCTAACAAGCTTCACTAAGTCCAACTAAACCACTTTGCTCCCTACCTGGGGATGTCAGAGCTGCCATCTATAGGTCAGCATCAGAAGACACCCAGCAGGAATGGCCCAGAGCTTACAGGAAAAATTCACCTGTGCAGACACTTGGCTCCAGCCCCGATCTCTGGGAACATCCATTTGTCAGCACTCTTGATACTTCTGTTTCTCTGAAGGCAGTGGGTTTTGCTGGATCTGACAGTCACGTCACAAAGTGTCAAACAAAGAATTATGTCAAAAATATAAAATCCCATCTTTGCCAGGATAGTAAACACTGTTCCACACACCTACTAAGTGCCTGGAGGAGTGTGCTGTATCCTCAGCGAACAGCCCATGCCTGTCATCCCCTCCCAGTGCTGAGCATTGCTGAAGCTGTGGAGGTGACTTGAGCTTTTATGCATTTTCTATAGCACAAAAAGAGGGTCCTCAGTAGCTTTACTCCCACAACACAGCAGAGCTGCCCAGCTTTAGGTAACAAAGCCACTTCAGGTATCAAACTCCTTTGCATTCTCACACTTCATGCTAAAAGTGTCTCAGCTATTTGGGACATGGGGCAGAAAAATGGCATAAAATAAATATTTAGGATGTGTTTAGGACTGTAAGACTCCAATTCTAGTTACCACCAAATAAAGAATAATTTTAGTTTACGATTTTGCATCTGCTCTTAGAAAATGTGAATTTCTGCCCATTTTGTTGTGGGGTTTTTTAAGATTAAGTGATGAATACAGCAGGTCAGAATCTGAAGATATCCACAGACTATTCCAAGTAAATGCTACTTCAGTTAGTCAGACAGCTGCAGTGAACAGCTTTTTCTAGCAGGGCTGGCTTCAGACACTGCATACCTAAAACAAACTAAATCCTACCATTAAGAGGTTTAGCCCAGCTATGACTGTCAAAAGCTGTCGATCACAAGGCCGATTTCTCCTGTGTTCAGAGAATTAACAATGAAAGTACCTTTTGACATGCTAAATGAGATTTTGGGACACTTAACAACAGTTGGCTCAAAAGTGCTACCTCAAGAAATATAAAATGCCAGCAATGTTGACATTGTATGACAAATTATATGTTCCTTAATATACTGTGTCACTCCATTCAGTTTTATAATTGGCACTGACTGTAGCTGAAATCTGATCCAAAGTATACAGAATTAACTGGCACTTGTTTTGTCCCTGTTAGCATTTTCTAGGCTACAGATCTTTGTAAATATTTACATAACAGGGTGGCATACTAATTTTTCCCATAAAATATACATGTCCATATCTGTAATTATATAATTAATTTTTTTCTGTCAGATGATGGGCTAGCTGTGTACAGCAGCTTAGACTGCAAGTGATGGGAAACTGCCTTTTGAGTTCAAGCAAAGAAAAACCTATATATAAAGATTATTGTACCCTTTGACTTGTGCCAAACTCATTAAAACCATTGAAATTACAGAGGTTAATAGCCAGCTCATACTTGCTCAGCAGAAAGATTTTCAAGGAACCATTGTTCCAGGGAAAAGTACTGTCAGCATTAAGTCTGGGAATGCACCAATTAAACCTCCTATTCAGTACCCTGTTCTCCTGCCCTGGATGGTGCTGTATAATAGCCCTCATGGGCCTCTCCCCATGATTTTGTCCAATTCCTATCAAAATAATTTAGTCTTTTTGGTCTTGGTAGCATTCTGCCACATAACAGCATGTGCCCTGGGGTCTTCTTACTTTTTGCAACTGAGTTTATTTTGCATTTGCTGACTCTCTGGTGATTAGGATTCTGTAAACCTCTGTTACCTCCATTCCTAAATCTCTTTGAGGACTCAAAAGTCCTAATCAGCTTAATCTCCCCTAGCATGGAAACACCTCAGTTGTGCTGGCTACCTCTGCCTCTCTCTGGGTCAGCCTCAACTCAACAGAGAGGAAGAGTGTCTCAATCCCTGGAGCTGTCCTGGCTCTCTCCAGCTCTCTGTGCTTGGGGAAGAGTTGCAAAGACAGGCAACCCAAGTGCTGGAAATTCCCAGGGATGTTGCAGGGATCAGAAGTCAGGACACCACCTCCCCACCCCACCCCCATACCCTTCCCCTAAACAAATCCACATCTGGACACAAATGATCCACTAATCCTATTAGAAAACAACATTTCAGACCCATGCTGTAGTCAAAGCTCCATCTGCATTCACAGTAATGTAACTCAGGAATGACCCAGATTTACAACAGATAGAACAGTGACATAATGTTAGTACAAGACGAATTACGTTCTCATATATATATATACACACGCAGATAAATATATATTAAAAAACCCACATTTATATTTATTAGAGAACATAGTAAACTCCCCAGATTGTCTCCTGGTAGCAAAACAAAAGCATGTAGCTTGTACTTTTCCGGAACATTAAAATGCCATTTCCTTCTAAACAGAAGAAATTCAGACTATGGTTGGCTTTATTTTCCCCAAAGCTGATCAGTCATTGCAGAGATTTTCAGAAGTCTCGGAAGCACAAAGCTCTCACTGGCACACCCGCCAGGATCGCTGCTTGCAGGTTTGTAGTCAGACATTACTTTTAGAAACATTTCCAAGGATTTTTTAACTGGGCCTGAGGATGTGCCAAACAAGTGAAACTTATTACAGAATCAAGCTCCTAGCATGAGAATTACTTGAAGGGGAGAAAATTTGCTCTGTTTTTAATTTACAAAGCACAGAAACAGCATTTTGGTTTCAGATATTTTCAGGAATTAGAATTATTCATATACACTTGACCTCTAAATGATGCTGGTCTTGATGCAAATGACAGCTCTAATATGACTTAAATATCATTTTCTAAGACAATGTGTACTTATTTCCTCAACTATTTCTCATGCAATTATTTGTCACTAACATTTTCTGGTAGCGCCAGATCTGGCAACATTTTGAGGGCAGCATGCAATAATAACCTGAAAGACACAGGCAGCACCCGGGTTGGATTGTGTGACACCCAGCATATGCATCCAGCCACATCCAGGACTTCACCCCAGACATAAAAGAATCAGTTGAAGATTCCTGGGCTTTGCTGAAGGTTCATCTCCTCCTACAGCCACATCATGCCATCACTATCTTTATTTATTTTTTTAAACCATAATCACTTGGGCTTCCGAGTAATTGGAACAATTAGGGTGATTAATTGCATGTTTGCAATAAAAACAGAAGACCTGGGAGGGTTACATTACAAGCTAAATATTTTCAGAAACCTCTATCAGCTGGTAGACATAACAAATGCGATCAGTCCAATGCAACATGAAGCTGCGTACATTGTGCAAACTGGTTTGCTCTGGAACTCAAAACTCCTCAAAAGAAGCCAAAGTGTTTAAAAAAATAAACTCTGTCAGAGTGCATAGGGGGAAAAGAAATATTGACATGTGAGGCTGCTCTACTTCTAACATAAAGAAACATTGTTTTCCCTTTGGTCCTTTTATTGTCTAAATAGAAAGTGCAAAGCACAGGAGAAAGCTCACAACAAGGCAAAGTGCACAAGTGAAGGTCATTAGCTTTTGCTGGGAAGCAATGAGTTACACTGAAAGGAAAATTAGAAAAACACAGAGTGGGATACCTACAATACTGGCACATTCCTTAATGACAGCAAGAAGGCAAACTAACCTGTTTGCCACTACAACTCAAACACCAAGGGTCTTGGAGAGGGAGGTTAAACCCAAGATCGGAAGATACTCAGACTGAAAGTTTCATTTGTTGAATCCTTGTGTACAAATCTCGGCTCTCATCTTATACTCATTGGTACGCTATTGAAATGCTTAAATACAGCTTCAACCAATGTCTCTTTCTGGATTTCTTTGCAACCACCTGGTCTCCAAAGATCTACTATAGCTAAAAAGAGCATGAACACTTACTCAGATACACTTACCGAAGAACAAGAAACTTGAGTCAAGAACAGGCATTGCCCCATCCCTGCCATTAATGATGTGCCAGTGTATGGCACAGTGCAAAATTCCCTGTAAAGGAGAGAATGTCCTGGATCTCCCACAGCCAAGCCAGGCATGGCTCATCCATCACAACATTGTTATCGTGGCCATCATTTTCCTGGCTGCCTTCTAAAGAACATGACTGCTGCCAGTGTTGTGTGATAAAGCTCAGGTGTGCACTGTAGAAAGGGCTGACAAGACAGGGCACAGCTCCTCCCCGAAGTGGGCAGAATTCTGTCAGCTCATAAGCCACAGCTCTTGCCATCATCAGCAGAGAGCTGTTTGCCCCATGCTCCACCCAGACACACCCTTGTGCAGCTCGGTCCAAACCAATCTTTAACATCAGTGACTCTACAGGACCTAGTCCATGGTGCTCATCAGTTAGTCTTACCTTTGGCTGAGCCTTTACCAGGCTACTCACTGAGGTACGCTATAAAATTTCTACACAAATAAAAAGCCAGCTTCTTATATTGCCCACACTATCACATACTTGCTTGGAGAAAGAAGCGAATAAGGAAAGGTTTTATGTTGCATTGGTATGATTGGAGACTGTGCTTTAACACAAGCACTGGGGTCACAGGGCAGGAACATGGTGTTTTCTTTCCAGTCAGCATGAAACTGACATTTATTAGATGAGTGTTGTGTTCTATTTGTTTTAAGTCGATTACATTTTAACTCAGTTCAACAATGCTGGAAAACCTTACAAAATATTCCAGAGTGTTTGATCAACATAAGCACAATGGACAAATGTCTGAAATTTAAAATCAGGGTATACTGCAACAAAAATATGTTCTTTACACCAGTAGATCTGTCTTTTTGATTCCAGTTGCTGCCAAGTGTTTGTGTCTCGGCATTTGGGAAATCTGTGTTCAACATTTCTCTTTAGTTGAGAAAAGTGCTCAGAGAAATGCCAGTGTTTCTTGAGATTAATTATTGAAGAAATTGTTGGGGTTTTTTAATTTAACTGTGAAATTTTTGTCAAGTTCATTAAACCACCAAGTCCTCACCTATTTAAGAGAATAAGCAACATGAATGCATAAAAGGAGTAGAGGGCTGTGGAAGAGTGCTGAGGTACACACCAGTAGTATTTCTGTACATTCCCTCCAGAAGGGGCCTGTATTTTCTATACGTGTTTTCATGTTTCATCACATTCCAATCAAAAAAAAAAACCCAAAATTAAAAGACTGGCTCTTCTGCACTCAAATGCAGAATCTATTATCAATCCCAAACAGGTTAAACACCAAACTTCTGAACGCATTTTCCGTCCTCTGTTAAAGCCTCACTTACTACACAGGAGCAGGCTTCCTCTACCTCCTCATAGCTGCATTAGTCCCCAACTACATGGTGATTCAGTGCTGCCACTGCCTTCTCTGCAGTGGGGACATGAAAGAGCTGCTGTGGCAGCTGAGACCACCAAAAGTCACTTCTGCCAGCACCTGGGTGCAGCCTGACTGGGACCAAGGCTCTTGGAGATGGAAGCTGTTGACACTTGGGCACAGCTCAGTGCTAGCATCCTTCTCCATCTTAGACCAAGCTTTGCATCAAATATCCAATTTCTTACTGGGATACTAACTACAGTTTGATCACTGCAAAAAAGGCAAAGAGAGTCACCTTGAGAGCCCATTTCAATGGCTAAGTGACTGTACAACAAAATTAATGTTTCCATTGTCATTTTTGTCACTATCACTACTCAAGAGAAAGCATATGCTTATTCCTTTAATATTCACCTGTTACACAGAAAAGTATTCTGAATCCCATGGAGCTCTAACTTCATGTTTAAACCAAGGTCCAGAAAAATTAATATAAAACCAACAAGCACCACTTCAGTGAGAACTTCTGCAAGCATAGGAAACATTCATGAAACAGTGACTAAAATGAGTATTTTTTAAAAAATGTAAAGCCATTTTAATTCACTTCTCACATTATTTAGTACACTACTCTTAACCCATTCACATCTTGTAAAATACTCCTTAAATGGAACAGAAAGATACCTAAAAATTCTTTTTCTGAAAAGCCTTTTTTTAAGCTGTAAAATATACAGTACCTCTGTTTAATGGGTAGTATTCTAAAATAGTGAATAAAGCTGGCTAACACATACAAGAAAATGAACTACCTATTGGAAAAGATCTTATTTTCCCAGTCAGGACACTAAAAACAGCCTCTCCAACATGAGCTTGATTATGTTAACACAACCAGTACCTAGTCATAAGGGTAGTATTACCTGAGGGTAAAGCACGTTGCTGAGAAGACAAAATGAACTTCTGATGATCCAGAAATTCCCCGGAGAAAGGCATGAGTCTGGTTTCTTCATTTCAGTCACTGCTCAGGTTGAACAATTCTGTCACTAGTCACTCAAAACCTACAGATCATCCCCTCTCAAAACAGTTTATTATACTTGCTGAAACTTTGCAGTGCATTGAGATTGTAGTTTCAAGCTTTTTTTACTGCCAGGGACAGAAGTCCCAGTGAAAGTCTTGCTTTGAGCCAAGTGGTTAATGTTATGCTCAAACTCCAAGTTAAGGAAAATGCTTAAATGACTGTGAGTTAGGGAACTGATGCCATGTAGAGAAGCTCACATTAACCAAAGCACTGGAGGCAGTTTCAGAATACGGTGACTTAGATTTAATCTTCTTCTTGGGTTGATCTAACAAGGAAAGCTGCACTGTTGTAATTCAATGACTTCTCATATAAGATGTAGCTCACTTACACCCAAGTCAGACACTTCTGAACTGCATTAGTTCTGCATGCGTTCTCCAAAGACTGATGCAGTCCTTCTCCTATTAAGAAACTGTGCCTCAACATCATGCATGTTTCATGCTTTTAAAAGGATTCTATTGAAAATGATAAATTCTGCTTTGGGATTTTCATTTCAGAGTAACACTGGGTATTCTAGCTAAACATCATACACTGTCCTTTGCCAGAGATACTTACGGTTTTGCATTCTGGATCACGCTGCTTTTCTTCCACAAAATGAACATATTTTGTAAGATTCTGAGCCTGCATTCTGCTTGTAGTTCAATGTGTAGTTCTCTTTGCATTTCTCAGAGCTAGTCTGTGTTTTTGTTGCCTCTGACCACACATCCCTCTAAAAGGAACTAAACTCACTGGAATAAACACTAGCACTCCAACTGCAGTCACTTTTTTGCATGTATCCAGCTTCAGATTTATTTCTCTAGTGACTCTCAATTAGATATAAAAGCATTTATATTTGAAAGGAGAAAGTCTTGTGCCTAGTACGGACAAAGTCAATATTCTAGAACTGTTGTGCTTAAATGTATCAGAAGATAAAACGTAGGAAGTCAGGCTTGAAATACATGAAGTTGAAAAGTGAACTGTGACCAAATGTAAGTAAGGTTGTGCAACTGCTACAAGGTCCTCATTGGGTCTTTTTAGGCTCTGAGCCAGTGTCATTTCCAATAGCTCTCCCTGCTTGAGATCCCACTCCATTGTGATACATTCTAGAGCTTTACCTGCAAAGGTTCTTCGTTTCCTTATTCTCTCACTCAGGTTTGAAAACAGAATGCCATTTTTCTGGGACAGAAGTTTATGGTACTTTAGAATTGCCTTAATTATAATCTACTGCTCTAGAACACTAGCACAAGAGATACCATACAAACCAGATCTGTACACAGGCTGTACTTCCACAGGTTTATATTATACAATTTGAAAATCTTGCAGACATAATTTTGCTGCAAATATTTCAAGTCCAAAGAAGGTCTGTAAAACCACTGATCTGACGAAACCAGGATAAGAAGAGAATTAACTGCCTGACTTTACTCAGTAGGCCTGAGGTCAGGTATTGAACAAAGCCTTCCTGACTCAGCTTCAACTGCTATACCACCCTGGTTCATGAATCATCTACCAAGAGCTAGCTTATTTAACATCTACTTAAAAGCTCTATGATTTAAACACTGTAATAATCACTAATCACTTTGACAAGCTTGAGCTTAGAGGGGGAAAGCTAGAAACTTGGTGTAAAAATATCTTTGACCAATCTTTTCCTTACAGTTACACAAAGACGTTTATATTACTATAGAAGTATATGTAACTCTCATGGAAAGAGGTCCTCAAAAACAGGGTCTTAATCTGAAGGTAACACAATATAGGTCAAACTGCACCAACCACCACTGAACATGCTCTAGAGTCTGAATACCACTGCTTGCCATACTGAAACAAATGGACAGTCCTCACACCACATTATTCTCTTATAGTACTAGGTCCTCTTAGCAGGAAGGTTGAGAGTGGCCTACCCCAAGAGGCAAGTGCCCTCCTGAGCTGCAGACTGTTCTATGGCACCAAGAGCAGTCATTATCCTCTGACCTATCCATTGCATGAGACAGACTGCATTTAACTTGGATTTCTTCAACACACCCACCTGCAATTCTACTAGAGAAGCACGCTTACTCATTTTAGACTTAGAGTAATGGAAAATTCACATCACCCTGTTGGTAACCTGTTCCACTGGTTAACTGTCTTCTCCTGAAGTTTCACTTTTGAACTTGGAAGCTGATGTAAACAAACCAAGTAAGTTTAGCCAGAAAGAAGCACTGTAAAGACTTAAATTGGTCTGAAGGAGTCAGATTTTGTTTGACCTTGAATCTTCTTAAGACTGAAGAAGTTCAACGTGAATAAGCACAAGTCTCACAGGGCTAACATTAGGGCTAAATTTAAGTCCACGGACTCCAAAGCCACAAATAACTGTTGAATTACTGTAAAAATACAGGTATTTTGGCTTGTCTTAAATATCTCCCTTCCCTGTTTTTAAGCTCAGGGTGGTGTGTTTTTTTTCTTTTTAGACTTTTCAAATGGCAAAAATACTCTGAAAGCATGACATTTAGAAATGGGTATGAAATGTAAAGCTACATCAGGTACTGGTACCACAAGTTCCAGGCTTGATTTTTACTTTAAAAGGCAATGCCATATATGCCTTACAAAACTTGGTTTTAAACTGTAGTTGTTACTTTCTGTTTAAGCAGTCAGACAGACAACATAACATGACCTTGTCCTTTACATGCTAGTAAGGAGTTAGATATGGTAACTGACAAAAGTTGCACATTTATGAAGTTGCTAGAGATGTCCAACATGACGTACCCCCAAGCCTTGCTGTCCAAGAACTGTGGCAAACATCCAGCCACCATTACCCTCTCAGTGCTGGCAAACACTTTTCTTCGAACTTTGTTGGAGAGCTTGCTGTTTGCTCTTTACTGGTGAACACACACAAATGCATCAATAGATAACCTTCTTAGTGGACCATTTCCCCCTTTACACTACTAAGGCTGTAGTAAGGCACATTCATTAAAGGGTGCCAATCAGCAGCCCAACCCGACCACAAAGCCACCATTTGCAATCTATTCCTTTGCCAATGCAACACACGGAGAAATTTTACATCACGTGTGGCAACAGGAAAACTGCAAGGGAATCGTGACCTCAACCCGAGAACGCTTGCATGGTTGAACTACGGGAGTAAGCGCACGTCTTATTACGCCCAGGGCTGAGGTGGGCGGCCCCCTACTCACCGCAGGCCTCCTGAGGTGCCGGCCGCCTCAGCCCGCCTCACGCCGCCAGGCGACGCTCGGAGGCGGGAAGCGCGCGGTCCTGCCGCCCGCCAAAGCCGCCGCCCTGTGTCTACCTCAGCGCGCGCGCCCGCCCGCCTTCCCTCTGCCGGGCCTGTGAGGGGAGGTGAGCGTAGGTCGCTGCGAGGGATCCCGCCCGGAAGAGGTGGTCGTCCCCTTCCCTCATAGCCTGGCGTCCCGACACTACTCAGGGGCAGGGTGTGCTTCTGTGCGGCCCCAGGGCTGAGTGGAGTGTGGCCAGGGGTGTCCTAGCTGTGCTGCTGGGGCTCCTGGTCACCCTTTTGCTCCAGGCAGAAGTGACAGGGTCAGGTTGTGCCTCTTGCCGTGGGAATGGGTGTAGTGATATGGCCTTTCTTTTACAGACTCTTAAGTATGCGTTTGCTGAAGTGTATTGATGGCACCTTGGTCTTCAAAAACAAAATTGTGAGGCATCTCCCACTATATGAAAGCAACCATTGGACTTACCTGGATGCTGATGATGGACAGGTGGCTTTCATCTCCATAAGGAAACATGAATCCAGGTTCTGATTTTTCCATCTTCCTCTACAGTATTCCCTTTGAGGGTGCCAGGTGCTTTGCTTCCTTAGATGAAAATTACTTTATTATTTCTCTGTATTTTTTTTTACATTTGTTTCTCTGATTCATTTGTATGCCATTATTGCACTGGCTGCCATGAAAAAGAAAGTGTTTTGAGGAAGAACAAAACCCAGCTGCAGACTCAGTAAAGACAGTAAATTAAGCAGGTGTGGCTTCTGCAGGTCTCTCATCAAAGCTCGGCAATTTTGGGGAATGGGATTACTAGCCTTGTGCATGCTTTTAGAAAGACCAGCAGGAAGATGGCCAAAATGCCCAGAGACATTTAAAACCAAACTTGTAATCCCAGGACTGAGGAACGTCAGGAAGTAAAGAACCATTTCATGATGTGAGACAGTCCATGAGGAAGAGAATATGAAAAATTAACTATCTACAGGTACGTCAGACTTTTGAATTACTTGAATGTAAGTGTGTATTTACTGTTGGAAGAGCAAGAGAAACAGACAATTTGCACCTTGATCAAAAGAACACATTTCTTAATGGGAAACAGAGCCTATTGTGGAAAAACTAGAAAGGTTCTCCCAGGGAACTATGCATATAACTGTTATTGAAACCACATTTTGTAAAAAGAAAATGTTTTGTATTGCTCTAGCTTATGTGGCCTGGACGCTTTTGAGTAGACTGTACCAGCAAGACTATAAAACTCTGACAGTAATTAGTAAATGAAGCCAGAAGTGCCTTCAATAAATCCAGTTGTGTAAAATAAAAGTGAAAACAGCATAAGACCACAGCTGGCCTATCATTAGATCCATAGGGGATCACCTTATGAAGCCAGTAGCAAGGTTGCCACTAATGTTGCCCAGCTGAGGACAATATCTAAAGAGCTAGTGGGATAGGCAAGGAAAGAGAAACATGTTAGCTGCTGTAAATAAAAGTAATACCAAAATAAGCCTGCTGGTTCGGGTGGGGGCTTTTTCAGAAATTTCTAGTTTAGGCTTTTCAAGCCCAACTCTTAAGACATGCCTGTAAGTAAAATGCATAGGTGGGTGAAAGGTCACCTGTGGTGGATCTAGAGCTTTCTCAGTGGCCTGGGCTACAATAAAACATGCAGTGACACTCTGATTTCAGGAACAGACTCCACAAAGTTTTTCTTTACATTTGGATTTCTCCCTTATGTTCTGGCAAGCTAAAGAGAGACATAACTCTGTGACTAATGCTAATGTTGCAGTAGTAAAATATTGGGCAAAAAAATAGGAAAACCAGACCTGCCTGCCCATAAGAATGATTTAATTAAAGTTTCCACTCTTCCAGAATAGGTATGTTTCACATCATAAAGAATTTTTCTGTCATGAAAATTATTTTTTTAAGGGGAGGGAGAATTTTGTTTGCAGCAAGCTGACTTTATTGGTAGGCAATTAAGTATTTCTTTGGATTGCTGTTCAACATTAATTACTCATTAATGTGGAAAAAACAGCTATAGTCTTGCTGTGGATTCAGAGGTTTCCAACTGGGTGCATCTAATTCCAAGAAGAAACAGGAAAAAAAGACCTAGAAAGAGTATTATAATTACTGTCATACAAAAACCTGCTTCAGTCCAGATGTAGAAGCTGATACTGCAGGAAGTGTTAACATCTACCAGTTTGCTGCAGGGCAATGACAAATGAATCTTGCATATGTTTGCAGAATGAATATATTACGTGATCCTTCTAGAATCCCTTGGGTTTGTTTTCTTTTTTCCAAAGCTGCTACAGAAAATGCAAATCTACAATAATCTGAGGTTTTGGGCAGTGTCATTGACACCTCTATATAAAACTTGGATTCTAAACTTGCATACCTAACCAACGTTGTCAACTCTGTACCCTCACAAATAATTCCACTGAAAGTAATGAAATTAGCAGTATGAGTAGATTTTAAAGAACTGGTTCCTAATTTCAGGTTTTTCCCCTTCAGTGTACAAAGCTTGCTGCTCTGTGATGACCTAGGGGTTTGAAGTGAGGACAGAGGATTGACAGAAGTGTCAGGTGTTAGGAATCACATCTTCAGAAGTTCAGATGTATTTAGCAAGGAAGTCACTCCTTAGAAATCAGAAAATAATGATAAATGTTACGTGCAGAATTTCTACTGCAGTCAGTAGCAGCTTGCACGCAGAAAGATTTCAGAAGCGGGTATCATAACTAACTTTCTTTTTTCTGCCCAAATTTTATTAATTTGGCCAAAGTCTCTGTGGCTTCAGCCTTAATAAAAACCAATAAAATTCTGGGATGATTTAGTCTGGAACAACCTCTGAGTGACTTGTCTAATCCAAATCATTCCATTTTAATCCAAATTGATTTCATTATCCCTAAGTCATTTATTTAAATAAATGGAGTCAGAAGAGATCACAGAGTTTAATTATTGGAAACATTGGTTGGCACTAAGTTTGGAATTAAAATTATTCACTTTGAAGTCCTTAAGTGCACAGTATGACAATACCAGTTGTCAAGCAACATTTTTTCCTTGGTTAAAAAGGACAAGCTGAGTATAAAATGGAAGAATGAAACCTTGAATTATCCACATAATTCTTCCTGTCAACTAGAGAGTTACTCACTTCAATTCTCTTACCAAGTCATTTACTTTTCCATGCAGAGATAGATGCAAGGAATTGGGGAAAAATTTCCTAACATGTAAAAATCTGAAATGACACAAAAAGAAGTTTGACTAATTGTGCATATTAAATAGTATTGGCCTTACTATTGATGCTCTAGGAAAGCCAATTGTAACTGTTAAGACTTTAGACTGCAGTAGATGCCTGTCATTTCCTTATGGAAGGCAATAAGGCTGGTCAGATGTCATTTGCCCCTGCCCGCATCACCTTCTTGTCCTTCATGTGTATGGACGTAGCAAGGTTTGGTAATGGTTTTTTGCATCTATTTTGCCACAGCTGACGTGACGTTTTAAAACTGAGCCGTATCCCCCCTCAACTTTCTTCTCTCCAAACAGAAAACTAGTCTATTTTTAGACTCCCCTTGTAAGACAACTTCTCCATCTCCTTGGTCAATTTAGAGTTGCCCTTCACTGGCTCTTTAAAGTTGCTACACTCCTCTGGAGATGAACACTGGTCTGCAGCAATTTAGTGAGAGATATCCTGCTGGAGTACCATACCATCATTCAAACAGCCAAAGTAAAGGTTTTGGTTTACTCACTGACAGTTCAAAAAGATGGAAGGAAAAGAAAATAAGGAGTTTGGCTTGGCAATCTGGAAGCAGTCATTGGCACAGCAAAACAGAGAAAATAGTACTGTGTATGCAGTATATCTGCAATGACTGTGCATTACAGTCAGTGAAATGGGCTGGAGTCCATCTTACTTTGAGATTTAAGGAGTAATACAACACTGAATATGTCTAAAAAGTATCTGGGAAGATTATTCATTTTGTACATTACTATTTCCTTAAACCATTATATTATGTATATAAAACCCCCCAACTCGCCATCCACAGAGAACCTGCTTTGTGGGTGCCGCTGGTGTTTCTATTTGTAGATTTATTGTATTTTGAAAAGAACTTTGCTCTATCCAGATACCTTAAAGAAGTATCCAGATTTTCCCAAGCAGACAGCAGTTTTAAAAGCAGGTTTAGGACAGTCCTGGGAGCAAAGATCCTGTTCTAAGTTAGTATATAACAAGTTGTATATCGGATTATTTGCTATAGATACATGTGTTTTTCAGTTTTTCCTCTTGGCAGTTCTAAGTTTGCCACTTTCACTTTTGTCCCAAATCCCTGTGTGCTGGAAAGCATTCCAGCAAATCATCTACTACATAAAAACAAAAATTAAAAATTAGCTTATATAATTTCTTTACATTTTGCACTGTGCAAGGGATTACTAGTACAAGTAGCAGAAAAAGAAGGTTTATTTAACTGTGCTTACCTCTACTGCAGCAGTGAAAAAGTTGTAGAAGAAAAATACTCAAGCCTAAATCTCTGTCTGTTATACAGTCTGTTATACAGAGCTGTTCAGGGCAACATCTGACATTTGGCTAGAAAAATTATGTGTAGATATGCAAGCCTCAAATCATCAAAACCATACCAACAATCTAATTATTTTTTTTAATTATACAAAAACCTTCCCCAAATTACTCAAGCATTAACAACTGATCCACTTAATACAAACCAAATTCCTCTAGGCAAAGCAGTAGAGGAACATACTTTTCATTTTTAATTAAACATTTTTATTGAAAATGGTAATATGTATGGGTTTAATTATTATTCTAAACGGTGTTTAGTCCTAGTTTCCTAGGCAATCTCTCCACACCTTTGATACGCCACAGTGCACTTCCAATACACAAGTATAAAGCTGTCTACACCAGACCTTTAGAAACAAATAGTACTCTTTAGTTCAGCTGTACTGAGTTAAACAACACTGAAATTATGTATAAACCACCAAGGACATTCAATATCCTGAAGCCTGTGTGACAAAAGGCAATTCCAAATCAGTCTGTCCCAAACCTGAACAGAAGGTGCCTTAAAGGCAATTCACCCAGAAAACAATACAGAGGGCACTGGATTTCAGCCTATACCAAACCTTTCTGCAAATTCCTCCCATGCCCTTCTTGACAAGCATCTGCTGTTCCCTTACCCTGCTGAATCCAGCGAATCAGGTTCTTAAGCAGCCAAGTAAATCAGCAACCCAGAGTGTCTTCCCATCCTCTCTCACTCAGTCTTCAGGCTCCGTATCACCTAATTTTTCCATAATACTCAGAACTAGGTTTCCTTTAAAGCAAATCATATACTAACATATTTTTTACTACTGTCGTGAACATGAGAAGGCTACAGAACATACGTGGCTCAGAGACTTCAAAGTCACAGAGCCATCTAACCTCAGCAAAGGAAACAAATTCAGAGTCATAATAATTTCCTGCTTCCACCTGCTTATGGGGGAAGGGATTTACCATGGCTCTAAAAACCCTCTTCTAGGAACACGAGCTTTACAGTGCTAGGGAGGCAGAGCTGTGAGCCTGGTAGCTATAACATGATAAAGGGAGGCAGAGGAATCTAATCCCCTTCTTATAGCTGTTGTAACTACTCAGCAACTAAATGTCACTCTATGAAAATGAATGAAATAAATGAAAGTAGTGCTGCCTGCTACTCAGCTCTTCTCCAGCCCATTTACTGTTCAGAATATACAGACTGGTCTCTGCTTGTTTCTTCTGGGGAAGATGATGGTTGGCTAGGTTCACAAACCACCCCTGAATCCTGACTGTCAGCTTCAGTAGCTGAAATAAAAATGAAGAACAGAAAAAGGTCAGTTAAACACAAACAAGCCCCAAACCCTGTATTTCAGTTTGCATTACACCTGGTATCAATCACATTTGCAGAGGTAAATTCTCAATGCAAAATTATATTTGTCAATCCAATTTGTTTTTCAACCTAGTTAATTGAAAGGTGCTTGACATTAAGAGCTGTAGCTCTCTGAACTAAGACACTGCACTGCAAACAGCAGTTGATTGTTTCAGCCATGCTTAAAGCAATATAGCAAGAGTGCTTCAAGACGGCAAGTGTTTATACTGCACTGGAAGAGAAGTATGAGGCAGACTCTTTTGCCCACTTAACTGCAGCAAATCTGCCATGCCTTTCTAACACTCCTGCAAATTCTCAAAGGCCTTGACAGACTGAATAATTCCTTCTTCAAATCTAACTAGAGATTCTCATTTTATAAAGTATTTACTTGCCAATTTGCATTAAAAGCTCCCTGATTTCCTCACAGGCAACTTGGGGTTTTATTTTTCTGTGGCTTGCTCTTTTAGAAAGCCAACAATCTGCAATCAGATTCTGTCCTCAGATGCTGTACTGGCTGTTTTACTGGACATACCTTGTGTTTGTTTTGTCAAATTTCCCCAACATTACTAGTCAATACTGCATGAAATTGTGTAACAACATGGCCTATACTTCACATCACCATTGTAAACCTAACTGGCCTCAGTCATTCAAATGCAGTCAACTTTTGACTCAAATATTTCTGGTAGCAGCTTCTAGCCTTGGAAAATCTTTTTCAGACAGGAAGATGTCTTCATCTCAGATTCTGTTTGGGGCAACAGATTACAAACATTTCTTGTCACCAGTTGTCCCCTGCTAGAGTTTTCTATATCCATTTTTCTGCAATAGTTTTGCCAGAAAGCCCGTTTCACCAAGTCTAAGTACAGGTTTGAGTCAGTTCCTTTCTTGGGAAAAAAAAAGACATGATGCAATTCTAACACATCCCTGTGCACTAAATGTTACAGCTTTTCTCTTTTTTTTCAAGCATCTTGGATACTAGAATCAAAGAATTACTAGTTTCACTGTAGCTTCCCTCTACATCTGCATCTTCTTGCTGGCAGGCTGTTTTGTGTATGACCTCATGCAGAAGTATCCCCCCCTCACTGGGTCACAATTGCAAATTCCTACATATCCTGGAGCATAAATGCTATGTAGTGCAATTAATCTGTACTTTCTCTGTAATACTAAAAAAACTGGATTGTTCTCCAAGCAGCACAATCCATGACGCATTGTTTCCTATGGCTTTGTGCCTGGGTTGTGATTTCCGTAGTGTGTAATAAGGGCTGAGGTAATTGGATAGCATTGTGTTCTCTGGGGGGGTGCTCTCATGACCTCTCTTCCCTATCCAGTTGCCCGTTTTCATGATTTTTTGGTCAGTACAACTTCACTCTACCAATACAGGACTGGATTTCCTGTTTTCCTCATGCAATACCACTACTGGTCTCCATGTCCCCCATGCCTGTCTGCTACTCCCAGTTCGTTCCCATTCCCACATACTCCAACAGAATAGCTGCAGCTCCTTGCATGTTCTCTGCCACTGCAGTATCCCCCAGATCTTTTTCCCCTCCAAATCACAACACCCATTAATCCTCACTTTCTGGTTTGCCTGCCAGCCCTTGTTTTCCTCTCTTCCCCTCAAGCTCAGCCTGTATTATTTCACCTCCAGCACACTAGTATCTCCTACATGCTGCATGGAATGCCTTTTGCAGTATCCTAAAATAACTTTACATTTCTATGATGTCTGTATACAACCCCCACTGCCATGTTCTCCATATTCCCCTTGTCCACAACATCTCCTGCTTACTTTTCTTTGGCTTTCCAGCCAGACAAGAAGCAGGTACGCTCTGATTGCTCTGGAGATATGTGCCCACTGCTGGGCTGAGTGGCAGGCACTTGGTTGTTGGCCAAGTTACACACATGTCAGTTGGGAACTGAGTGCAAGCTGACAGCCAGCCAACCACCATGACATGGCTGCAAACAAATGGTTTTGTGGCAGGCATCTGCTTCCCTTGCAGATCAATATTGTGTAGGCCTGTGATCACAACAGATAACGTTTGGCTGAAAATAACTAATGGGTTGAAAAGTTATGAGAGGACTGACATTCACAGAAAATGAAACTGCGCAAGCCTTATGTTGTTGAGAAACCAGTCCAAAAAACCCCCCACCTTACTATATTTTGTCCCTTATAACTACCATCAACCTCTTTTCAATTCAAATGAGTTAATTAGACTCCTCTTTTTCTCCGCCCAGTTATACAAAAGATTTCATTTTTCACTGGGTGGTTATTCTAATTTTTTCATAAACAGACAGATTAACAATTTTGTATTCTCATGTTCAAGAAGAGAAATAAAATTGTATTTATCTCCATTTTCAAAAAGATTTTAAAATAAAACTGGCTATTCATTCATGCAGTGCTAGTGGTTTAATTCTCTGAGCAGCTCTACCCTCTTGTGGTCACAGCTAGCTGCAGCCAAATGAAAAACATGCAAATATAATCACAAATGTCCACATGTAGGCACAATACATGAAAGAGACACAAAAGAGGGGGCAGGAAGACTTAACGTATGCCAGAAATTTAAAATCCTGTGAGATTCAATAAAAGAACTTGAGATTTTGAAGATTCAATCTTTCATTTACAGCTATTAAAATGTAGAATTTTCAGATGAACAAGAAATTTCTTCTTTTCATGCTGTTAGTCTGCTTTTTTTTAAACGTTTTGTCTAAATTGCAACAGAGCCAAATAATTTTAAAAATATGTCCTGCAAACTAGCTATTTAGAAAATTATTTTCATTTTGAGAACATCAACAATTCATATTCTGAAATAGCTCTGAGTCCTGGGGCCTTCAAATGTCTGCATGAGATGCTTGTCAGCTGGAAAGCCCAAGCACGTCAGTCTGCTTGTGCTAGGTCTGCCCTTTGCAGATCCTTCAGGATCTCAGTCCTGGCTCCATCACAGGGATCTGGGAACCCCTGTAAACTAGTTAGAATCAGGGTCTCGGGATTTCCACCTCTAGACACTGAAATCAAGTTAAAACTGTATCTCCCAGGGCCCATCTCATACATCCTTACCATGTGCTTCCTTGGTGATTTCAGCTGACGTGTTCAGTGGAAGGGGAGGTGGAATGTAATGAATCCCTGGCAGAAAACTTGGTGGGATGAACTGAGGCAGAGGAGTGTAGTATCCTTGATGGAAGTTTCCACCTCCATCTGGAATCTGCAGCAACACAAACAGTAAAGCATCTTCCATCTAAAGACTCTCTCCAGGATACATCTGCAGTATCAAACGTCTGTTTCAAATTTTACCTGTGAATATTGCATGTTTTGTCCATTTTGTGGCCATACGCCACCACATCCATGCATGTATTCGCACATGCAAAGCCTGTGCATAGTGTAGCATGTTGAAGCTGAGAAGTAGCAGCTTCTCAGACCATATCTCAGCTGAAATTGACCTTCTAAGTCCTCATCACCTGTTCTGGCATCTCATTAGAGCAGTTGGTTAAAACCAGGAGCAGCTCACCTTCAGCACTGACCTGGTGCATTTGCCACTGAACAAGTCTGGAAGTCTGCATGCAACAGAGTGGCAGTCTAGGAAAATGCTCCTTCCTTGCTACCACCTCCCTGCTAGTCTGTAGAGGCACTCTACCTATGGTGAGGGGCTGGTGTGCAGCACAGGGTGCCCTACAGCCCTGATCTTCTGTGATCACCAGATCTGTTAGTGCATGATAAAACTCATTCCATGTGCAAGGAGGCATTTCCATCCCTCAGAAACACTAGCATCAGAGAAATCAGAGTTTCTTCTCTGGGATCTGGCCGTGCACCCTGCTACAGATAGAACTGGTATGACAACTTTCCACCTGTTTAAGGACAGTTAAAAATTAAGTTCAAAACTATATACAGTGATGGTCTAGATAAAGCATTTCCCAACCTGTGTATATCCAGCCCACCAGGGTAATATGTCTGGACCTAAGACTGCTGCTAGCCACCCTCTTTCTCAATAGCCCCTAAAATATGATGGGGAATTTCTATGCAAGCATAATAAATCTAGAAGTGTTAAAGAAGGTCACTCTGCTTTAACCTGAACTAATGAATTGTACTCCATGCAGACAGAATAGCGCATGGTAGCTGGAAATCTGATAATGTGCCCAACTGTGGTACAAAAACTAGACACCACCAGTTTGAACCAACATGACTGACAGCACTGAAAGGAACTGGAAATGCCCACACATACCATTACAACTGACAAGCAATTTAGCATCTTGTTTCTTACCACGTCTGTGTGGTTTGAAGGTGTGGGCCCTATGATGCTAAACATAATTTTTCATCTGAAACTTCTGTTAACCACAGAATTTTCCACTGTTTTTGAGAAACCAAATGTCTCAAGAAATATCCAACCATGCTGATTCTTTTCCTTGTGGAAGCCAATTTTCCCCTGTTCTTCTCTGTGACTGTGGTGCCTTGGCCAAGCCCTGACACTCTCCCTCCCCATTAGATTTGTCCTGCATGAGAGAAGAAGAACCTCTCAATGTGTATTCTGTGCCATCTGCATTGGCACAGCATGACCATATTAAGTGTCCAACTGCCATCATTCCAAAAGGCTGATGCAGGTATTAGCAGGATGTGTAAGGCCCCAAACACTTCACAAAATCTGTCCCCTTGCAAGTGCATGGGTTTGCTCTACTGGGTTTAGGTCAGGCTATTAACATCACTGTTTGCTGATGTTTTCTTCAGCATAATATAGCAAAATGCTGTGAAGTAACTGATAAGCAGGATAACTTTTCATGGGTGCTTTAGCAGCAAGAAGGCAGCTATAAGTCAAGACAGTAGTATTTCTGGAGCTGATTAAAAGACTGCTACTTACCGACACAGAAGCTGCATTCCCTGGCCCGTAGTTGCTAGGAATGTGTCGGAAAGCTCTCTGAAGTGATATCCCTGGAGGTGATGGTGCTCCTCTACCGCTTGACTCATTGATGGCAAATCCCATGGGAAATGGGTGGTAAGGATATACCCCAGCATGCCCAGGGTACACTTTTGGAGGTTCTTTCTCTCGGCATTCTGGGTTGACCAGGTATTCTGGAGGAACAGCAGTGTGAGCTAGGAAACAATGAAAAAAGAACACATAAAAGTATCCATGTAATTCTACTGAGTTCATTAGAAGAAGCTGCAGCAACAAATTCCACTCTCAGACAGGAGAATCTGGCCCTTTGGTTTCATGGTTAGCACATTATTTTGTGATTTTTCTTTTACGGAGCTATGGAAAGGCACAGCAGCAGATACTGTAACACAGAATAATCTGCATTTCTTTCCTGCCTTGTGCATTGTGAAGCTAGTCCTTAGTAAAGCACTTGGCTGCAGAATCTTAATTCAGTACATCAGCAACAACAAAACGACCTTCCTTAAGACTTTGAACTCTAGCAGAACTTAGAAATTTACAGAAATAATAGAGGTCTAACTTTAGTCCTATCCATCACTTCTCAGTTCACAAAGGTTTGGTTTTAGGGACATATACAGGCAATTTCAGATGCAGGAATCAGTTACTTCCTTTGTTTCTTATCTTGCATCTGGAATCCTCTGAAGTCTTAACAAAGAGAGTGGTAATTTGAATACCGATAGTGTTTTTCTTGTCTGCACATCCTCCTGTTGGTAGAGAAGTGGAAAAATTTTCTTCAGGAGTACAAGTACTAGAATTATACTATTTGTTCCTAAACTTTTTTTAAATTGGCCAGCAGGTTAAAAATGTTATTAAGGGAAAGACTGGCAGGCCCAGGTACAGTTAGTGTCATCCATAAACATGATTTTCTTAGGAAACAAAGCTAGAAAAAAAAGGTAACAGTTATTGACAGATTAGGTGGGAACTAGTGGTGTCCAAAATGAGTCTTTCCTCTGGGATTCTCAGAACAGCATTTTGTCTTGCAGGCTGCCAACCCTCCATAGGCTCTGACTAAATGACTACTGCAGTCTCTAGGGTTTTCCATAAAATTACTATAGCAAATAGTAGTAGTATGAAGTTACTGTAATAAATGCTAATAAACTAGACAAGTCACATGGAAGACTCTATTAAAGGAAGCAATTTAAGAGGTGATAGACCATACAACTGTTCCACCTGCAAAGCCTATGCTCTGCTCTTAAATACCAAATGCATTTTTACACAAGCGATCCCAGCCAAGTTCAGTCTTTGCTGCAGGAATTAAGGCCAAAAGGTCTCTTTCTTTTACAGTGCTATCATAAAATGCTCGCTTCAGGCAACTGGAGCAGTAACTTCCCCATTTACCTGCCGTCACCGAGTTTTTTTAGCATTTTTGTTGCTAGATGCTTGCACCTGTGAATTTATAAACAGTGAGACAGCACTCAGAGAAACATGCATGAGCTCCTGCAGTGCATAGTGGATCACAGTTTGGTTTCTCTCCGGACTAATTTCCCGCTCAGAGAAAAGCCACTTGATAAAACTTGAACTTTGCAATGAGTGGCAAGGCTGAGCACATTGCTCCTGCTGCTGCAGAGCTGCATGAGTCGCATTGCAGACCCTCCAAAAGGGAAAATAAATGCAGGATTGCACACTCAACATGCAAGCTGAGTACCTGTGTCCACTGGGGAAGGAAAGTGGGAGACAGCAGGTATGGCTCTGCAGGCAGTTGGAGCCTGAGGAATCGGCAGGTGCAAACTGCACAAGTGGCAGTGTTTGGTGGAGGGAAGAGGAGTAGACAAGGAAAGAGGGTTTGGGGACAGACCCTTACCGTAGTCCCAGAAAGGAGGGCTGCTGGGAGGTGGCGGCAGCCCCCTGCACGTCATGCCTTTGCTGCCGGTAGGCTGGGTATCCTTCACTGCTTCACGGACGGTCTGCCTGGAGGCACTGGCCACCCCAGGGCCTTCGCCTCGGGGAGCGGGCCCTGCAGCTGCCCCAGCCGGGAAGTCGGGCATCTGCTGCCTCAGGGCCTTCTGGGCAGCCATGATCTTCTGGCGCTCAGTGATGAGAGCGCATTTGTCGCACCGGCAGAGCTTCCAGCGGCACTGGCCGGCATGGCCCTTCACTGGCACCACGAAGCCATGGTTCCGGCAGCGGGAGCACTTGGGTGTCCGCACTGCTGCCTTCGCTGCCACTGCTGTGGCCTCCTCAGCCTCCATGGCACTGGTTAACTACCCTGGCACAACTGGGCCAGCTCCTCAGGGCTTTTATATAGGGCACAGTGTTTGTTGCCCCAACATGTAGCAGCCTGGGCAGGCGGGGCAGGAGAGCCCACCGAAGTGGGTGGGGAATGCCCTGCTCTGGGGAGCCTGCAGCACCCTCCTCTCTCTCAGCCAGGCATGGCTGTACCTGCCCACCTCCCCCTGCAGCCCCTTGGTGCAGGCTGGAGCCTCAGCCATGGGGGGCTGGAGAGAGAGAGAGAGTGAGCAGGGACTGTGTCTGCAGGAGCAGGGGAGAATGTTCCACACATTGGAGTACATTTCCCTGAGCTGGTGCATGCAGAGATGGGGTGTTTTGGATGGGTGGGGTGTGCATGGGAGAGAAATGCAGTGTCTTTTACAGTACTGCCTTAAGTGATAGCTTTCCCTTTTGGCATTTTAACATACACAGTCACTTTCATACTTCTCATGCATTCACCTTTAATATGCATAAGATTTCAGTTCCGTTTTGTTTCCAATTTGCAGCATGCTTCTCTTGATCAGGAGTGACTGCCTCAGGAGAAAAAAAAAAACCCACTTTCATCATTCTGTTTTTCAAAACAAGATACTAAGATGAAGGCAGAAAGCATATGTCATTTGAAAGACCTGTCTCCTTTTCTTGGAATTCCTTCTCTGGAAACAAAAGACAGGCTTACAATTAGAAATACAGGAGTGCTCCAGTTCCAGTATTGCTTAGAAAGCACTTGTTATTTGTTACTGCTGGTAGCTACAAAACCATAGTTTACACAGTAGCCTATTTCCAGGAGAAAACTCTCCACTTTGATATTTCTCACATACACAATAGCTAATTCTGTTTTAAAATCCTGAGATGCCAACAGCCTCTTGTACATTAACAAGAATACCATAAAAATAAACTACCAATTAGTTGTGAAGTTTTTTACCAGTTAGTTTCAAAAGAACCATGTAACATCTATATGCTGCTCTGAAACAATTCTAATATGCAACAGTTTGTTTCACCAGCAGCCCTTCCCATGGAGCAAACCTTCCTGCAAGACTTGGGTGCACCCCTTAACATCTGTGGGGGTGTGTGGGTGTGGGTGCATAGCAGGCCCTTTAAGAGATTTGGCAACAGTCTAATTTGCCTTTGCAGTGGGCAGCCACCCCTGTGCAAGCCCCCGAGGCTCAGCCTAGTTTCAGGCTTCTCACTTTGCAAAAGACCCAGTAGGACTTTGCATCTGAGTCCTGCAGTTTTCCAGTAGGATTTAATCTCCTGGGGAGATGTTTTCCTAAGTGCAATGCCAGCATACAAGCCCAGACTTGCTCTTGAAAGCAATTCAGACCCAAATTCTCAAATGCACACAATCCCTAGACCACCCAGCACAGCTGCAGTCCCAGCCTGCAGATTTTGCCATCCCAGTTGCAGGCTGGGTGTTTGGTAGCTGCTTTTGCAAGGGGCTGTCAGCCACACCTTTTCACCCATGCGTTCAGGAATCCTGTGCAGGAGCAAGGCCAAATCTGCCCAATAACAAAGCAGGTCAGGTGGGAGAGAGCATGGCAGTGCTCTGTAGAAACTGGGTGCTGAACTGCATGCACAACAGCTGCTTTTGTGAGTGGGAGACAGCAAAGCACACATGCAAATGTCATGAGCTCCCTGTCCTCACTTTCAGACCATTTTCCCCAGAAGAATTCTACAGTCTAGAAAGCCAGTTTCATGTGTGTGGGGGTGTGTGCATGGTGGCTAAATATCTCTGAAAATTTGACCTGAAAGTGTTCCCATTCCTTTCTCGTTCAGAAAGGTACTTGGCTGATAGGCCTTTAATAGTAGTAACTCTTAAATACAGTCTTGAAGTGGTGCTCACTTGTGCCAGGGTCGTGATGTTGCTGTAATCATTCAAAACACTGACTCTGTATTAAATATAGACAGATAATATATTCCTAATTTTATGCTCTGTATTTTTGCTGTATGTTAAGAATGTGCATATTTAGCTGTAGAATTAAAGAGGATGGATGACAGATTGTAAAAAACTGTAATTATATCTTTCCATAGATACACAATCTGTGTTCATTTGGATGCTTAAGCAGTGGACAAGAAAGGTAGGCTATGTACATTTTCCCCAGTAATTTTCTATTCTGAGTCACATAATACTATTATTCAAGACATTTACTCAAACATTAAATGTAAAAAAACCCTTAAATCTATCTCTCTCCTCGCTTGAAAAAAGTATACCAGCCATGGGCTGTAGAAGTTTCTCAATTAATAAATTATTTCTTCCAAATTCATATGGATTTTTCTTTTGAACAGTTTTCACCTAAGCATCCAGGATTTATTGTATTCTGGATATAGTTTGTTTCAAACAGAACTAGTCTTGCTTGTTATAGAAAAGTGACCATTTTACTTTGCTTGTGAGGTAAATGTTTATTTCTGCAGACAGTTCAAAGAACTCTGCTATTCCAATCCTGTTACATGTTTCTCTATAAATTTCAGTTAGCTTATCACACACTTTTAGCAAGACAATCACACAGAGAATAGAGAAATAAATTTTTGGAATGAGATGTAGAATTGTATGTGGATGCAGCTTGAGGTCTATTATCATTTCCTTCTTTATTCATATTTGAAAGAAAATGAGGTACAATGAAGACTTTTCTCTAAAACTTACTTGGTTTACTGTAGTGTTATATATAACATATGGTGAGAGTGTAACATAAAGTGTGTGCAGACAGAGTTCTGTATTAAAATAGCATTTATAAGAATTACTATCTTGCCAAAATGAAAGTATCCTGCTGATTTCATGTTATTGAAATCAATAGCAATAATGTCTCTACTTCTTTCAAACCTCTGAATCATATAGTGTGGTTTTGGTATACAGTTTGCTTTGTATGTGAAACAGTGAAGAAAAACAATGATTTAGCTGAAAGGGAACAAATGAAAAGACTGTCTGACTTTAAACTGATTAGCAGAAAATTGGGGTTTGGGTTTTTTCCCTCTTTCTCAGACTTTGCAGCTAACATTTTATGCAGTAAATGTTTTTTGGCAAGGAAATTGTTCTGCTTAGATCTGACATTTCACAGAGCAATACCAACATAATCAAGAAATTTGTTTAGTCTGAGATCTCCATTAACAAATATTTGGAAACTCAGTTCAAAATAAATGTTTTCTTATATGTAACAATGAAGAATGTATTTTATATTTTTCAGACATCACATACAATGATAAAATCTTCTCTTAAAAAATTATCTTATTAGTTTGGAAGTGTTCATTATGTACCACCATAAGCTGTTATATAAAAATTGATATAGTGGATAGTATTATAAGCTTTTCTACATTATAACTGATGAGTCTCATGTTTATGGCTATCTGTTATACTATAATAAACATATAAATGCAGACATTTACCTGCACAGGCAGAACTGCCCAAAGAGGACTAGACAGACTTCAGATGTTCCCCACCACACATGCAATCCCTTTCTGTTTATGCAGTCTTAACAAACACCTTGAACTCACCTGTGAATTGGTAACTGATCTCCTGGCACCACTCACTTTTGGGTTTACAGGGAGATTACTGTGGCTTCCTGCACTGGCTGATAAACTTGCAAGTTAATTTCCAGTCCCTTACTGATCCCTATTCAAATCAGGTCTGGTCCATAGGCTGGCAAGAAACCTCTAAACTGCCAGAGAACACCAGTACTCCCTTCCCTGTCTTGTTGCTGGGAAGACGCTGCTTTCTCCTCCTTATGTGTCCCTGGTATATTTGTTCATTAACATATAGCTTCATTATCTCCACACTTCCCTTTCGAAAGGGAAGCAAAATTCCTTTCATATTTTACCCCCTATCAGCTCACATTCACTGTCAAGATGTGGACTCTCACCTTTGCCTGGCCCAGAATGTCCTTTTACTAAGTAGCACTGATAGCACACCTTCATGCTTTCTTCTGTAGTCATCCTCATGTTTAGAAGCTCCTTATAAAAAACATGAAAGCCTTTAAAACATCCTCTGAGTGACCTTCATTATAAAATCTCCCTTTCACCGCTGAGCTAACACTAGTGCATATCCATCAGTGATACCGGTCACAGAATTGCAAGGTTCAGATATCTACTGACATGCTTATGAGGTTGTCTAATCCTGCCCAAAGCAAGCCTACCTGACAATGAATAAAGTTCTTTGAGTTGCTTCTGTAGACTGTAATTTCCACTTTTCTAATCACTGTGAAATTGTATTGTGGTATACATCTTTTTAAAATGTGAGGAAAAGTGCAGTATAGAAACAGTTCAATATGATTAGATCATGATAAATATGATTAGATCATATTTACCTTAAGATTAGAAATGGCTAAAATGTGTTTGTGTTACACCATTTTTAAATTGGTCCCAGTTAAGTTGTTTAAATGAATATAAAATATTTACCCTTTCAGTTCTCTTTCAGTGCCAATTCCTTTACTTTAAAATGTCGTGTTCAGTAGTTCAAATGGAATTCCACCGGGGTGATTTTTTTTTAATTGTTATTCAAGTTTTAAATGGAGCACAAATGGATGTTGATTTTCATCTGCTCTATCAAAAAGGTGAAACTCTGCTATGATCAGAGAAAACTGGATGGAGTTCATACATAAGTTTAAAATCTTAAAAATTTATAAAAGTTATATAAAGCACTTCTGGTTTCTTTAACAAACACAACTAAAATAAAGCTTGTGTACTTAAAAATGTGGATCTTTTTAATATATAACAGGAAAATTTAGTTCTTAAATATTAACAACAGAGACTTTATTAGTATGACTGCTGTTTGTTTATTGTAACAAGATCTTTAAGAGAAAAGCAATAGTGATTAAACTGGAAACTCTGTGTTCTGCTTATTTCATGAGTACCAGAAGGGCAGGGTGGACTGGGAGAGAAATCAGCCCCAGCAAAGAAACAAAACACATAATAGTTCTTATTCTGCATTAATATATTTCCCATATAAGCAGGAAATAAAATGCATTAAAGGGAAAAGAATGAGACAGACATAAATATACACATGCAGTGTTTCCCAAATTTCCCCAAATAAGTGATGGAGTGTTTAAAAATCCCTATCTAGAAAAAAATAGCTGTGCTAAAAACCTTCTGTGGAAGATGTTCAGTCAGTTTGCAATAAATAAGGATCACTATACTGTTGAAGTCTGATTGTTTTCTTATATTCCTCTGTTTAAGAAACTTAATAATTATCCTTTCAGGAGAAATATTTTGTTTCTTTAGAAGGTCACCTTTGTAGGCATTGATAAAGAAGAGAAACTGAACACCCAGATAGTCTACTCTGTTAGTGCTATGGCAGCTGCAGGGATGCCTTAGTTACAACACCATTTTACTTTAGAAAGCTCCCAAATTTAGCGGGTTTTAGCCTGGATACCACTAGGCTTGTCAATCGGTCTTCTGCCTAAAGAAATATACACATTTTTAATCCGGAGTCCTCATTCTCCTTCCCCTCAGCTACAGTTCCTGTCGTATGCTCTTAGACACAAAGAACACAAAATTATGTTTGAATTCTCCCAAACAGCAAAAAAGGGATTTCATGCAGAAACAGTCACGCTTACCACAGTAAGTACATAGCCCATTTAGAGTCATCTTTGCTTAGCACCTATTTTGTGCTGAAATTGTCATATTACCTTGTCAGCAAGCCTAAAGCAATGCTAATAGATAGATAAGGCAGGAGACAGCTGAAAGACTACTACAAACATCAAGTGTACTCGCTGTGGGCAGGTTTCCATTTGTGATTGTCAACATTGGTATATATCCCACGTTTTCTAACCGCATTTCTCCACCTCACATCTGAATTAGATTTCAGAGTATCTTAAGTAGCTTAAACAATGCAAAATAAATAAAACCAGCTGTATGCCATAGTTTCTTCCTCTTCAGCCTGGACTCTTCACAGATACTTCAATGAAGCAAATAAAAAGACCAAATAGTAGTTACTTATCAGCATAGCATGAAGAGTATCATCAAAATGTTTACCTTGTAGTGAGAACAGAAAAGAATAGTAAAGATTAACCTCTGGCATGCATGCTAGTATTGTTTTCTGGTATTCATACCAATAACACATAATCTGCTCTTTAGGCATGATTCTGGAAATTGGTAGACTCAATATTCACCTCAGTGTGATAAAGCTTCTTCCTGGCTCCTTAACCCATATGTCAGAGGCAAACTGTGGTTTGTAGTGAGAAAGCGAAAACAAGCACTAGCAGTGATGGATTTGCATTAGCTGATTCCAGCCAGGTATACTGAAGGATGCTGTTCAGAAGCATTCCTTCTATGTTATTTCCATAAAATTCTGCTGTGGACAATGACACAGAATATTTCCAATTTAGTCAAAATTAGATTTTATGTATGCACACTAAATGTATATGTACATATATTCAAGGTATATTTTCACTGGAGGGGACTTCTGCAAACATAAACGTAAAAACACGAGTTGACAGAATGCCTGTCTGTCTGCAGCTTGAGGAAGTAAAGCTCTCCTCCCTTGACAGACTTACTTTCTTGCTATGTTAAGACAACTTGCATTTTTCTCTCTTTCCAACATGAAATGTGTTGATGAGCTACCTCAGCTGGCTCCTGGCACTTCAAAGTCCACTAACACAATGTAGAAAGTAAAAAATGGAATAGAAAATAAAATTAATGCATCAGTAGGTCATCCTCCTCTTCTACTTCCTTGATGCGGTCATTTAAAAAAGCAGAGACTTATTCCACAGTGAACAGCAAATCACCTGTGGCAGCAGAGATTACGGACAAAGATGGCATGAAAGTAGCAGAGGGCTGACAAGCAGCTTTGACAGATAGAATGATAAGAGGATGCTGGTGTGAAGCCATACTGAAGTATTTTCACTGTGGAAGCAAGAGGGAAACCAAAGAGGCCCATTTTCTTGGCATTTCATACTTTATGAACATAAAATCAGACTGTCTTTCATCACAATAAATGGAACTATTTGCAAGACAAGTTATTATGAAGCATAAAAATAACATAATCAGACCATAGGATGTTAGCAGTATTTCCTTCAAATCTAAAACAAAACTGATTTTAAGTCAGGAAAGTTTAGTTTGATCAACTCCAGAAAACAAATAGAAAAAGACACCAAATCATCTCTTCAATTTCCCTGAAGCTGTGGGACCTAACTGTCACAAAGGTTGCCTTTTGCTGCAGGGTTGTGCTGTTGGAAAGACTGACCTACGCAGCAGTGGCTCCTCCAGGCAGTCTCCTCTTTAGCTTTTTCCTCAGCAGTGGGCTGTTTCTCTGGGCAACTGCTTTGCTCTGAGATCCAGCTTCTCTGAAGTACCATGCTTAGGGCAGCCATGGCAGTCATCAACACACTCTGGCTCTCTACAACAGCAGGAAGAAATCAAAGGGCAGCTGAATGCCCAGCAGCAGGCCATACAGCCTTCACCATCCAGTACACAGACGTAATGTAGCTGCTTGAAACCTTTCAGACTTACACTTATTCCCATGCCTGTTATATACATATGAAATAAAAGGAAATACAATGTCAGCAGTGGTGGGAAGTCATTGCTACCTGATGGCTGATGGTGAGCACCCTGTTAGTGATCCTTGGTTTTGGCTGAGTAACAGCAGTCCTCTGTCTTTCTACATATGTATCTTCACCTTTAAAATAACAGCACCAGCAAACACACACATTTTCATTTAAAATAAAATACTGGAGGGTTGAAGTCTTACCAAAATTACTTCCACTGCACATTTAAACTGAGGACAGGAGTTGCGTTTCTGGGAGGAGGTGAGGTATGCCTGCTTTGACATATCAGTACAATAACCCCAGCATGAGGAGTATATTTCATGCACAGTATTCCATTTGGGCATAATGTGCTGTAGGGTATGCTGAGCTCTACCTCAGGCATCCTTGGCATCTACCACCAGAAATGTCTTTATTCCTTAAAGACAGTTCACTTTCAAAATAGATTGAGCCCATGGATTTCACACTTTAGTCAATTCACACACAACATTACTGTTGTCTTAAAGTTTGTTAGGACTCTAGTTCTAATAACATGTCTTACCACGACTCCTGTATTCCATGGACAATGAATCTGAAAATGTTGAACTGGAACATGCTGTAATCCAATACTATAGTAAACATTCTCATAGATATTTAGCAGAACATTTATCTTTCAATATTTAATGGAATGAAAACACTAACATGGCTACACGTAATAAAGTTAATTAATGAATTCACATAATGATAAGTGTTCCTGACTAAAGTGCGTATCTATCTACGCAGTTTGTTAAAACCACATATTTACAATATTTGTATTTTATTTTAGCATTCTTTGTGTCAGAGCTCATACAAACCCAAGCAAGTTTGATATTTTTTGAGCACACTGTATTCTTAAAGGTTGAAGTGTTAATGGTAGTTACTGTTATTTGCAGTTGGCAGAAGTGTTCACAGAATATTTACTGGAAGACATCCAAAGGTCTCCTTGCTCTTTAACAGAAAATCTGTACATGCCTGTACTGTATTTTAAATGATTAACCGGGGATAGAAGAGTAGATATAATCTATGCACTAATTAGACACAGTATCTGTCTTTTAAAAAACCACAGCTTTCTAAAAGTACAGTTTTAAAATAATGTCATTAATTTTCTCTGATAAAGGAATAAGGCAACATCACAACTAAAATAAAATATTTGTGTACATTCTTTATTCAGACAAGCCCTACTCAGTACACATATCTTAATCCTTTCTTTTCCCAAGTGTTATTTGTTAAGTGTTACAGTTTTAAAAACAAATTGTTAAAAAGCAAATAAAAATATAATTAAGTATAGGAAATTTTATACATACAATTTCTGATTACTGTAAATAATAGAGATTATAATGAATATTTGTGTTCTGGTAGTAAATGAGGTATGATATGGGTATTTATGGGTGATAACAGAGGACTAAGAATTAGACAACAACCCTCCCAAAATTATATATTTTAGACCTGATGTATTGGCTACATTATCATGACAATAATCTATCCAACAGTCTTGTGATTCAAAATGCTGAACAGGTGAATATTATAGTTTGCTAGTGACTTGATACTAAGCCTGGGGAAAGAAGCTGAACTATCTTCATTATCTCAGTAAGACAAGTAGCAGTCTTTTCCACCTGTCCTAGCACTCAAACATGGAGAATAAAAATTATTTTTCTTGAGATTTCAGGAATGCCTTGTACAGTGGTATTATTTTCATTTATCTACTAGCAATATCACACCTAGAACATTTTAAGATCGTGTTTAGCTTTTCCACACATGTCTTCACAGTAGTGACTCATAGGTAGCCTGTGTTCAACTAACGTATCTCTTCCATGTTTGGTTTCCAGTGCTCAGCTCCTGCTATTGGTTTTTCATACAGTCATTGTATGCTGTTAAATTTCATTTAATTTGTCTTATTCCAGTTGTCACAGCATCTATTTTTCCCTATATGAGCCTTTAATCCTCTTCAGTATCAGTAATATCTCTCAGTGTTTGTTTTCAACAAAATTTCATTAGCATACTCTTTTTGTGTCACAGTTATTACTGGAAATGTTAAATAAGACAGATTCCAATACTGATCCTTTAAAAATTACAATAATACCCTCCCTCTAGACAACAGCTCTTCTTCAAGCACAACTAAGAGGTTTTTCTGCTTTAACATTTTATTCACAACTTAATTTACAAAGGCCTAATAGGTGGTATCTATAGCACTTCCTGCTGATTAAACCATCAGTTACAATCAACAGAAATATATTCACTCAACCTGTTTTACCTTTGGTAAACTTCATTGCATTTTGTCCCATTTTCCATTTATGTCTACTTACACAGATGTTTTTCTTAAAAAATACCTTCTAGAGCCTTGAATATTGTTGAGGTCACTCGTAACGTTTTCTGGTTATCCTTTTTTCTCCTTTCTGAAATACAAGCAAGAGGTCTGTTTTTCAGTGATGATACGCTACCAGTTGTTGGCTTTATTAACAATCCTTGCTGCTGGACATGCAATTTCATGTGCCAGTTCTCTCAGAACCCAGGGACGGAGATTATCCTGTCCCTCAAATTTCAGCGCTTTAAGCTCTTTGAGTTTTTCTTCTACCTCACATATGATAATTTCCATTTATATATCCTTATTCCATTTACATGTTACATTTTTCTTTTCTGGATAGCTTTATCTTTAATTACAAAGTGCCTGGCAAAGCAATTCTTATTAGGATTTATTTTCATAATAAAGGTCCTTCAATAAATCACACTTTGATGTGAATTATTAGGCTTTGCCACAATAAATAAAAACCCCATAGTTCTGGGGTTTGTGCGGGTTTTTACAGCCAGTTCTATATATAAACTTTACTGTGAAAGGAAAGAAACAGTTATGCATCCATGCATGTAATAGTGCTATGACAATGTTACTACTATCAGACCATGCACTGTTTAGAATACAAATACATCCGAAAATAACTGGCTTTGTGAAGTGTGAATGGCAGAACTGAACAGAGAACAGTGCAATTAAATGACTTCCAGGATGAGAGATTTCAGTCTGTTATCAGGCTATTTCATTCATGAACCTCCACCGCATCCCTCTGAGCTCCACAGTTACTTTGTTCGGGAATTACAAAACTTCATAGTCTAAAGTTTGGTGGCTTCTGTACTTCCCAGAGTAGGGTGAGTTCCTGTGGGCTGTTTAGGAAACGGTTATTATTACTTCTGAGGGTTTTCCAGGGTAAGGCTCCTAAGAGTCACTGGTCTAGAGCTGTGAATTAGGACAGTATAATTTTTAGTAATTTATCCTAACAGACAATTGATAAATGGTCTGTTTCTTTTGTATTTGCCATATGATAATTAGCTTGCACCTTGAGTTACCTGTATACTAGCCCTAGATACTCAGAAAGTGGTTGTGGGCAAATGGCTACTCCATCAGCCTTGGGTTATCAGTGAACCTGATGTAAAGAAAAAATTAAATACAGGCCTTATAAGAAGGCCCTGGTATATCCTGATTTGTTTTTCTCAGATTGTGCCTGTATGCAAATTATTGAGTAGCTGTAATGGCATGTACAAAGTCTATGTGCTGTGTACCTAATATCAAGGAAATAAGGAAAAATTGCAAGGCTACATTGCCTGGCAGAAAATTACACTTAATTCTCAAAGTAAGATCTAAAGAAATTTCATTAAAGAAAAAAAATTATTATTTTTCTCAGTTTGAACTCTGTGCACTTGTGTATGAAAAAGATGAAGCAAAGTGTCTCCCTTTTACACTGATTTCCATGATGAAAGTGGGGTTCACAGGGTGAAAAGCATGAGAACAAAAACGTGACGAACAGAGTATGTGGTGAAGAAAGACAGACTAGAAATGGAATTAATGAGAAATAATTTAGAAAGAAAATGTATGCCTGAGAAAAAAATGACAGGGAATCAATATGTATGGGAGCAGAAAAAAGAATGGAGGTTAGATTTACAGAATTAAGTGGAAATGTTGTGATCAGGGTTTTCAGCCTGGTTTTGATCAGTCTTACATTAGATGATTAATAGAAAAATAAAATTTATGTGGGGCACTGAAGGAGGAGGGAACTTATATTTTTAATTTCTTTATGCTCATAATAATGCTTCCAGAATATAGCAATGTATTATTAACAAAAGTTACAATAGATGATCCTAATTCATTGGGCAGAAAGCCTTTGCATTCATCACATGGAACTGTATAACAATACAAGCATTTTAGCAATTCATGAAACAATAGACTTGTTTCTCAGAAAGAACTCCCCTGTAAAGCGTGTTACCTGGTGTCAAAACAGAACAATCATCAACGTAATGGTATATAACAGTTCTGGTGCTGTTGGTACTTACACATGGAATTTAGGCAGTCTTCAACCAAGCAGAAGAAGGGATAAACTGGTTGATATGCATCCTTTCAGTAAAGACTATTGGAAGCAAAAATAATTAATGACAAAATCTGGCCTTATTTATGATCATTTTAGACTGACAATGCAGAAGAGTCTACTCTGACTTTTTACTAGAGTAAATAAAAAAAGCTCTACTTAATTTAATGAAATTACACTAAATTGATATCAGTATAGTCAAGAGCAGAGAAAAACTCATAAAAGAATCATACCAATGTGTTTTTCCAGCAGGGCAGAATCTGGTTCACAGATGTTCACGTGCAGGCAGATGGCATATGTATGTAGTACATGTAGAGGACTAATATTCAGGCATATATAATGACTTTAAAAGCACAATTGGATTTCCCCAAGGGCTTAAAAGGAGGGTTTCAGTATTAACTCAGATATTTTTTTCCTGAACTTTGGTGCTCCCAAGAAATCTTTTCAGGCATCAGAGTGATGACTGTAAAGACACGGAACATCCTGAACTGTGGCATTACCTGAAAGATAAGCCTCTTTCTATGTAAACATGAAACTGGGGTACAGATTATCTGGAAATTTTAGTCAAAATTCGATGGAGGGAACCACAAGTATAGCTGACTCCTCAAATTCAGCCCCTCAAAATGACCAGAGGCAAGCAGAGCTCCTGCCTTTCATGCCGCTGCTTCGCTGACTGGGCCCCTCACTCTCCTCTGCTCTTTGTGTCTAAACAACAAAAGACTAGAATGAGCAAATACAGTACTTCCATTTAAAGAAAAGCACTGTAGCAGCAGAAAGCTCTGCCTGCCACCCTGTGCCCCCTGGTCTTCCTCATGGTGCTCCTTCCCTGCCCTGCAGCACAGCAGCCATTTTGCTGTGCAGAAGGAGGTATGATGATAGAGTAGGTCCCCATGGCCTGCAGCTCAGTCCCTGGATCTAGAGGCTGGCGTGTTCGTCAGGTCTAGGCGAGGGAGATTTTCATGGCAGCTTTTGTGCTTGTGTGTGGGTTGGAGCTCCTCGGGGTCCCTGTATACCTGCCTGCCCCAGCGGGACCCTCCCTGCACCCAGTCCTGCCTCTGCACCACAGTGAAGGGGCTGAGGTGAGAAAAATAACGTGGCCACTGCAAGTGGAACATGAAGCCCAGTGCTGCTGCTGGGGAGAATAGGTGTGTATGGCATCCCTGAAAGTGAACAATGCCAAGGAAGAAATAAAGACACCACAATATGGGGTATCCAAAGTGGGCATTACATGGTGGGGAGCCATTATTCACCCTCCTGTCTTTAGGCCTTGTGTCTCTGCCCTGTGCAGCAGGGGCAAGAGACCCAGCACGTCAGGCAGCAGCTGCCATTGCTGGAGATCCTCACGGGAAGTGTTAGCCCCTCCTTCAGGGAGGCGCTGCCCCAGGAGAGGCACAACATGGCAGTCCCTGAGGTGGCAAAAGAAGCACTCTCACCAGCCTGGCAGATGGTGCAGGGCAGCAGTGCACGGGATGAGCAGGCACAGCGCTGGAAAGATCCCAGGCCTCAGGAGGACAAACTGCAGAGGAAAAGGTTAGGGTTTTTTAACTAAGGAGGTTGGTTTGTGTCTCTTTAGCATTCCGAGGGACTCAGGTGTGGCTAAGAACTTGGCACTGTTATGGCACTGCCTGTTTTTGTAGTACCTGGGGCTGTGGCAGCAGCTGGTGGCTTCTGTGGCTCATTCTGACAGAAACTCCGGGGCAAAAATACAAGTGGGAGAGGAAGGTGGGCTAAACCTGGAGGTTTATATTCTCTCAAAAAATAAGTTTCCTAGAGCTGTCTGCTCTGCAGTCCTTCCTTGGGCACAGAAGCTGCTTCAGCTTCCTTAGCCTGGCACTGCAGAGGTTTTATGTGCTGTGATTATAAACTTAAAAGGGCAGGACGCAAGGGTAGTAAAGGGCTAACAGGCCCTGGCACCACTAGCCCTGCTCAGGAGTCTGGCGCTAACAGCTTCATCCATAGCATCACCTGATTTTTTTTGCTGGCTCTGGCCCTCCTTGGTTGGAGCTGATGTTCTGCCCCTCACTGTCTCTTAATAAAACTCATGACAAAATTTTGCTGTGTTGCAGGTAGATCTAGATAAAGAATTCATGAAGAGGGTTTGGGGATGTGTCTGTTTTTTCAACAGAGTGCTGTTTCTAGAAATTGAAATTAAAATAGACAGTTCTCTTAAGAAAATGTTCTAAGCTTCTGCTAGATCTTATTCCTTTATGCCAGGCATTTATGCTTTGTTTCTGTCACAGTGAAAGGTGGAAGTTTCGTATGGATAAAAGTATCCCTGGCAAGGACTAATTAGCAGAATGTTATGGATTAGGTGGTGTTCCCTGTGCAAGGGTAGAATCAAGGCAAAACTTGTGAGGAGAAAGAAAAGGCTGCAGTGACGAATTTGTACTACTGCCGGTTCTGTTCTTAGTGACCTGTAAAATTAACACAACTTTTAGTGTTTACAGTGCTTTGGGCATATTATTGAAGAAAAATGTAAATGTACATTACATTTGGAAAGAACTGAGTTGAAAGCACTGTTTCAGGAAGTGCAGCCAGGTCCAGAAGAAACTGCTGCACTGTGCATGCATGCTCTATGTACATGACCCTGGTTTTCACAGTATGTACGTATGCCTGAGGGGCCCGTGATGTACTGCATTCTTGTGACGGTTGAAAATCATCTAGCTAATGTCATTATTGATAGAAAAGGAAACATACTTAAATTGCTCTTCAGAGAGAATAAAGCACATAATTAAACATTTTTCAGGCTTCTTTTAATTATATGGGGTCTACTTTTTATCTTCTACTTAAGCCCTGGATGTCTTTGTCTTTGGATAAACAGATAATATGATTTTAATTAATAGCGAGCAAAGACCTCCGGACAGAAATGGAATCCTACAGAAAGAGTTCTGTTGTTGTGCTTTATTATATGAACAAATCTCCAAAGGAAACTTCTAGTGTCCTAATTTTTCTCTTTGAATATTCTTATTCCTCTGAGTAGACTCCAGTTTGGACAGAGGTCAGTGCACATGTTGTCTATCTGGGTCATTTTGCTGTCAGGTGTGACTGCACTTGCCTGTAGCATTCTTTCTCTCTGTTGGTAAAATGGTGTATTTTTGACCCTGCACATCCCCTTTTCTCTCTGTTGCCAGCAGGCTGTGTGCAATGCTAGCTCAGCGAGAGTAATTCCAGAGGTTTTCCTGCAGTGAATTCCTCATGAAACTCAAGGAGTTCAGCAGTGCACCCCAGGCTATGGAGTGAAGTATTGCTTCTCTTTCCTTGTTACCTACCACAGTGATACATAGTCGTTTCTGGACACCACTCTTAGGCTGTGAGCTGTGTTTAGGATGGCAAAAACCTAAGTATATTTGAACATTTTCCTGCATGTAAAGCTACAGGGGCACAAACAAATGAGTTGGGGAATGGAGCAGTTCTCAGAATGTTTCATAGCACTGCTAAACGCCAGTTCAGGGAGGTACAAATAACATCTCATCCATCCTTTCTCAAGAAGAGGGAAACAACAGGATAAAATCAGCCCCAAATCTCAATACACAGTCACTGCTTTGTCTCCACATGGTTAATTTTATAGAAAGTGTTTGTTCTGCCTGCATTGTTTCCAGTGTTTGAAATTTTAGATGCAGTCTTTTTCCAAATGCCCTGTTACTCTTCATACAGGTTTAATCTTCCTTGGTCTCTCTGTCAGCAATCTGGTGTAGTTATTTGAAAAAAAACCCCAAAATAAAACAAAACCAAAAATCCAACTCAGTTATTTTTAAAGAGAGCTGGCATTAAACCTATTTTGAATGCTTTTCAGGCTGAATACCCAAGATGATGGCTTGCGTGTTTTATAAAACAGAGTGCTGTATATCTTTTATGAAAATGATAATGGACCAAACAACAATGATTTTACTCTGATACATCTCATTTAGTCCTACTTAAGTGAAGGTAGGACTGAGTAAAATCTTATGCAAAAATATTTGGTTTTCTACAGAAAGAGGATTTATTTGTATTCATTTTCTAAAGATGCATGACAGTATGTGACATGCATTATTTCAATTCTAACATGCTCAGTGTGTGCAGTGCTTTTCTCAAACATGGGGTGAGGTGGGTATGTGTGCTAGCTCAGGAAAAGATTGCCTTCATCCCAGAACGTGGGACCAAAACAAGTCAAAATTTTCTGAATTATGCAAAGCCTGGAAAGTAGCTTTGCAGTTGTGACTAACAGTATGGCATCGGGAGGTGTAAGAACTGGGCACGTGCAATTAGGGAGCAGAGAGTGCTTGTGCTGACACGATAGAGTCAAACTTGTCAAACTACAGCATTAGTTACAGCAATGAAGTTCAATATAGCTATAGCCCTGCTGTACGCACCAGACTTGTTTATTTGGCCCTTCTTACAGCGGGATATACCTTTGTTTGAAACAGCTAAGATCTGCCTGAAGGCAGAGCGGGGTGGTTTCTGATATGCCGTGCCAGCTTTGAATCAGTAGATGGAGCTCCAAGACAAATCGTGCGAGCCCTGAAGCATTGCAATCAATTAAACATACAGCTGTTAAGAGACGACAGTAATTACAAGACTAAATGATATCCTTGAATAATCACTAGGGATTTATACATCTTATTCTAAAAAACTTGTCATACATACATAGAGGTTTATTAGAGAGAGAGAAAAAATAATTTTTTACTCTCTGCAGATCTCTCTGGTGTCTTTCCAAGTGTTTAGAAGACTGAATGATAGCCAGTCATACATGTATGTACTCTTGGCATCAGTGCTTTTTCTTCAACTGCCTATTGCAGTGTGATTTGTAGAAGTTTGCTTATGATAATATGCTTTAATTTTTACACTCTTAAATTCATTGTATTTTTCCCTTATAATATGAACAGTTAGTACTGACTTCCATGGTTTCTCCACTTTACTATTTTGGCCCTTGGTCTCCTGAATTATGGTCTATATTTAGTGCTGTAATAATTGTTCAAAAACCTGACCCTCTACTTCAGTGCACTTTTAAAATTGTCTTCGACATCTGCTGTTCACATATTTGCTTATTGTTCCCACTGTTTAAATACATTACTTAGAACTTAGGGAACTGGAGATGGCTGAGTGCCTGATTAAAAAAATGCTTTGAGTAAAACAGCAGAAACATCAACAATAAGAATTAACCCTTTAAACTGTGTTGTCTATAAAAGATGCAGTTTTCTGACAATATTTTTATTGTGGCAGCAGTAAAAAATAAAGTCAGAGCACAATTAAATGATCTTAAAGTTATTAATAAAATGACTGAGGATATGACAGGAACGACAGTTGGTTTTATGAGAATTTTAACTTCAGCAAAATAATTTTCAGAGAAACACAAACCAATCAGAACATAGCAAGAAGATTGCCATGCAGCTTCTTTCCAAGTAAGTGAAATTGGGAAGAGTTAGAAGGTTATGAGAACAGGCTCATTTTTTGGAGATGAAAGACAAGATAAGGATTGACTCTTGTAGGAAACTTGGATTAAATCTGAATTAATGTCTTCTTGTTCACAGTGTGGGATGGGAAATGCTGCTGGTTTTGTCTTGTGTTTGGCAGTCTGATAATTTTGTGAAGTACCGGTGAAACCAGGGTTACTATACTAATTTATTTGGACTCTGGCTGCATCCTTTTAGTTAAATAAATATGTATTTGCTTCTTCTGATGTGTGAGAAATCCACAGAGAAGCATTAGCAATATTATATATTAATGTAAAATGAAATTAATAGTGATGTGAGCTAATAGGCTAGACTTTGGACTTTGGCTGCAATAAGGAAGATTTCTTGCTTGATCTTACATCTCAGATAGAGGGATAGTAATCTTCAAGTAGGTGATAGAAAGATGCTGGGACCTATCATTGCAAATCCTAGTAACATGAATTGTTGGAGATGATGAATCACACACCTTGGGGACCTGTTTCCATCTTCACTTTCATTCCTGCTCGTGATTTTCTCAGGGCTGCACCTCACACAGCATCCCAGCTTACCTTCCTGTACCCTTGGAAGAATGAAACCCTGCTTTGTGAAAAGAGCAGATTGACAATGAAAATAATCAGTCTGCTCATCTCATAAAGCTGAGATACAGATTTATTGTGAATGTTACTTGGAAAAGGCATTCATTAGAGCTAGAGTGCACAGCTGACAGTGAAAGTTGAGATAATGTTCCTTCCCTTGGGAACAATGCTGAGACAGAACTCCTTACTTAGCTCCCTGCTCCACCATGCTGCAGGCCCTGCTGCAGGCTAGCAGGAAGATGCAGATGTGTAGCCTTCTACGAGTCTCTGCTGCAAAATGGCTGTGCTTTAGAGGACCAGCTCCCTCCCCTTCCAATGACCTTGGAGGATACAGTAGAGCATGTGCATATAAGGAGCTGGGTCTAAGCTATGTTTGCTGGAGTTTTGCAGCAGAAATTTTCTCTCAGGTTCTGCAGTGTTCCCCTGCTGCAACCTCCTTGCAGTATTTATGAATATTTTTGAGTAAGCTTGTGAGCCCCAGTAAATACCCAAGAGATCTGCATGCAGGATTTCCATTGATGCCACTTGCTGTTAACTTTCACCAAAATCCTTGAGTATCAAAAAACCCCAAACCCAGACCTCAAAGGGAAATCCTTTAAAAAAAGGAAATTAATTAGCTGGGAAAAGCAAAACACTTTCCCCTGTTTGAAAATTCAGTTCCATGTAACTGTAACCCTTGGTACTCAGAGCAGCAAGTTTAATCAGAACCATGGCTGATTTTTTTAGCTATGTTTTCTACTGCAGTCCAGCTTTGCTATTAAAACTCATTCTTCTGTTATGCCTTGAAGGAGAGAGCGTTCTGTTGGGAATAACACAAAACATGTATATTGGATTTCTTTTTTTAAAAAAGAGGTTAAAATAGCAATAGCAACCTTGTCACACAACACTGGCTGAGGAGCAGCTTGTGGAAGCTAATAGCCCCTGGCCTTGCCTTCAGTGATCCAGCCTCACAAGTGATTGTCTGTCCATTGAAAATACTGTCAGTGTTGATTGTTATTTTTAATAATTAAGGTAAACATTTTAAGTTAGATAAGAGCTAAGAAGTATAGCTTTTCAGTTAAAGTAATATCTGAAATATATTAATGGTGAAATTTCCATCTTTTAAAATCCTTTGGGATTTTATTGAAGGAAAGACAGACACGTATATGATGAAGTTTAAGCAGAAAAGCTGTAAGATTTTGCTAAGAAAGTGCTATGGAACACAACCTGAATTCTTAAGCCAGGCACAGATGAATTTGACCATGAACTCCATGATCAGAGCTACTTCAGTCTCCATGTACCTACTGAACAGCACCTGCAGGGAGAAAAGTAGATAGTGAAATGCTTTCTATGTAAAATATTTCTTTGTATTCCTTCAAGTTGACTCTGCTTGCATGAAGTGGAGAAGTAAGCTAAATGAGAATGTTATCAAGAAGTTTCACAGGAAAAAAGGAAATGTAGGATGAATCAAATTTTTGGCATTTCCCTTTCTGCCTGGCATAAACCAGCCGAGTAGCAAGCACTCATTATAAGCAGCACTCTAGGAGAAATTCTCCTGGAAAGATACTGAATGTTCATTTTTTTCATTGCACCACCTGCCCCAAGGCCAAACCTGTCCAGAATTTTAAACAAGCGGTCCCAGGCAAAAACTATTAAAACAGCTGTAGCTTATTTATTTTTTCTTGAGTAAGTACAGTTTGTTCACAGACACTGAAGCTTCAGGGAGCTTGCTCTTGTGTGCTTGTTAATGTGAGTATAAAATATAGTACTGAGCCAAAATACAGGAGCAACAGGAGGGAGAGGTTAAGGGGAGGGGACACATGCTACTGATAGAAATAAAAACTATGCTGTATACCATATCCTTTCTTCTACATCCTATCAGCAGGACCCGCAGACATTGAATGCTTTCTGGCCAAAAGGCAAGAGAAGCAAAAAGAGCTGTAGCCCAAACCAGTGTAACAGAACTGTTGCTCCCTCTTAATGCTTTGTCTTTCTGCAGCCTCTGCCTGGGAATATCAGTTCCTCATTTATCGTCCATCCTTCAAAACTGCAGTCTTTCCCTGGAAAGGTTTCAAAGGAATTAGGGAAGAGCAAAGAAATAAGGAAACAAATGTAGCAACAGAATTCCATCCTCTCATAAATTGCTTGCTGGTCTAAGCTTTAGCTGGAATTTCAAGGCAGATGTTAATGTTCTGATAAGACTTATAGTCACTGGATTTTTTTTTTTTAATAGAAATAGCATTGATAATACTGATTCAGTATTGAAAATAATGATTCAGGAAATGATCCACTTCAGACTAAAACCTCAAAGATAGACAGGCTAGGCTCATTTACTGGAGAAACCGCCCATGTAAAATAATACGCCTCAAATCTCTCTGACCAGGAGACAGCTTATTTCAGAGACAGTCATCCAAGACCTCAGCTAGTGTAAATCAGCATAGCTTGACTGATTGAATCCTGTGAAAACATAATTGTGTAGTGTATCCCCTCCACTCCATTTCTTGGAGAGAGGTAAGGACAGGCCCAGTTCCTGTGGCAAAGAGGAGAGAAGCTGTCACCAGTAGAAGTCTACAGTAGTGACATAAAGAAAGAGAAATAAATTTGTCTGTCAAAGGATTCAAAACAGTTTGAAACAATAAAAAAATGCAATATAGCTGCTCATTTTCAAGAAAGTGTCATAAAAAGGCTGATCAAAAACTCCATCCCACTTTGCAGAACAAAAGATTAAGTAAAATGATACCATTTTCAGTGGAAATTGTAGGGAGAAAAAAGCAAAAGATCTCAGCTCTGCAGAGTAATTACTAAGACATACCTAGTCAATAGCTTTGTTCTGTCAGAGATCATGATAACATATACAAAGATAAAGCCAGACAGTCTGTTTGGCTAGACATCTCCAGATTCCCTCTCCAGATACAAATCTGCTAATGAATCACAATTCAGTTATATTCATAACCAGGATAATGTCTTTCAAACTGTATTTTAACTGGGCAGTATTTTGCTTCATACATCCCACAGACCAATTAAGCATTTTGTATACAGCTATACTATAGATAATGAATGTACTGTACAAAAATGCTTAATTCAGTTTTTGAAGAGAAAAACAGCTTATGTTCGGCTTGTTTTAGTAAAAAGCCAAATGGGATGATTTGCGGGACCTCTCTAAAATGGAGTTCTACAAAGAAGAGAGCAGGGCAATTTTAAGTCTGGGTAGCAGCATGACAGATAGCAAGATTAGCCATTGAAGAAATTGGTGCCTAATCTGATTTTGCAGCATGTCAGTCACAGTATGCTAATATCACAGTCTTTAGTGAGCCTCCCCCAGAGATAGATTTGGCCCACTTAATTTAGCTAGGTCTACAAAGGGTGAAGTCCTATCAGTAAAACATGAAATGGCTGGGAAGCATAAACTCATCCACTAATAGAAGGCAGGACTTTGTAACTCTCTTCTCTCATCGCAGCCACATGGATCTACTCTAGGCAGCTTTTTTTTTACCAGGTCTGAACTCTGCATTAAAATCTTCAATGACTGAATTTAAATTAAATCCTATCCATCCTTGCAAAGAGAAATTACAGAGGAAATCCTAAAGCAAAAATATGCATATGGTTCAGAATCAGAATAGAATCCAACCTCTGCACCAGACTTCAAACAGTGAACTATTTTAATAAATAGAAATTTGCAGGAAGATCAGTAAAAAGCTTTCACAAAGGTTGTCTTTCTCTCCTCGTATAAACAGACAAGCCACTTCAGTCACAGAAGAATCATCGTATCAGCATCTTAATATTAGGGTTTAAGTAACATCAGACCATTTATTAGTCCAGGTTTTCCCCCAAAGATAACTGGGTTTATCTTTGTCCAGTAAAGATTAAAAAGAATGTATGCGACAGAAAAAAATATCTGTGAAGACCTTTTGTTGTCAGATATTTTGGAGCATCTTTTAGGCTGTTCCCTGACGGCTTGAATTCTGATTACTTATCTTCAGTAAGTCAGTATGATATTAGTTCCACTGATCTTGTTGGCTTTGCTTTCATGTGCAGCAGGTAACGCTGGGGAAAAGCAGAAAAGGTGGAGTCATTATGGATTCTGAAAGAAGTGAAAACAAACACCCACCACAGAGCACTTTGAAGAGCATAGGAAACCCTGCAGCACAGTTCTGCCATAACAGCCACCTCATCCCCACAAGCTTTATCTTTCTGAGTGGAAAATTTGCATGGCAATACAGACAAGCTTGTGTGAGAGGTGCAGGCTAAGCCTCAGCTACAGGCAACTAAGAGTGCTTTCCAGCAAAAGAAAAAGACAACTGGGAAATGCACAGTGCTGGACAGAAAATCTTGATGGATTCCAGTTCCCTGATCTACCCAGTCTTGAGGGAAATAATCACTCTACGTAAGCATTAGTCTCTGTCCCTGTGTACTCAGTCCATATTTGAGTTTTATGAATCAGCTGTAGAACGGGCGAGGTTTGCAGTGGTATTTAGGTGCTGGAAGCTGCTGCTAGGTAGATAGTACATTTTTTCCAGATGCCCAGAGAGAGGAGATACTTAGTCCCAATAGAAGTCAGGCAGGTCTTTCCTACTAGGAGAAGTATGATACTAGATGCATATCGCTGTGTTCTGAAATGATTTTGAAGGTTTGATCCTTGTTTTGTTTAGCTCATGCTGCCAGACCCCTTGTTCTAAACACTGCAGCTCCTAGGCTGGACTAAGTAAAATCTAAGTTAATCAAAGTTGATTAGTAAAGTGGTCATTAGGAAATACAAAGCAGATACACTCCCTCGTATTCCCACACCTCTCATATCAGATCCACACACTTATCTACATGTCTTCCTTATACATATGTTCAAGGCACAAGGAGATACCTCATCTGGACATGTCTGGGATTTTGCTTCCTTATTATGCAAATAATGTAGGATGTAGCAAAGTTGATCGTTTTCAACTGTGAGCTCAGCACTGCAACTCCTTATTAAAGAATAGTTCATCTTTCCTGAAGCATGAGAAGGTTCTTGTCTGTAGTAAGTTTTTTACAAATTGAGGCTGCTTTGTATTGCAAAGGAAAATCTGTTTCGCCTGGTTTCTTCTTCAGCTTATTTGTCATATGGTAGAATTGCTTATGTAGAGTGCAAAGAAGAGAACAGGAGCTCTGGTGCTCAGGGAAGAGCATGTAGATGACCTTAATTTTGCAGATCCCCAAGGTATCAATCAAATAAAATGCAAAGGTTTTGCAGCAAAAACCATGGCATACAAGACTAACATATCAATTGAACCAAGGTGAACAATCAAACTGTTATTAGATAGTTTTTCCTATGAAGTGCTAAAAAGCTAAGGCGCTGCCGCTGAAAAAACAGGGAAGTCAGAGAGGGAAAACATGCACACACATCTATGTGTATTTCAGATGGTGGAACTGGAATATTTTATTCACAGCACATGCTAGTAATTGCTATTTTACAGCACTCCAAACTGCATTAGGGTTTGCATTGATAGATTTGCACATTGATAGCTTTGCACTGACGTCCTCTCAAAGCTGCATTTCCCCCAAAAGCTAATACTGAAAAGGAGAGACTTGCTGAGCTGTGCTAATACATAGCTCTGCAAACTCAGATGCTGACATTCATATGACCCATTGATGATCTTATTGGCTAAAGTGCCATGTTAAGAGATTGAGTGTCGATTTGATAGAGCCAGAAGATGAAACCACATGTCCAGGCTTTGATACTTGTACTTGACAGCTGGATTCATATCCCATCACAAAATCTCTCTAAAGATATCAGTGTCTCCCAGTGAAGCAAAAACCCCCAAAAGACAAGGGCAGAATCTTCATATGAGAGGAGAAGGGTGAAGCAAAGACGATAAAATATTTTGCCTGGCTAACATACAGATGCAGAATAATTAGATTTGAATTCAGAACGACACCTCTAAATCCAGGATTGAATGACCAGGTATTTTGCAGGCTGACTTCTTCCATCCCAGCCTGTCAGAAAGGCTGAAGCAGACGGGCAGGTGTATGGTCATACCTACCACTGCAGGTACAGTAGCTATGAGGCAAAACCTGAATTTGTGTTGACTTGTATTTACTAACCCTTCCCCACCTGGCAGGGTTCCCCTGCTGAATGTAACAGGAATATTTTTTATTTCCTCTGAGACATGATTTAAGGCTTCTGCAGAATTCAGAACAGCTGTGCAATGTGAAAAAGACAAGGGACTGTACAAAATGCAAGGAAAAGGCAGAGTAAGTGAAATTAAAGCTAAGTGGAGTGACAGTGGGTAATATAAGGAAATAAAAGCATGACCCTTGCTAAGGCTGCAAGCAAGAGCTTATTAAGTTCTACAGATGTTTTCCCTTGTATTCAGTGGTCTTTTAACCAACTCCGTATCTGAGATTAGGATCAATAGAACTTCTTTTTACCAGTTCCCCAGTGTATAAACACTACTGGTACTAAGAACCAGAAATGGAGGACATCATAATGTTGTTCCACTCACAGAGGACTGCTCTGCACCACTGTGGAGAGCTCATCAGTCTACTCAAGGTGATTTGTAAAGAGATTTTGTGTGGTGTCAGCCTAGCTGTGTCAGGGAACAGAAGGACAGAGTGAATTATTGAAACAAACAGGCAAAATTTGCATGAAGATCTAACTTAACTACCCAGTTAGGATTTGTTATATGGCAGATATGCAAAACTGAAATAGAATCTGGAAGAATACTAATAAATTGATAAAATAAGGATTTTTTGATGGGCACTATGGATCCTCATATCCTCTACCTTATCCCACGTACCAGATTAATCTATCTTCCTGTGAAAGAGCCACAGAGAATAAATTGAGAGATGCAGAAACTGCCAAGATAGGACTTGTCAACTTATGTGAAGGGGCTTTCTGATTGATTGAAGATTTTTAGCAAAACCAGCACATGCTTTCCTGCCCTTGCCCAGGACAGCTTCTGTAGAAGGAACTATTAAAGACAAAGATGATGCCTGATTATTTTCAAATGGAGAAATACTTTTATTAAAGGGGGCATATAGTTCACAGGCAATGTTATGACTTAATTTTTATATGCCTCATGAAACTCATAAATAGTAGTTTATCGCAGCAAGTAAAGAACTGCACTAGGGAAATCTTCTGCAAAATAAAGCAACCAAACCAAAACAAAAAATTGCAGTGTTGTATAGCAGCTCCTACAGGGTACTGTCACTGTGGTTATAGTCAGACAGATGGGACTGCAAAACACCTAGAGCTTGACTTGCACATTTAATGTTCCTCTGCTCCAACACAACAGCAATCTTGGGGCCGAGCCATCTCAGGGCATCCATGGCACTGGCTATGAGAAGAGACATTGAGTGACAGGGAGGCATTTGCTGCAGAAGTTCCCAGCATGGTTCTAGCCAGTCACCCCTGGGGAAATAGGCACTCTTACTGTAAGAATAAACTTGCTAGATTGCAGTTGCTAGTACTAGCCCCTTTTCACCAGCCTTTCCTTAAAACAAAAATGACAGGCAGGCAGCCTGGCTCTGTATTAGAAATTAGTATGGCTGAGGAAAGAATGTTTTCTAGAAATTAAAGGGAAGAATAACTAGAAAAGCTAGTCACCAGTCTTGACTATGCTTTTGGCCACCAAAACAGCTGAATGTCCTATATTAAGTTCTTTCTGTGGTAGTTATAGACAACAGAGAAAGAGAGAGAGAAGAACTGAAAAGTCATTCCAGTTGTGATACAATGATAAGCTGATAAATCAGTCCATGAGGAGCAGAACCACAGATGTACAATGCAAAACTGTATATGCTACAGTGCATCTGAAATTACATTATTAGAGAGTAAATTTGGCCATGTTCTGCACAGCAGAGCCTGAAACAGTCAAAAATCTGTTGTAATTATTCTCTGTTTTAGGAGTAGCATTAAACATTTTGATGTGAGATTTAACAAGCAGTATTCTGTGAAGGAAAAAGATCCTTCAGTAGTGTGCTATCTGGGGAAGAAAGTTAATAGACAGTTCATAAGTCATGTGGCAAAGGCACAAGTGGCTTACATACATACATACACCTTTTAATTCAGTGCCTCTCTCTGCTCATTTCTGGTGTGACCTTCAAAAAGCCATGACAGGTTGCTCTGAGAAACCTGTCTTTGACTAGCTGTCGCAATTCCTCCTGGATGTGCTCACATTTACTCCTATCTGCCTCATCTGAGAAGACTGAATTCTCTGAGGTTGGAGCAGTCACAGTGTCTACATACTTCGCTTCCCATGGTAGGCCCTGATCTCAGCAGGGGCTTGACGTGTCACTGATAATGAAAACTGTAGCCACTACCTTTGGGGAGTGTATGTGGGAATGGTCTGACCTCGTTTCATCCCAAGGCAGGGGTGATATTCAGTACTTTTCTTAAATGCCTATGATCGAGAGGCAAGTGGTAACATGAATTTACTTTCCTTTGGAGAGAAGCCTTGATTTTTCTCTTCTCACAAGAAGCATTTTTAACAAAATACAGACTCCTCAATCATGTGTGTCACAAGCTGCTGCAAAAACTGCTAGGACTTCAGTTTCCAGGAAAAAGAGGCTGCTTTTACTGAGGCAGACTTAGGTGCACAGGAATTTCCAGGGACTCGTGTCTTTCCTCCTGCATTTTGCAGCCTCTTTTCACTACTTTATTGTAAGTTTGGACTGACAGTCCACTGGAGTAGTCTGGGGAGAGTTTGTCTGCACGCAGTCTTTTTATCTGAAAGACCATCATGTCAGCACATCATTTGCAAATGTTAGTGCAACAGGAATTACTTGAAAGGTGTTCATCAGTATGCATACAGCAGCTGCTGTGCACAAATATGTATGAAATTTTGATCACTGGTATTGAAATGGTGATCCTGAATATAAATTAGGAGGCTTCTAAATGTATAAAATTTCAGTTAAATGGGAACCAAGTAAATACTGCATTTTAAAATTATAGACATCTTCCATTTTAAAAAGGGAAATCTGATGTTAGTTCTTTCTTCAGGCTAGCTAAAGACCTTTAGGGGATGTAAAAAAAATAATCCTTAAAATAGTACACACGTTTAAATTTGAAAAATAATTGCCTAGGCATAAGCAAGACTTTTATCATGCATGTGAAGCTTTTAAATCTTTAGATGCTGTTGAGATATGAAAGATAGTACACAAAAATGCTTACCTGTGCAATACCTTTCTATTATCTGCTCAGGGAATAAGTTCTCAAATAAATTGATTATCCTAAACAAACAAAAAACCCCTCTAAACAGAGATAGAATGTACTGTATCTGGTTCCAGCTACCACTTGTGAGGAGTTTGCCTTTACATCATGCTTACTATGGCAGCTCTCTGAAAACCATTAAATCATTGGTCATCTTCTTCCCCTAACATTAAAGAAGAAGAAAGAATTCTTATCATTAGAGATGTAGAAAAGCCAACTTCAAATTTTCTTCAACTCCCTTTGCACAGGAGCTGAAATCCACCTTCCTTTTGTGTTGTCAGCTGTAATCGTGTGAGCAGCAGTTCATACAGTCAATACAGAACCTCACATAGGAAAGACAGCGGTAATTTTTTCTTGCTTTACCAGTCCTTGTCTAGCAAACCCTATTTAATTACCTGTCTCTCTAACAGAGGCTTTTAATTCAACCTGCGAGAAACACCTTGCATCAACAGTGCAATCTTTCAAGTTTGTAAACAGTACATTTATTTATGGTTTTGAGGCAAAGGTTTTCTATCATCAAAATACCAAGAATTACCTAGCAAGATCCCAGTGCTTCTCCTTGTTTAGGAGCTGTTACTGCCTTCACGCCAAATTGCACTTGAGGAGCAAATCTGCTATGTGATAGGACTTGCTGTGTGTTCAGTCATGTTCTGTAGCTTCTGTGCATTTTCCTTGTACAAGAAACACATGGTATGTTAGTACTGCACATGTTCAAATCACCATGATGTAAATATTTAATTAGTTATCTGTTTGTCTTCAGCCAGTCTATGCTTAAGACATCAAATAGGTATGCTTTAATTTTGGAAAAAAATGAATGCAATGAATAGTAAAGGAAATAATGGGAAAGGATATAAAAAAATCAAAAATCATTTGGGAATAACAGTTCAGAAGGCAGCACATTACTGGTAGACTATTATCTCAGTCTCCAAAATAGCATTGGTACAAGATGCATCTGTGTAATAGAGCCACTATCTTTGTGGTGAAACATTACAGTGTAGCATTACTTGCAGTATATTAGGCATGCTGTACAGCATTCTGTCCTGCTGCTGTATGTTTTGGATTGTGTACAAGCTGGACTTCTCCAGAATGTCAGGACGGGAACACAAACACTAATAAATCCAACAACTGTAGTTATCCTGTTTTCCCTCAGATACAGTCCATGGATCTATGGAGGACAATCCTCTGCTTTTAGCCATATTCCATATTCCATCCTGGAAGAAGGAGGAGTGAATGCATTTTCATGCTCTGCTGGGTCCACACTTTCCTCTTATATTGCATATTACTGTTGTCACCCACTTGTGTTTTCTCTGACTTTCTGCAAACTCGTTGGGTCCTGAGCATATTGTTTGGTGCTCACACATCATGCCATATGTGCTGCCACATGCGTGTATTGCACACTAGGCAATGTGTGTTTTGTTTTCTGATACCTCCAACGTGCCCCTGTTTTAGCATTTAACTGTGAAATTGCAGCAAAAGGAGGCTCCTCGTTTTTGGTTGCCTCAGAAATCTAGTTGTATAGGTTTAATCAATAAAGGTAGTCAATCAATGACTTGACAACTCTCTGTCAACAGTTTTGACATGACAATTATTTTTGAACCATATGGAGATGAGTGAAATTAGTGCTATCTTATGTATCTTCGACTGTCCTCCCAAATCACCTTCATCAGATTTCTGCATAGCTGTCCACACCAGTTATATTGGAGACTGTGTTTTTGGCCTGACATCATCTCCCATTTTATCCCCACCACAGCAAGTTACAAACTATGATCCTGACAAACATTCTGCCCTCACTGCAAGTACAAATACGGCACCTGAGTTTCCTCCTTATTCATTGGTATAAGTGGAGCAACTCCACTGAAATCGATGAAATTATGTGACTGCAAAAGTTGTGCAATATGATAAGTGGTTTGAGAGCACTGCAAAAAACAAAAAGCAAGTTTTTCTTAACTTGATACACCTGCTTAACCTCATGCCCTGCTGTATACTAATGCATGGCTTTGCCTTTCAATCAGGATTGTTATGTACAGTGTAATTTCCAAACAGAAGTCCTTCTTAAATGACACGTAAATGAATTTTCAAATTTATTAATTCTGTTTTATGACAGACTTTTATTTCTGGCATGAACTAGACTTCAAATAAAACTTTACCTGAGGCTCTGAGGATTTAACAAGTAGCAGGTTGTTTTTTTTTGTGTATAAGACTTCTACAAATCAATGAGGCTGAGTTCTGATCTGGAGTGTCTGGTCTTTGTGATATTTAATTTCCCGGTATTTTATGACATATTTCCTCTTCCTAGTTGGAGTATGTGATTAGAGGAAAACACATTTTGAGTGGGTGAAAATCATCCCCCTAAGAGACAAGTACTTACAAGCACAAATCCTACTCATGCCCTATTGAAAATTAAGAACACTGCAGACACTTTGTGCTAGCCATAGGAAAGTCATCTGATACATGCTTCTGTGTGGTTTTTTTTTTTCTTTAATGATGATAATATTTATGCAAACAGTAAGCATATATATGAAGAGAAGGCTTGGAAAAAAAACCCCCAGCATTTCAGTGGAATGGCATTTCCAATTGCATCTAATATAGTTAATGTTGTACTGATAAAATGCAGGTCTTGCTGATTACAATACATATCCTTTACTTCATTTCCTTTGCAGGCAGCAAGAAAGCTATCATTCAGATTTTTCTCTTAGTCTACATCTGTCTTAGGCAGTATTCTCAGTGTATAGTACCGTAACAGCATCATGTAAGTTGATGGCTTAATGCCTGATCCTGTTGTTCAAGCCATTTCAGTGAGCAGAAGGGTTCCACAAAATTTGAGAGTTGCGTGAACATCTGAAACTCTTAAGTTAAAGAGGGAAAGCTGCTGATCAGCTGCAAAAGCAATCAATTAATTTTATACCCTTTCCCTCTTCTTGCTTACCACAGTGCAAGAGTGAAGTTGCAGACTGAACAATGATACAGGCAAAAGAAATATTCATGTACAAAGCGAAGTCATGCATCTTTTCAAAGGTGCTAAGATGGAAATCTAAAAACCAATAAAGTAATGGATTCACCATCTCCAGTGAGTTGGCATCTATTCACTTACAGTAAACTGCACTTCTGTGCAAAGACCTATGCACTGTTTCAGTATCATTTGAGCTCAGTATTGCCCCTTTCAGTGGGAATATATGTGTTCTTTAGTACACTTATTTTCATTCAAATTTATAATTCACTGACTCGTCTCACTGGTCACAATCATCTTCTTTCTATCTAGGCATCAGAACTGTTCCTTACTCATATGACAATCCTGTTAACTGAATCTTTTCTGCAGTAATTGAAGAAAATAACTTGTTGTTATTGTAGTTGATGTGGGCATAAAGAGAAGCTTGACTTGAAATACAACATGAAAAGCTGGGAATGGAGACCTAGAATTTTGCCACTGATGGGTAACTTGATGAAACTGCTCAGTGGATTTTTGTATTTGTTTGTATCCCTGTCACTCTAAATCAAAATTGACAATGGTAAATGTACAGACTCATATTTTGTTTTTTCTTTAATTCACATATATTATAAAGTTAGTTACTAATCCTGTATGTCACACCGATTTTAGAGAATGTTAAAACAAGAACAAACTTTGTGATGCATAAAATTGTAAAGTAGAAACAGTTCAATAGAATAAAGCAATGATTATTGCAATGTACAAACATGAAAGCTGCCCTGAGGAGGTCCCTTAAACACATCGTTATAAGAAATGCTTACAAATTGGGTTTTTCCATGTCACTAAAGTCTACTGCTACAAAATACTCCATCACTCAAAGCAAAACTGGAAAGATGCCTCTGGCAGAGTGGAATCACTCAAAAGCATAGGGATAGATCATGCCCAGCCTGTGAAAGACAACAAAAGAAACATTTCTGTGTCCATTCTGGGTCACTCCTGTTTTCCTGTTGGGCAGCAGTTCCAAAACTCTTATTTATTTTCATTAGACCTGCTCCCACTGTAAATTCTGTCTTTAGTCATACATGTAAATTTAATTCCATATTTGAGAAGTAGATCTGGTGGTTCTGTCTTTGTTCATTGCTTTAAGAGTACAGTTGCTAAGGTCTTGCCTGGTTGGTGCTCGTTTTTTCTCCAATGTTGTGGTCATACAAACACGTGTGTGTATGTGTAAGAAAGAGAGCAAGAGCAGAAATGGGGAAGAAGAAAAGAAATAAATGTTAGTCCTTTCTTCAGAATACATTCTCAGAGATGCCTGGATATCTTCAATTTTATTTTTCAGAACTATAACTCCTTTCTCCAGAGTTTTTACCCTGCTTTACAAGCAGGGGAATGTTATCTTCCCTTTCAGAGAGACAGAAAAATTTACACACAGTTTATGCCCAAAGTTATCCAACAATTTCTGTTTCATGTTTTGTTTGTGTTTTTTTTTTAATTGTGTTATTCATCAAATATATTCCTTCATCTAATTCATATCTCTCAAAATGTCTACCTACAAAATACCTATTTTTGCATGGGTTGAGCTTTTTTTGGCCTTAAAATGTCATTCCTTTGGTGCAGAGACTGAGTCTTTTGCAAAAAAGCACCCAGGTGAACTGCCAAGTCAAGACTGAGGGAGGCTTTGAGAATAATAATAATTAGCTATACTTGCTCCTGGATTTGTATTTTAATCTATAAATTCTCCTATTTTGCAAGTTCTAGGGAAGTTTAGTTATAATTTTTGCTTTTCTACTGCAGCATTAATTTATCACAAAGTGATATTTTAAAGCAGGTCAGTAAAACTTTGATCTCAATTTTTTAAATATAGCTGTCTTTTGCCTGACATCCAGTAACTTAAAGAGTATATGATTTACAGACCGTGCATGCTCAGCACTTCCTGAAAGCAAAGTCCCTGTCTTGTCTTTCATGTTCAAAAAGAGAAGCATCCCAAAACATCAGACACATTTTGGAAGTCAAAGTGAATCTTCGCTATAGCATATTTGGTGTCACTGACTGATTTACTTTTTTCTCTGTGTGTTTGGGCATAAGATTACTAAATCTCTCTTGTAGCCTATGTATGTGGAGTAGAATAGATGATCCTTGAAAAATAATTCTTATGTTTGTGTTCATTATTTTCAAAACCTCAAGCTATTTAGGTCTCTGAAAATAACCATTCAGCAGCATTAGAGGTTCTTCATGAGGCAAGTCTGTTCCATTACACTGAAGCACCCAGCCTGAAGGAAGATGACTGATCAAATTGTCATCTGCATCTTTCAGACTTCACACCTGCTTGGAGTCAAGACAGTTTTCCATTCATAGACTTTCTCCCCTCATCATGTTGGCCAAAGCAATTCTTAGTAGTACTGAGCTGAAACAGCAGGTAATTCATACTTGTAAATAAAGGACCAGCTTCTACTGATGCAGATGCATGCAAAACAACACAGTTGTTACACTGAAACCTTTTCACTGCTAATACAGACTGAAAGGCAGAGTCTTACTTCCTGCCATAACATGCATTTACTCATCCCTTTATCACCACAGAGCAGAAGTGGTTTTCACCTGTCACAAAACTACTGGAACTCGTCTTCGTGCCACTAGCATAAGGGTTTCTTTGAAAATTTCATGGGAGAGCCATTTGCGTGCAGTACATTGTGGACATGCTCCAAATGCTGCTGCACCAGAGGCATACAAATGTAGAAATCTTATAAAATAGGGTTTGTCGTGGCTAGTCCTTGAGAGGCGGCATATTGGAAAGAGAAAAATAAATGTATTAATTGAGACCATAGCCATTCATCCCTTATGAGAAGCGTGTCATCTGCCCTCCATTGGTAGTGCTAGTCAATGCCAACTTTAGAGAGACCTTCACATGAAGAAATCTCTGAAGAGACAAGTGGGAATGTACACGGACTTAAGGATTGATATGGAGCGGCTGCAACATTTGCAAATAAAATTTCTAAGACCTTTGATTCAGGAGATGCAGATGTTCATACTGGGGTATTTATGGCTTAGTTTATGTCTAGTAAATAATGAAGTGGCAACAATGGGCAAAAAAAAGGGAAGGTCTTTCCTGACACAGAAAGAACTTGCATAACCATATTACAAGATCCATACAAATGCAGGGATTAATGAACAGCAAGGCATGTAGATGAAGGGCATAATGTATATTTTCAGCATCTCACTTTTTTTGCTATCACAGATCCTGTAGGTAGCAGAAATAACCAGCAGTATGATTCATCATTTTACTGTATAGTATATCCTTTGCTTTTATCATCTTTCACTGATGTGATATATAAAACTTGGTGATTTCTGGATATTTTGTTTTCTATTCAGTAAAATATGTTTACTGCGGTCTCAAGGTATGTGCAACTTATAAACAACAATTAAAACATAAGGAACTGGCATAGCAGTTCAAAATATATCTCCCCAGATGGCAGGGAAGACAAATGTTTGTGTTCTTATCAGTTATCTAACTGGCATAAAAATATTTTGAATCTTTCATTGTCTGTTCCCTGCCTATTTGAGGACAAATTCAGTATGGAAGTGCATTGGTTGTTCCCCTCTAGGAACTAAGATTCTGAGACTGAAAAGGAGACACTTTTACTTCTTCATCAGAAGAGAAAGGATGTGCACATGGGTTGAGAATAGATCTCTGAGTCAGGAATCTTGCACTATTTCCTGTGGAATATGCTTCAGTTTAGGAGATCAGAAAAGGTAGTTGAAAAAACGTATTATTAGGAAGCTTAAATTTGCCATACATGGAGCCACATCCCTATGTCAAACAGGGCTATTCAAGTTGAAAATGTTAATAACTTCATTAATGATTTCAATGAGGTGTTAGAGAACATTATGATTAAATTTTCAGATTAACACCAGAATTGAAGGGCTGCAAGCATTTTGGAAGATAGGATTAGTATTCAAAGCAGTGTTTATAAATTAGAGAGATGAACTGAAAAAATGTGAAGACAACTTGGTAAGAACAAGGGCAACACAGGTAGGAATGATCGCTACAACATCAGGAAAACAGAATGACTGGCTAGAGAGAGTTCTGCGGAAAGGAGTCTAGGGGACTTCAGCAGATCATAAATTGGACTTCAGTCAACAGTGTTGTACTATTGTGCAGATAGCAAACACTTGAGCTGTCCGAACTGAAGCACAGCACGTAAGTGCTCCATGTTTCCTTCACCTCAACAATTTGACCCATTTGGCACATCGCACTTTGAGAAAGACTTGGACCAACTAGTCCTCAACAATGGTAGCCAGAGGATCAGAGGTCAAAAAAACCATGGCTTTGAGGTTGAAGAAGTTGGGATAGTCCAAGGATGTCAGGGTTGATGGGGGTGGGGGAAAGAGAAAAAAAAATTACCATGTAGTAATAAGAAACTTCTTCTTACATCTGTATTCTGTCAGTAGTGTTCTGTTATCATTGGACTTCTAAGGAAATATCTCTGGACAGTGCATTTAGCTTTTTTACTCGCCTACAGTATAAAAATATTTATATCCATTTTCTTGGATAAACAGATAGGAGGATGTCAAAGAAGTCCCATTTTTCTAGGCCAATTTGACAGAAATAATTCAAATATTGCTGTTTATTGTTACCTAATATGACTTTAAAGTTGAAATGCAATAGAAATGACTGACTTTGTGATGGAAATACTGGAGTTTGAATTAGACTTTTTATTTAGCTGCTCTTAATAAAAGAGATTTCCCATACTTACTTTCAAGTATGTAGCTCAGCAGGAACAGGAAAATTATTAATGTTGTTAGTATATGACTTGTTAGCATTTCACACTTATTTTAACTGTTTATTTTATGGTGTGCTTAGATCTTTCTGGGATCCACATCAACTAGGACATTAGTGATTTTTCTTTTTCTTGTCTTTTCCAGAAGAGGATGGAATTGGGAGTGTTTTACAGGCATCAAAGTGGTAGATGAGCAAATCATGCTATGGACATTAGCACTTAATTCTCCCCTTTTAACAAACAAAAACATTTATTTTCCTTGGTTTTGTCTCAAAACTAAGTACAGTATGAAAACAAAAGCAAAAAAAAGAAGGGAACACTGCTGTTATGAGCCTCTGTTACTTTGCTGATGCTAATTTTCAGATTAAGATAAAAGGCGTTTTTTTTGGTAAGAGATCATGCCATTCTGCAGACATAGGTGGACTCTTTCTGAGAGCATCATAGTAATTTTGCCCTTGACCATTTGTATCAAAATAGACATGTGGAAACATCTATGATTGTGCGGCTATGTAATTTTAAAATTATTTTAATGAAGTGATATGTAGTTCATTTAACTATTTTTCAAACATCAACTGTTTCACCAATAAATCTCTGAAACTTACCTATCATTTGAAGTATCAGCCCAAGCAATGTAGAAGGGCTTTAGAGACAGCTTGTGGCTGTCCATGTCTATTGATGATCCTCAGCCTCTTCTGCATTCACTCATGTCACAGGTATTTTTCCAGCAGGTATTGTTTTCCTTTATCTGATGAGCACTGGATTTATGTCCAGGGTATATAGAGTTGACTTGTCTACACAAAGATAGACAGTGCCTTATATTGATAAACTAGTAATTTATTTTCAAGGTTAGTTATTAGGGGCATAGCTAACACTTCTGGTTAGGATATTTTATTAAGATCTGAATCAAAGTTTTAAGATTCAAACAGCTAGGAATGGATAATACTTTGCAGGGCACCTCCAGTGATTACAGCAATTTTCTTAGAATAACATGCTCTTCCATGAAGTGCATCTGTAATTATTTATCTCATTAATTGGATAATCTGCTTTTATCAGCCTGACCATATGAAAATGCATTTCAACATACAGACACAATGCTAATGCTTTGTGTGTGTTTTTATTAATTTTTCAGCCTTTGAAGTATTAGTGTCTTCAGAATGTATCTGTGCAGCAAAGATACTAAATTTTTTGTCACTGTCCTAGGACTAGTATGCATAGCATCGTTACAGATGCATCCAACTTCAGTGTACTATACTGCCTTGGTATCTTTCATACTGCCTTTACATGATGAATCTTTCTTTTCCTCAATACTTTTTTAGGATTTTTTTTTCTTATATTATGTTCTGGTTTGATCTTTCCCCTTTGTTAGTCTTTCATTTTGCCCACTAAACTAACTTAATCTTCAAGGACGAAATGAATCTAGATCTTGACACTGGATTTTGCCTTCCTATAGCTGAATGAAGTTTGGAAATTTTACATGAGCAATTACTAGTTCTTTAATTCTTCTTTGAGAACATGCTTAGTTCAGGGGCTTAAGTGAGGCTGACTGGGCTGTATTTACCTGAGTCCTCTTTTTTATCTTTTTTATAGGTGGGTTTTGCCTTTCTCAAATCATTGGGGTCATAGGACTAGTCCAGCTCTTCTCCCAGTGTTTCTGACACAAGAGATCCAGGGAATCAGGTTGGCAAAGACTGGCTATTGATGCCGCACACCAACAGAGGACCCTTATTGGGATGATCTGGGATTACCCTGATTTTATACAATGGGACAAAAGAAGACTACAAAAAAATCTGATTCTTTATTTTAAATTATAAATAACTTGCACCCCTCTGCATGTAAACAAGGGACTAATGAAACTCTTTTGGTGTGCTTTAGCTGAGGATCTGGCAAAAGCTTACATCCCAGAACAGTGTTTTATTCAACCAGCATAGTAAAAAGGAGATCAATGTGTATTGGTGTCTGGTGATAGGGGTGATAAGGCATGGAAGGAGATAGCAGCACCAATGGAAAAGGACATGCACACTACAAAAAATGATAGTAAAAGGCAGTTATGTGTGACCTAATTTCTATTCAGACAAGTACAATACTATGAAGGCAAGTTACCAAATGGAATAGTAATATAGGGAAATCTCTTTGCCAGTTACTGAAGGCAAATTGGAAGGAATGTGCCCAAACAGTGGTGAACGATTTCAAGCAGCTGTTTTCTCATGTAAGAGGTGTTAATGTATTCCAAGGATTTTACAGCTTTCTGTATACATGAAGTAATTTGCTGGAAATAGCAGTACAAGGGAAAGCCATAGCTACATAATACCAATGTGAGGAACTGCTAAAGTTGCTGAAATCACTTTGCCCCAAGGTACAGAGGAAATGAGACTTCAGCATCACAGTGTGATATCATGCTCCTTTAGGAGGTAACTTGTCCTTTATCTAAGGTTTTATCTTTCAGAGGAGACAGACAGTACCATGAAACAGAGACTATGGAAATTTCTAAAATAAATTAGAAGAAATTAAGAATGGGAAGAGCTCTCTAAAGATGTGGTTATCTCTGGCTGTCATGTGGGTTACTGAATGTACTCCCTACAGCCTCAAGGATCTGTGTGAAAGAGGACAGAGTCATATTCAGTTGTGCTAACTTAGGCAGAGGAAGTGATTTCAACTCATAATATATAAATCAATGATTTGTTCTTAATAATCAATAATAAATGAACTATAAAAACTGGAATCTTTACTCAGCTCAATAAACTGTTGGACAACTGTGAAGCAGCAGACTTCTAAGATGTTCTGCTTTATGCAATGTTATATTCTGTAATGTAAGCAACTCTTAAGGCCATCTCAAATAACATGCATAACCTTAGAACCTGTCTATGATTCTCTGTCCGGCTCTACAGAACAAAGTTGTGCAAGCAGAGCTATGACAATGTGGCAGGGTTACAAACTTTATGATTTTTATTGGCATACTCAGGGTAGCAAAATCCCTGGTGTGAACACAGCTGTTCCAGGAATGATTTTTTTCAGCTTGCTTCATGTTGTTTAGAGAGGTTGTGTTAACTTCTTCTAAAAAAATAACCAACCCCATTCCTTCTGCCATGGTATGCTGTGTTTCCAGCAGCTCTGTGTGCACAGTGGCTGCAGTAAAGGTACAGCTTGAGGCCATATGGGTTCAGAAAAAGTGATCCTGTTTTGCACTACCCTTAGTTTTCTGTGTAGCAATGTTTTGTATGTGTTCTCTGCATACTAC